>NC_045719.1:19343819-19670354 GCF_009834535.1 Camelus ferus
TCAGTCCCCTTTGAAGGGTGCCACATACATCCTGCCAGGATAAGGACTCATGTAACTCCACATCTCTTAATCGATCCTGAACTTGGATGGGAAAAGAAGTCCTGTTTGCTGGGCTGTCTTGAATTCCAGAAGTTTGTGCCTCCGTTTGGCTCACCTCTCTGCTCAAATGTCAACTCCTCCAAGAAGACTTCCCTGACCACCCTCAACAATCCTCATCTGCTCTGATTTCTTGGTAGCACGTGTCATCAACTTTCATCAACGGTCTCCCTGACTGGCACACAGGTCACACGGGGGCAAGTCTGTGTCTGCTTGTTGTTCATGGTGATTCATTTCAGTGTCCAAGACGATATGTCCAGAATGTAGTGAGACCTTAATTAAGACCTTCTGGTACTTTTTCCTTCCCCAAACATTATTTACTCCTTTCTAAGAGAAGCTCCACTTAGGCAATATTTGTGAAAATTATAACCCAACATGGGGCTTCACTGTGCTCAGTAGCTCCAGGCTGTGCAGGGCCGAGGCCAGTGTTCTGGAACCCCAGCTCCATGTATACGACTCCCGTGTGCGTAAGTGAGGCCAGACCTGGTACTGTCACTTCCTATAAGTGATCAAAGTTTAGTCTCCACAATCTTGAAGAAAATTAGTTTTCCATTAGTTTATCTTAAAATGGACTCTCTTCAAAATGGATATGAGTGTAAAATGAGAAAAAAGAAAACCCTACGATTCAAGTATATTTTAGAGAATAGCGTGGCAGGTGGAGGTGATTCACAGGTTGTCATTTTTGCTGTGATGGGTTCGCCCTCCGCGTCTCCCCAAGTCCTGTTACGTTCTCATCGCTTGCATCCCTGGAGCTGCCCATCTGGCTTCGTTCTCGCCTCCTTTGCCCCTGGCTCCTCCCCCTTCCTGGCCCCGCTTTCCAGTCCTCATGAATGGGATTCATCCCTGGCCTGTCACAAACCGTGTAAGGCTAATGATCGGTCTCCTACTTTTCATTTCCTTCTGCCTTTTTCTTCTATTTCCTGTGCAGTCAAAGAAAGGACAGTAAAGTCTGTAATCTGAGAACAGCATCCTCAGGGTAAGGGCTGGGTAACGGCCCTGTGAGTGACCAGCAGCAGTGTCTGTGTGTTTATAAGAGTCCCGTGTATTGTTAACCAGCAGGCATCAAGGTCTATCACCGCATTTTCCTAGGGGCTGCCTTCAGCCCCGCGCCGGCCACACTAAAAAGCACATAAATAACCTGGATCGGAGGAAATTGGAAAATGATGACTACGCAAATACGAAGAGAATTTTTATGTTTTATAAAACCCAGACGGCATTGACAGTTTCTCCTCGGCCATAAGTCACCAGTCCTCAGAAAGCTATTAGAACTTTCGGATGGGGGTAAGAGGAGTCAGATTTGGAGAAGGTCAAGTCTTACAAGGCAGATCAAAGTTGCACAATTTTCCTCAGCCTCACCTTTATCTCATGTTGAATGCTCCTCTCATAAGCCAACGTTTTTCTCCCCCGACCCTTCAGTTCCCTGACGCTAAGCTCTGCCGGCCTGCAGGAAGTCTCCCCCCATGGACTTCACCCTGGCATGCCTGGGTGGCATCCCGAAGTGTCGCACTCTTCAAAGTAAAGTCTCTTTCTCAATTCTACCAGCAACGCACTGATTTCCACCCTGGAGTTAAAAGAACAGGTGATCAGCTGAATTCCCCGTGAGATTAGAGTGACTAATGGACGCCCTACATCGGCATACAAGGGTTAATGATGTAAAAGTGAGTCTAGCAAGACAAATACATCACTAATTCACATTTTCGGCAGGCAGAAGGGGTAAAATGTATACTTTTAGGAAGAGAGAACTTTTCCCACGCAGGCATGTATTTCACATCGTGAAGACAGGTACCTGTTTCCCGCCATGGGAAGCCTGCCTTGGTGCTGGGTGGAACAGTGTTACGATGTCCGTGTGGAAAACTCTGAATAGTTCCAATGGATGAAATTGCTGATTTGGTGGAGGTTAAAGAAACAAGAAATATTTTCCTTAAAATGGAAAAATCAGCCATTCTGAAAACAAAGCAGACATGGCTTCCTGAGCCCTTAGATAAATTGTTCCCTCCACCCCCCCATCCCCCATCTCATTCCGGGCACTAACTTTGTCATTGCAAACACTGGCCAATGGCTAGAAATAACAGAACTGTCTTATCATGTCGATGAATGTATTTTGAAAACAATCCTAGGACAGCCTGTTGAATAGAGATTTGTTTTCTTCTTTCTCATCGGTTTACAAGAACTCCGTGAGTATTTAAAATATTAACTTGTTTGCCATTTGCAGTTTTTTCTAATCTGTTCTTTGTGTTTGGCTATCATTTTTGGTATCTTTGATCACACAAAATTTGTGGTTGTTATATGGTCCAATGTGTTTTTCTTCTTCCTTATCGTTTCTGGGTTTTATTTCTGTGACAAAAAGAGTTTTAATCTATTTGCATATTACTTTTTTTTTAACATTTTTTTTATTGAGTTGTAGTCATTTTGCAATGTTGTGTCAAATTCCTTTTTGTGTATTACTTTTGAAATGACTTCCCTTCTTTTAAAATGTGGGATGATTTAAGTTATTAAGTATTTCTGTGAAGCTTGTAGTGTTTGCTGATTTTAGTAGCCCTTCCTAGAACAAACAGGACTGAGAATGAGTGAATTCATAAAGGAATGAATGAATGCATGAATAAAAGCATAGCAGGGGAACAGCTTAGGTATATGGGCTAAACCTAGGACACTGACATTTATCTGTGATGATTTTAAAGGTATATGGTGCAAAGTTGAATAGTTATCTCTGTTAAGAACACTAGACTTTCTTTGTTCTGGGTGGGGGAATTAAAAAGGAAGGATTAACCTCAGTCAAAATGATTTCTTTAAATTTTGAAACAAAGTGGGTGCAGTCATGTGTGACAAAGTCTGAGCGATATTCTCAGGATTAAAAATATTCATTAATAATAGGGAAAAAAAAAAGATTTCCTTGCATAACAATGAACTCATCCCCCTTCCTGAGATATGGAGCCTGCCTTCTGTAATGTGCTTTTTACTTTTTATAGTCCAACGCTGCTCAAAGCTGGGATGTGGCTATGCTTTCTGCATGAACCCCCACATTCTCAAATCATGTGGAAAACTTAAAACTGTTTTTCAAGTACGGTTTTAAAAATAAACCTTAGGTACTGGATCCATTAGTAAACTTAAATATGAGCAGGTTACAATTCGGTGACCACAAAAATAAAAATAGAAACAGAAATAGAATCCTCAATCTCCTTCCTCATAGTCTTTGTTAGTTGGTTTGTTTTTAATTTGGAATCCCACCATTAAAATTCGGTTCTTTGGGGTTCAAGAATTGAAATCCTTTTAAGTTCCCTTGAGTGATGCCCCATTTTACACCAGAATCATTTAATAGAAATAATGATGATCGCTGACATTTATTGAGGGCTTACGGGAGGCAAGAAGCTCTGCGGAGCGTTAGCATTATCTCCTTTAATCCTTACAATAGCCCAACAAAGTAGGTACCACTATCATCCTATTTTACAGGTAAGGAAATGGGAAGGTTCTCCTCGTGATTAAGTAATTGCCCAGGGTCACAGCTGGGCTGTGATGGAGCGAGGACTCCATTCGGACATTTTACTCACTTAAGGCGAGTGTGTTGGTGTAACCGGGAGGTCACGCAGTGGGCACTGTGAGGTAGACACTCTCATCCTGCTCAACCTGGGCCAGTTGTGGAAGCAGGGACTGGAGAGATGGCGTAGCCAGGAAGTGGAGCCTGGATGGAAGGCTGGGCAGCTCCAGGTCAGAAATGCAAGAGGCGGGGATACCACGCATGGCTTCTGCAGTCTGGGTGGTTTATTCCAACACAGCCTGACCAGCAGAATTTCCAAAAGGTGCAGCTCATCTGTAGCAGTCCTCACACATATAACCCTTCCTCTCCCTAAACACTCAGCATTCTCTCTGCAGCTCTTGGCTCTGCCCCAAGGAGACACAGGTGTTCTTTGGTGGGAACCTGTTCTTTTCCCTTCCCTTATTTCATCTTTTCAATTTCGGTCACGGTGATCACCTCAGAGCCTTTCCAGCTCAGAGAGCATTCTAGAATGTGGAGGCAACTCTTCTTTTAAATGAAAAAAGACGTACTTACTATGTGTCAAACTAGAAGAGATACTCGAGAGCCACAGGGAGACTGGGATGCAGCCAAGTGGGTAGCTGATTTGCCCTCGGGAGTTTCAGAAAAATAGCTAAAAAACAAGTTTAGAAAAAAAATAGTTAATAAAGTTCATTTTCATAGCATTTTCTCTCCTTGTCTCTGTGGGTAAAAGAGCTAATGTGGCATAGTTTCCCCTTCATCGTGGAATGAGGCGGAGGTGAGGGTTCTGCAGGGCGGGGGCTGGTGTTTCCTCCCAGACGGGACCTCTGCAAGACCCCCAGACCTGTCCCTGGTCCCAGTGCCACTGCACAGCTGGCATTTCCTGAGAGGACACAGCTCGTGGCCAGGCACACCAGAATGTGGCCTCCAGAATCACAGTAAGTGGCAATTATTTTGGTGGTTGAGGCGGGGAGGAATTCCTGGGTTTTCTGTGTGCTTGCCGAGTTTACAGAAAGAGGTATGAGGACTTGGAGGTCACGCTAAGGGATTTCCTGATGGAGCAGAAAGAGTCCTTCCTGGCTGATGGATGTTAGAGAGACAGAGAGAGAGAGAAGGGGGAGGCATTGTACTAAAGGATGCCTCTGAGCTCACAGGGATGGGGTAGGGTGCAGAAGCCGAGTACCAGAGGGTCCTGGGCACTCAAACTCCCACATGGAGGGGCCATTCCAGAATATAGATATGATCGCAGCTGGGTCATGAATGCCAAGCTTGTGTCACTCTGTGTTTCTTGGTAGAGTATATGGCAGTGGTGTCATTGCTTCTTTTCAGGTATGGAGTGATGTAGGAAAACAAACAGGAGGATGCCTATAGCTTGACTTGTACACTGTCTGCATCTGAAACAGGACACAGCTTCGCTGGCAATTAAGCGCACATCCTGTATCAAATACAGTCTTTTGTCTTTTGTTTGCACAGAGAAACAGAAGTTTGAAATGGCTCATTAAAATAGCTCGGAGCTTCAAGGGTCCTAAACAGCTCCCCCCTAGACAACGATTGTATGGGTTAGGGGTAAATGAATCTGCAACAGATAGTTCATTTTGCCCCTAACATAGATGAGAGTTTACAGAAGTTCGCCGGGCAGCGATGTTTTGGGGGCATCCCCAAGCCCTGGACTCTTGAAAGACTGATCAGGATATTTAGAAATAAAACGCCTATCTGGGTGTCTGTAGCAGCCATGCAAAGCACTTCTTTTGTTTGGAGAGTCTTGGAAGTGAAGACTGGGTATTGTTGATGATATTTTGCTATTTGCCATCACTATCCAATGACCCAAACGCCCCCATTTCATGCAGCTTAATCTCGGACCAAATGCTGTTAACTATCTGAGAATGAATTCTTCTGATTTTTCCACAGTTCCCAATTGAAGCTATAATAGCTTCTTATACTGAGTCTCTGACCAGGTGCTGTGAGAAATCACCACGCTTCACCGTGGGAGAGAGAATAGAGGGAAGGGCCGAAGAGGTGACTTTTAGAAGCTTCCATCAATGAAAAGAGACGATAAAACCCAGCAGTGATGGGGAGAAGCATAAAGTGCATTAAAAAAGAAATGGTGGTCATTGCAATTCAATAGCCAAACTCACAGGATAAAAAGAAAAAAAAAAATAGGAGAATAACAGAAAGCTTATCCTGATGTTCAGCGACTTTGTTTACGGCTTTGGAAATGACTGCTCCCTGAAAGCATTCCGACACACAGCAGAGCCCAAATTGGGGAATATGTGTGTGCTGGGCTTTACAGTAAAGGGACTGACTTTTATTTTAGGGAAATGAAGTTATTTCTCCGAAGATAAAGGAAGTTTTTACGATTCCGACTTGCTTTGAGTGACTTTAAAACCACATCAGGAAATTAAACAAACAAACAAAACAACACAGGATCAGCAAGGCTTTTATTTATTTAGTTAGTTAGCTAGGGTTTTTTTTTTTTTTTTTTGAAGAGGAATTTATGATTTTTACAAACAGTCATAAGATCAAACTCTCAAGAAATTGGAAACCTGGGACCCTCATGCAGTTTCAGAATGAGCAAGGTAATAGCTCATACCAAGGATTTCGTGGGGTCCTCTGTACAAAGCTCAAGATGGGCGTTGCTATTGGTTACTGGCTCCTGCACGTGGGCCCGCCCACCACCAGCATCAACGCACACAGGGCGAGCTGGCGAGCTGGACCTCCTGGCTCATGACTTGCTCTAAATAAACAGGTGCTTGGCACCCAGGATGAACTATGGAATCTTGTTTTCCCAGAGCTGCCCAAGCTCCCGTCTGACATTTGTGGTGCAGATGCAGTCGGGTTCTAACTTAAGGGTAAGATCTGGTTGTCCCTCCTCCTCTTCCCTCCCGCTAGTCAGCCAAGTGGACCCCCATGGTTAGCTTGACCTCTTACAGCTTTAAATTCTACCCATAAAAGGACTTGACTGGCCACATACAGATAAAATTATCTTCCTGCCTCAACTCTTGGTGTCTTACAGCAGCAGAAAGGATAGGTAGCTGAACAGATTCCTTCTCTCCCTCACACCTGACAGGGTCCTCTCTGGTCACCTTAGGTAGAGATGATGAGTCCAAAGCCACGACTCCAGCCACATACATAGGTTTCCCATGTCCCGGGCTGGGGACCTTAGTCAAGGCAACTCTTTTTTGCCATGAACCCCCTAATAGTTCTGGAGCACCCAAGGTGTTCATGGGTAAAACTCAATTTCAGAAATAACAGAGTCCCTTGGTAATTCTATGTATTTATTTCAGGCATTTTGAAGCATTGTTTTGAGAAGAGGTCACAGATGGCCAGAGGGTGAAATGTGGAGATGCCATATGGACCTTCCTAGTCTGGAGGATGGATGAGGTCTTGGAATGCAGGGTGCAGGGGACCTTGGCTTCTTCCCCAGTGAATCTGGTGAATCCCAGGGTTGGAAATACCTTGGTGGGCAGGCCCGTGAGCTGTGTTATGCAGCTCATGCAGGAATCAGCTGAAGTTCTAATCGCTAATGGGCACTTCTCAAAAGTCACATGGAGTCTTGTCATTGCTTGACTTCCCTAACTTCAGGTGACTGAGATCTCTACTTCCTTTGGGTAGTAGACCCTTCTGTGGACTGTGGGCCCTGATCTCATGGTGTAGCTAATATTTTTGGAGGGAACTGGCTGTGTGTCAGGTTCTTCCATCTTTCAGGGGTCAGAAGAGCAGGTCCAAGGTGGGGCTTGAGCCAGGGGTGAGTGTTTGCAAACATAGCATCAGAGCCTCTTCCTAGTCTCTGTGGGCATCCCTCAGCCCTGAGCTCAGGTGTTCTAACGCCATCTCTTTAGGCCAGTCTTTGGATGTCTGAGTTGTTGCAATCCGTGCGGTTCAACTCTTCTTGGCCTCGCAGGCTACCTGTGTTGTTTTGCATTCTCCTCAGCCCCCAGTGCTACAGTGGGACTCAGCAAGCATATAATAACCAGAGAGACAAAAAAAAGCTCCAGTCGGTGTTTCTTTCTGTGACATCAACTCCCACTCTCCATCCCCTCTGAGATGCACAGGGCTCACACTAACCTTTAATTGGGTTGAGGGTTCAAAATCCCTTATATAATTTCCTGTTTACAAACATTTTTACAAATCTCAGAGGTGACAGAAAAAACACGGCAGATTTCTAATTGATCTTCGAGCCCCTGTTCTCACTTGCGTTATCACAGAACCCTCGTGTGTTTAGGCTCGCCCAGACAGGAATGGTCCTTGTGCAGACAACGTTGCACGATGCTGTGCTGCGGAACCCAGCAGAGAGGGTGGGTGAGTTATCGGAAGCATGTGTGGGGCTTCTTCAAACACTATTTCTTGCCCCAATTCTGTCATTTCCCCTTGCTTGTAGTAGAAAATTGATTCGTAAGGCATTGGGAGGGTCTGATCACCAGGACGGGTGGTCAGTGGAATGTAGGTAAACGGGAGGTCAGAGAGAAATGCGAGTGGCACTCAGGTGTCTGATGGGGTAACCGTATGAGATCTAACGCGGTGACTGCGGTATGGGGGCTGAGGAGGAAGCCAGCTCCTGGGCACAGATATGAAAGGGTTCAGTATTGTCCATCAGAAGAATATTGAGGCACGTCTGCCTGCTGGGCAGTCTGTTTACTTTCTCATGTCTGAGCTGATGCACTCAGCAGGGACAGTCTCATTCAGCTGAAATGTCCATTTCCTGATTCAGAAAATGCACGTCTAGCGTCATTGCTAGTCCTAACTGTGACGGTAGAACTCCAAGCCATGCTGGCACTCTGGGCTCTGACTCTTTTCGAAACACATTTCAAATAACAATTCAGTCTGCAGATTATACAGTGACGAGGGTGTTGAACAGGTCAAAGCCAAGGGCAGAGCTCACTGTCGGGCCAGTAGAGAGCTGTCTTCAGGTTAATGCTGATCTGTTGATTAGCTGCCCACGTGTGTGGTCATCTAGCTGGCTACAGGCCAGTTCACATTTATACAAAATAATCCAGGAAGTCGAGCCAAGTACTGAGTTGAAATCGAGGTACTGTCTGCTTAGGGAAGCCTCCTTTTGACATGCCTGTGT
Organism: Camelus ferus; assembly: GCF_009834535.1. Lineage (NCBI taxonomy): Eukaryota > Metazoa > Chordata > Mammalia > Artiodactyla > Camelidae > Camelus > Camelus ferus. The sequence goes on from NC_045719.1 coordinate 19,352,474, forward strand.
CCCAAACCATCTCGTAGAGTAGTGTTTGGGGGCTGGAGTGGGGTTATCACGGGAAAGGCAAAATGGCAGGGAAGGTGGAGAGGTGTGGGTGGGTTGAAGCTGAAATCCAGCGTGATGTACATGTGTTGTAGCACCGAGAACAAGAGAAGCAGGAAGTTCTATGAAACACCCTTCTAGGAACTGAATACAAGTACGTTGGGCCAGTGACTCAACTGGCAGTGAGCAAGGGGGCTCATGCTGAGTCTGTTGGAAGGTCACTGGAGAGGGAAGTCTCATTTCCTCAGACTCCTAGTCAGTGTCACTCAAACCTCCCCCCGCGACTGAGCTTTCCTGTGTGAGCAGCATCATGAGCACTGATGGGGAGGAAAGAGGCTTGTTCTCAGCACATACTCTCGAACCAGCGGAGGAGAGGGTAGGCCACTGGCCATGTGGGGAGTCTACGTGCGCAGATGTCCCATAAAAATATTATTAGAGCCTTTTAATGGGGAAAGGGTTAATGGAAAGGGAACACTTTTAATGAGCAAGTTAAGATTCACTTAACAGACATGGCAGATGAAACAAATTGTGTTTTCTGAAATCTACTGACTAATTAAATCCTATTAAATTTCTAAGTCCTTCCGCCATCCACAGATATTTCAAATATGGTTAGAAAAATTCAGTTTAAAGAATGCAGTTTCCAAAAGGCTGGAAACAATGTTCCCCAGGGACCTTCTAGTCCCACTTAACTCTCGTGAGTAAGTAGCTAAGCTTCTTTGAAATCTAGTTTCCTCATTTGCCAATAGGCAGAGTAGATCCCATCAAGCTTATATAAAAGAGATGTTAGTGGGATCCAGCTGCTCATTTAATTGGCAGCATCATACAGAGATGAAAGTATGTATGATTACAAAGTATTTGATCAGCCCTTTGAGTGGCCTGAAATCCCCCAATCCCCAGTGAATGTACAGCTCCTGTTTTCAGATCCATAAGCACAATGTTACTATCTATCTGTTTTTTCACCAAGGATCCAGCAAAAAATTCTAAGAGCATCTGAGTCACTCCCCTTCTTCCTGTTGCATCTTATCGGCACGAGGCCACGTATGTAGCAAAAAAACATTTGTTGATTCCTTCATGAACTGAGAGAGCTCTATGGATGTTGTGGGACTTTTAAACCTCTCTGCCATTCACGGCAGAATTGGAGAGTAGTGTGTGGTGTGTGTGTGTGTGTGTGAGTGACAGAGGGAGGGAGGTTTATTGCTCAATATAGTAGAAGATGATTTGTTTCTTGCTTTTCTTCTATTTTGGAAACATTTGGTATCCTCTATTATTCAGGATCCTTTGTTAAATTGGAGATGGGGAAGAACATAGAAGGGACAGTTACAGAGCGGTTCACACTAACGGAAAAATGACTGCAACCTGTGATGGGCTGAAGAAATCTCAGAATTGGTCTAATATGCAAAACAAGTAGGTCATGCTAAATAAATATTTAAAAAAACTTATCAAGGAGGCAAGCAAATCAGACTCCAGTATTTCTTCCATTAGCAGCTATCTTCTGAAACTGTGTTGTCCAATAGAGTAGCTATGAGCCCACGAGGCTGTGGACCACACGGAATGAGGAGGGTCCCCACTGACCTTGCTGTAGGTGTAAATGTAAAAGCATGCTGGGTTTTGAAGATTTTTCATAAAAAAGGAATGTAATATCTCCCATTGGTTTTTAAAAATTAATTACGTGTTAAGATTAAAATATTTTAGATATACTAGACAAAAACATATTAAAATTAATTTTATTTATTTATTTTTTTACTTCTGGAATGTGGCTATGAGAACATTTGAAATCACACATATGGCTGACTTTATGTTACTATTGAGCAGAACTGATCTAAAACATCCCAACCATGACCTTCAAAGCTCCAACAGTCCAAACGCCCTTATGTAATAAGTGGGTCTTACTACACGTGAGCTACAAATGTCAGGGATGTGACCTCAAATCACCAGCTGCTTTCCAAACACTGCAGACAGAGCTGGGGGGTACGGGGTGTTGCAGAAAATGGGCAGTTTAGTGGTAAATAGAAACTGTGTAAACCTATCAAAGAGCCATTTCAAAACGCTGCTTTGTCATGAGACATCCTATGATGTGGGACACTTTTACATATGGGGTGAAATTTTAAATTTTGTAAGAAAGAAAAAAGTGTGCCTGCCTAAGACAATTGAAATACTTTTTTTTTTAAAATCATAGACGTTAAAATTAAATTTTAAATTGCATCATTATTTTTACTTTATAAACTAGAGCTGGTAAGATGAACAGCTATTTTAATTGCATTCTGCACCAGTGAAAAACAGGACTTCAGAATATATGTGTTTTAAAAGCCATAGCTCTAAGCATTTTTATTGGTCTGACTAGTGAAAAATGATGTTTTTGCTTTTTGCAGGAATATCTCGGGCAGAGCAATCATGATCGTTCCCCGATGAAAATAACAATGGCTCCAAGCCATCACTGGGGAAAGGCGAGGACCTCATTTTTATAACTATGTTTAAACACAATATAGGGGATTTTGTTTGTTTGTTGGCTTTTCATAGGAATAACTCCAGGAAGCCCAATGAAAAATTGAGGTAGATACATCAAATGTACATCTCAGTCTGAGGGTCAGGATTCTGAGGCTCCAATTTTCTATGTAACTTCCTTGTCCCTTAATTCAACAAAAAAATATCTTGGGTACCTCTCTGCCTGTCTTGTACCAGACAGAAAAGACACCACGATGCAGAAGTTATGGACTCTCAGTTTTGGGAACAGTGAACTTCTATTCCTAAACAGCTTTAAGGGACCTTAAAAAAACATGTCGAATTTTACCACCTTACTTTACATGTGAAAAAGCAGAGACCTAGAGTGTGAAATGACTGGCTTAGGGTCACAGAGGCTGTTTTGGGAAAAGCCAGTGCTGGAAGCCATGCACTTTAATTCCCAATCTAACTCCCTTCTATTAAAATAGACTCTTTATTTTAGATAATCATTTCTAGAAAGACCAGATTCCTTTTTTTTTTCCTTCTTCCTATCTCATGCCCTTCTGATGCATATCACTTACTTTTTTTTTTTTTTCCAAGAAATGCCTCTTCGCAGTGAAGGCAATAATCATATTTGGAGGATTGCTCTAAACAGAACATATCCAAGCAGAGAGCAGCCCTGGGCCCTCTCCATAGATCACAGCTTATGGCAGCTCCCCCAGGGAACACAGAAGCGCTCGGACCAGCTTTAAGTTTAAGTGCATGTCACCATGATGTACGGTGTCTTTGGTGTTCGTATATCATGGAGTGGAAGGGGTGTCGCCCATGGACGGAGAGCATCCATTCTCCTCTCCTGACACTGTGCCTTTTCCCCAAACAAGACATATCTGTGCGATTATAATCTTATCCAGGCTGGCCTGCCTCCTCCAGAGCTCATCCGCAGTGAGGGGCAGAGTCAGTCAGCATTTTGCAGAGAGGAGTTTTAGGGGGCATGCTTTGAGAAACAATGAAAGGCATCGAGAGTGAAGAATATATGAAGTTCTCCTGTGTGGATTGCTTTCGGCTCCTTGTTAGCATCCCAGAAGGCCAAATTGTCATGTGCAAAATAATGTAGCGATTAAGAGTGAGTCCTCAAAAGTCATCCTTTCCTGGGTTCAAATTCCTGATCAAACTTTTCTTGGGTGTGTGACTCAGGCGAGTTACTGAACACTTCCTTGCTTTAGTTTCCTTACTGCAAAAATGGGGACCATGTGAAAATGCTGCTTACTTCACGCAATTATTGTGAAGGATGAATGAATCAATTCGAATGAAACCCTAGTCTAGAGCATGGAATTGCATTGTCATCAGGACACAGTAGTTGTTGTCATAACCATCTTTTCTTACCTAGGACTTGGCCTAAAACATCTTCAGTAAATGCATAAAGTTGAAGAATCGTTCTTTTAATAACCAAAGAGCTTCTTAAGCAAGAAGTAACTCAGGAGTCACCTTTCCGTATTAGCTGAAGAGAAGAGTGAAGTTCAGTCTAGGAAGAAGTTAACCCAGTCAGTCCTTTCTCCCATCCTTCCATCCATCCATCCATCTACCAACTATCTTATTGCCTTGAAGTTTGGTGGTCAAATTGAATGGGCTTTAGGACTTCCTGTTTTGTTCGCCGAAAAATAGGTCTGCTTCTTCCTCATGGTCAAGGCTTAAGAGAAAAGGTAAGGCTGCCTTGTTCTCAGAGGCAGAACCTGTCATTGGGCAGCCTGAGTGCTGAGAGGGCATCTGGCCTAAACTTGTGTTTCCTCTGACCTTTGCTGTATTATACACACACGTATGTACATAGATGCATGCACACACATGTGAAAGTATGTATTATGCTGCAAGATGCTTGGATGTATGGGTCTTGGTTTTACCCAGGAAGACTATAATGATGACGTTATTGAAGAGGTGGAGTGGGGAGTTCAGGACAGGAAGGTATCTCTTCTCCAGCTGTGCCAGGTTTCAGAAAGAGGATCTTGAGAACTACCCTACACTTAGGTTCCTGTGCAGATCCCAGAAAGTCTGGCCCTCTCTCCTCTTCTTTGTCCCCTTGCCAAACAGAGCCTTTGACAATATGGCCATTGCCTGGAAACAATCCTCTAAGACTTCTTGAGGGGTCTGCAAAGTGAGCAAAGCCCGTGAGCCCCCTCTCCTCTCTGGTTTGCCACGGTGGGAGGCTTTGTAAACATGGGGTATCACCCTGTCTCAGCAGTGGAACAGATGCATCTTAGGTGGTCCTGGTCCTCCTTGCCTTCTAAATGTTCTAAATCACAGTATTTACAATTGCTATAGCACTCTTAATTGAACGATACTCTTCAGATATGGTGGTCTTCTCTGCCTAGCAGGACCGTAAATCCCGGAGCTGGAAGACCATCTCTTTCCAGTTTTCTGCTTAATCCAGTGGCATGCACGGACTGAGTGTACAATAGAGATTTGCTCAATGTCAATCAATAGATTGAATGTTGAAGCCGGAAGTTCTGAAAAATCAGAAGAGCCTACCGATTCATTATCCTAGGTCTCATTTATATGGTTTAATTACGATTCTCGTTGCTGAAATGATCACCACGACAGCCTGTCCTCCTAGCCCATGGGGAGGGTGCTTTGTGGCAGGATTTGCCAGCTCCTTCCTTTGTGATTCCTGCATCACTGCCTGGTGACTTCTGCACCTGCAAACATTCTGAATAACAAACACAGCACATAAACCTAAGCTACCACGTGTAGTAAAACACCAACTGTCCTCTGCAGGATAGACTCAAGGGAGGGAACGAACAATTACCGATGCTATAAAGTCACCCAAACAATCCTTTAACTACTTGATTCCTTTTGTAAGAGAGAGAGAGAGAGAGAGAGAGAGAAAAGAGAAAAAAAAAAAAAAAGATGGCTCCTCTCAACTTGCTGATGCAGAAAAGAGCACTGACGTTTGTTTTCCAAATGATGTTTGACTGTGAGTGCTCAATAATTAGAAATATTTAAGGCAGGCAAACATCAGCAAGTTAAAATTGTTTTCTGCTGAAGTCTTGTCATTTGCCAGAAAAGAAATGACACGTTAGACACGTTGCACTCTTTCTCACTATGATAGCAACCAAAGTGGCTTAAAATTGGATTCATTTATAAAGCTGGACACTATTAATATCATTCCCTGCATGATGGTAATTCATTTTACTCTGCTTTGTCTCAGAAGTGGTAGGGGCTCCATTCCTTATATTCAGTTTGTGGTCCTAATTAAGTATTCATTATGGAATACATATTTTCTCATTTGGGACTGAATATCAAACATTCGTGTGCTTCATTACACATGTTCGCTGCTAGGTCTATGTGGAGGGGTGCTGCCTGTCTAGTAATTATGTGTCTTCAACCTGTAAAATTAAGGTTTGGAAGGAGCTCAGTCGGAGCAACAATGTGTCTCCCTCAGGGTTTTTATTTCACTGGCATTGCACCAAATAAGCTGAGAACCTAACAAAATGCAACTATATAGGTTCCCCCATTGAGAATAAAAAGATGCTCCATGGGTTCCGTGTCAAGTTATCAGTTTCACATCAGATACTGAAGGACCATGATCCTGCGAACTTTTGCTGTTGGCAATTGAAGGGGCTGAATAGAAAGAAAGAAAAATAGCGTGGAGAGGTTTGACTGAATACAATTAAGCCAAATAAAATGTAACTAAAATATCTGGAGAAACTGTCATCTGGTGAGATCTGTTAAATTGTGGTAGGGTGTGTAAATTAATTGTTCTAGCAAAGAAGCAAGTTCACAACCCTAATGGTTGAATCCACCAAATTTGACTTGATAAGCAATGAGATGATATATACATGATACCATCTCTTTGGGAGCTCAAATGACCCTACATAATTCGCTTTATTAAAAAAATCACATCCTGATCATCGGTAGTGGGGAGAGCTACCACTTTCAAAGGTTGAGGTTAAAATGTCCACATAAACAAAAACAACCAGAGCCACAAACAAATGGTCAGATTGGGATGACTCAAAACTGTGATTCTCCTTAGAATTCATATGGAAATGGCCCAAATGAAACCATGGTGGGAACTTGAGCCCATAACACTTCTTAATCAATTGCCAGATGTTTCATGAGTGTTGATTCCATACAAAGTTCTTTATTTGTAGTTGTGAATGAAGAAAGAGGAGAGAAAGTAGGAAAAGGAGAAGTAATAATTCTCACTTGTAAGTCAATTGCCATTCCATTGGAGAGAGAAGCCATAAACATAATTTAATAACAGACCATATCTGTATATGATGTATGCATATGTTCTGTTGGTAGGGACTATGGTTCATATAGTTCCAAGATGGAAGTGAACACAGTTAAGAGTGAATTCAGGGAGCTGTTTAGAAAAGGGAGTTCTTTTTCTGGGTCTTAGGGATTGTTTGAAATGAGAGCAAATGCATTTGGGCAAGAGAGGTAGGTGTGAAGAAAGGAAGGGCAGGAACGTAATCCTAGTGATCGTTGGGGCACCAAATCTAGATTGGCTTGCAAGCTGCAAAGGGCACATAGAGAGTGAAAGGGAAGATGGATTGGTTGGATTGTAGAAGATCTGAATAACGTGCTAAGAATGTAAGACTTTATCCTCTAGGAAATGAAAAGAAACAGAGTTTAGCAACCAGAATTAAAGTGTTATATTCAAAAGACTTCCCTTGCTGCAACTAAACTGATAAGGAAGAGACTGGAGGAAAGGAGATGGGGGACCAATGCTAGAGCGCTGAATGGGATGGTGAGGGCCTGAGGTGAGTTTGTGGCGATGCTAAAAGAAACTGCGTTGCCCAGAAGGAACCCGCTGGGCTTGGAGACTCAAGAAATTGTGAAAGGTCAAAGCACCAAAAGTCCCAGATTGATACTCAAAGGAAAATAATTCGACAGTGTTTAGCCATTTAATTCTTTATTAATCACTGGTTTATTGACATGACTTTGCAATTAGAATAGACCATGGTGTCAATGTAGGAGATCAAAATATGGATATTTCCACAACAAATCTCAATTTTCCTGTTGACAAATGACTAAGCTTAATCAGTGACAATTCCCAGTGTGTGTGTATATATACACACACACACACGTATATAAGTATGTATATATATATATATATATATATATATTCAAATTTTCCAATTTTCCAAATTAATCCATGTAACAGAGCAAGGTTTCCATGTCTGAAAATGCTTCCTGTAGATGAGGTCACCTAGCTTAGGACTGCTAACATTCCTTTCCTCTCCCCAGAATGGAGGATCAATACATACGTCTTTTCAAAGTCTCACAGCATCTTCCAATGGTCCATTTAATTATTGTAGGTTGTTCATTTCAAGGTTTCTGATTTTCTTCTAGCTTCGAAACATTTTGAAATTTTAAATGAGTCCATATGGGCCGTTGCAGAAGTAGCTCATCTGAACAACTGCTTGACTGCACAAATGATGCCAAGGAATTCTCTTAGAAAGCCTCCTCCTTCTCTCTTGGTCAAGTAAGAAATGCTCCTGTTTAATTCATGGAAGATTCCCCAACACTGCCTAGCAAGTCCCTCTGGCACCAGAGACTATCCTGCCCCATTTTTCACCTTTGGAGGTCTTTACACACATCAGCTAAATTCATTCTCCAGGGCCTCTGTGAAGATGGTGACTTTACAAATTCCTCCTTTGACAAATTCCTCCCTGGGGAGACATTATGGATGTTGATGGGAAAAACGCATCTTGCCAAGATTACAGCCCACTCAGAATGTGGAGACGAAGAGTTTGGAAGCCCAGCAGTGCCTTTTAGTGTAGAGATTTGCTTAAGATTCAACGGCAAATGGTTAGCTAATGTTTACAGCTGGGATACACAATTAATAAATGCAAAAATTGTGCTTCACTTCTATTTCCAAAGTGAATAACATGTTTGTCAAAGCGAGAAACTTTGCTTTGATTATAAGCTACAGATAATGAAAATGTGTTTGTGTTTCACAAATACATTTGATTCTAGTAGATTGTATTTCCCATCAGGGAATCAGGTTCAGCAAATATTTTCACATGCTAACTCCTCAAATCAGGCAGAAGGTTTTAGTGGACTAGAAATACAATAAGCTTAGAGAATAGAGGTTTGAACAGAAACTAAGTAATAGAATTTATAATTGTTCTTCACTAGAATTTATTTGGACCCAGCCTTAGCTTGCTAACTGTGGAGTATGCCTATAACCTACATTTGGGGGGTGGGCGGGGCATAATTTCATGAAATGTCACGCCTACCTTCTCTTAACCTTCTTAACATGTCATAGTAATTGCTCTAAATGTATCATCCATTTATGTTGGGCGTGAAGGACCCATGTTAAAATGTTTTTGACAAAAATGAAACTGCAAATAGAATGTGTCTGTATGAAACAGGGAGGGTCTAGAGCATGTTTTTAGGAACAGAGGCACTGCAAAGGAGTTCTAGCTAGAAATCCAGGCACATAGGAGTTAAAAGCTTGTTACTCAGCCCCTTGGAGCGTATCTTTCTACAGAGTCAAGAAGAAATTGGCTACCAGAACTAGCAAGATATATTTTACTCTTGATCAGGGGAGTGAGATGAATTTTCCAGGGTTAGATTCCAGAATGAGATAAAATACCCTACTTATATAAACCAGAGGGAGAGGGTCTGCTTGGAATAAGGCTGAATAAGAATGAGGGTTTTTCAGCAAAGGTGAGATGTGGTATAGACAATGCTTAGAGTTAATGGTCACCGTCTTAACACATAATGACTGAATATTGAGTATTCTCACGTTGTGAGAGTTGAAATTAAAGCAAAGAAAGCAGAAATATTGTATATTTTGATGCCTGAATTTTTTTTAACTTTCCTTGTACTGATGCATTACAGAGGAAAGAGTAACCTAGGGAACAAAACACTCCGTCTCAACCAAGAAAAATTTGAGGGGATAATGATGGATGATAAACAGGGGTTGTTGATGTGCATTGAGCTTAACTCTGAGGAATGTTTCTCTTATGATTTTTTGGCTGTTGGTCATTTGTTCTTCTGGATCTGTTAAACTAAAGTGGAATAGATTTTACCTCTTCTTATGAAATTTCAGTTCAGCTTTGTACTTTGACCAGGGAAATGTGCCTTAGATTTTGATTTGAGAATCCTCAACCCCCCCCCCCAAAAAAAAATCTCAATTAAAAAAAAAAAGAGAGAAATAAGCTGTTTGTCTACTTGATTCTCACATATGATGGTCTGTCAGCCCCATGCAGATCACACCTCATAACTGACACAGAAACATCTTGTTTCCTTTGTGACTTGATTGGAGCCAGTGGCCTTGAGTAAACAGTGTCTTTGTTGATATTTCGGGACAAAGAAGGAACAATCTTTGTTCATCCGTGACTCTCCCCCGACACTCCATAGATCCCTAGGCTTTTTGCTTATAAGTGCTCAGAATTATTATTCATGCATTCTCACAAACCATAGCCTGAAAGGTTGAAAGACATGGTCTTCTATTCTTTTCACTCCTTACCTCAGAGGTATTTCTTCCTAAATCTGTTGTCTTTCTCTCCTTATATGGCTCTGCCAATATTAATTTATTATTTATTCCTATACATTCTCTTAATTTTTCTCCTTTCTCAACTGTCATATTCCATGATTGGAGACAATCATTTCTTGGATTTAGCTCCCATGACTATTTTAAGACCCTTCCCAAATTCTCTGAGAGTGTTACTACTTTAATCTAGCAGGAAATGGAGAGCCTGGCTCAGGGCAGCTACCGCTCCATTACTTTTGCCAAAGTTCGTCTTCCTGGAACTCATCTTGGCTCTAAAGAAGGAAGTGACAATGCCTGGCACTCAGAAGACCTGAGCACGCTGATCTAGAAGTTTCCCAGAACTTGGTGTTTGTAGTCTAATTTCTTCTCCACTCATTAGGCAAAGTCGGATTCTGAAAATATTTGTCAAAAAAAAAAAAAAAAAAAGCAAACATAGAAGGGCCAATTTTAGTAGTCTCTCTCCCGCATTAGTATACTAGATGCATGGGACTCAGACAGAAGACCCTTCTGCTGCTTCTCAGAGTCTGTACCTGGGGAAAATCCACCCAGGAGGGCCACCAAACCTACACTTACCTGTGAAGTGAGTGAGAAATGAGCTTTCACTGTATTAAGATTGTGTTGGTTTGTTTTCACAGCAAAGCCTAGCTCAGCCTCACGAATGCAGGTCTTACACTGTATGGTTAGGAAATGGGAATTATTTCTGAAACATGAGATGTTGCCCATGCACAGATGAATAGATGTGTGTCTACACACACACGTGCGTGTGCTTACACACCACTGACGGACTCTTTGACCCCTTCCCACCAGCTCAGAATCTTCATCTCTAAGATAAGGGTGGGGTTAGAAGTTTCTCTAGCTTGAAATTTCTTTGGAAGATTGCCTGATGCTTATCCAAAACGGTCTTGCATTTATTCGGGTCTTAACATTTTCTGAAGTCTTTTTAACCCAAGAACAAAGCTCAGGGCTTGGGCAGACTCTGATTTTAAGTTCATCCAAACCATCTCTTTGTTGCCTTTGCCCCCTTTAAGAAAATTCCAGATGAAAGCATAAATCTGCCACATGAACTGATTTGCTGCACAGCAAGATAATTCTTTTAAGTAGTTTCTATTATAGGAAAATTAATTTCAAGGCACTTCATACAGTTCTGGTAAAATCCTTCCACTCCACGGGGGTCCATGAGCAACATTAACTGTGCAGTGTTCGCTGGGTATGCCTCGTTATGACTTGGTGCAGTGAAGACTGTTTTTAAATGTTTTTTTTTCAGTTGGGCTCTTTGAAAATGCATTATTTTTTGTTCTTGTCCCTGCACGAACATTTAAAGAAAACTAAAATTTAAGGTATTTTTAACAGGGACAAAATATTTTTTTCCTGCCTCATGTAAGGGAACAGAAATTTTTCTCCGGATCCAGCTTTATACCTTATTTATTTGTATTTAGGTATTACTGTGTGCATGTGCTGTAACATCGATTCATTTGAAGAGGTTATTAAAAGCAAATATTGAATCCCAGGTGCCGATAAGCGCACTTAAAGTTTGCATGGTTGGTAACAAAGAAGACATCATTACTCAAGTCTCACTGGTCCAGCATCCTTTGTTCACTCACAGGTGTTCTTGAGAGAAGTACATACATTGCACACGAGTTTCCATCTCAGAGTCTCCTTCCTGGAGGAGCTAGCCTAGAGGATGGAACAGGCAAAATCATCTGGCGGGCACAGGGTTTTGTGGACCAGCCCCATTAGATTTATCCTCCGTTCCAGCAAATTTCTTAACTCACTCTTGTCCAAATGCCTTTGGCTCCTCCTCCTGTCCTCCTTGCTTTCCTCACAATATTCTCTTTGCTTAAAGCCTCATTATTTGGCTGTTCCTTTCACTCATGGGAGGACTGTGAACTGCGTTTCCATATTTCAAGGACCAGTTTATACCCCATACTGCAGGTGTCCTATCTCCAGGGTAACTTCTCGCCATATCAATTCTGAATCCTATTGGAATTGGTATTTGTATTATTTCACTTTATCGTAAGTTGCTTTATGGTCCAGACTATACGCTCCTTTTCTTCTCCCCCACAACCACCTTCAACAATGCGGAGATATACTGATCTTTCAATGTGTGGTTTTGCGTGTTTGTTTCCATAGTGCTTATTGAACTCTGCTAGAGCTCATGAGGGGCCGTATTCCCATTAAATATCCGGGTTAGATGTCAATTTCAGGGAAGAGGTAATTATAATGGTTATATGGGAACAGAAGATACATTCCCATGTCGTGCGTTCTTTACATTAACAAGCCATGTATTTATGGTCTACAAACCAATTAATACACTGTAAATACTGCAGTAATTTTTACACGATCAATGACATTCGAACATTCGACAATAGTCCTCTGTTCGGATGAATCGCCCAGTGAAGTCGTGTAATCTCTGTTGGCCTTCCCGAGACTACGGTGCCGGGAAGATGTGAGATTCTACGCCTCTGGTATCCTTTAATGTCAAGTCCAAGTCTCTATGGGATACACTGATTTTCCTTTCTTATGAAATATGAAGTAATAACAAATGTTTGATTAAAAATTTAGCATTTACAACGCACTTCCACAGCCTTTCCCCTGTGATTTAGTTTGGCGGAAGCCAGAGAATATCTTCTCTTTTGTGTTCCATTTAGAAACCAAAGTAAGGGCAAGAGAACACCATGGTTATTGGAAGAACCACTAATGTTTCAAATAGACCCCATTTACCGCTTCATATGAAACCCATAAAGCATCAGCTAGCTTGAGCCAATGACTGTTCTTTTCTTTATGGCCAAGATTTTCCCATCTCCCCCAGCATTTTTTTTCACTGCCAACATCTCCCTCCCATTGACTATTGGCAGACTAGATATTTAGAGCCCTCTTTAACTACAACACATGCTGGTTCTGTTTGGAGATACTGCCTCTGACTCTTGGGCCCTTCTGACCTGGGAAACATGGCTGCTGCAGAACCATGATCATTATCACAAAAGAAATAACATGATTAGAATGGTGCGATTAATACAAGAAGATGGGACCCTAGATTTTATGGGCTAAGTCACAAACAGCAGACTTCAACAGAGCTGGAGACATTTGGAAACAGCTTGTCTTTGTATTATAACATGGAGATCAAACTTAATTTGCTCTATAGCAGACCCACAGAGTGGCCTAAAGCAGCCCCTTTTCAGGGATTTGAGTCCAGATTGGCTTATTGAGATTACACTATTTCTATGTATTAACTGGATGTGAGATGTTTACAAGATTGGTTGGTGCTCTTGACAAGACTTCTGATCTCTCTGTTAGAGAAAGTCCTGGTTTAGATATTTTTATAAGAACTTTTTCAATTGTATACTTCATTTTTTCCTATATCTGTGGGCTCAAGAAGAGGGAACTCATATGGCCCAAATGGGATGTTGGTATTAATCTTTTAATCTGCTCGGATGTATTATCCCCACTCCACTTTCACACTTTGTCTTTTCCCTCCTAAGTAATTGAGTCAGACGGAAAGAAATGCCTCCTCTTGTTTGTAGAATTGATTTCTGATTAGTTTTTGTAGTTGGTTCTACCGTATGCAAATGTATGTCTTCCAGTCCTGTGTAATTTGTTGAATGAACAGGATCTGATATTATCTGTAGGTCGTCTAGGAACAGCTCATGCTTCTAAGCTCCCTCTTCCTCCATTCATTCTTCTTAAGGAAAAAAAAAAAAGATCTTTTAAAAAGATTAACGTACATAAAGAGACAGTTCCTCTGCTGGGAAGGCAGGGGGACTTCCAAACCAGGAAACCTGACCCAGAAACAAGGAGAAAAAAAAAACAAAACAAAAACAAAAACACAAAGCCAAGTGGAAAGTTCTCTTTTGTTCTTGGTTGATCCTGCAGGATTTTTCTGTTTCATTTTTCCCCTTCCTATGAGCCATGAGGCAAAAGTAGCTTTAAAAAAATAATCAGTAATTCCATGAAGTGTAGTTTTGTTTTTCTCTTTATTTTTAAATGCAGAAAACGATAATAAAAGTTAGAATTGTCAGACCTTTTAATTTCATCACCCAGGGTTCAATGGTAGACCAAGAATCACTTAAGGAAGCAGTCATGATTAAAGCAGAGAGCAATGGACTATACGTCAAAGATAAGAAATCTAGTTTTAGAGGTCACCAATCGAGGATGGCCAGGGCGAGCCATTCCCCATTTCTTCCCTTGGTCTCAAATTCCCTAACTGTGCAAGGAAGGGCTTTGGGTCTGGAACACTTTCCAGCTTTTAGCTGTGCTGTAAGTGTGGTCTCAACCCTCGTTCTTCAGACTGACAAATGGGGAATAGTCAGCAGCGTTCTTGAATTTGGGTTGCTCAGGTTTGACAGTCTGAGCCTCTGGTTTCTCACGGCACCCTTTCTTCAGGCACCTGTCTCTTTCCATGTGGAACACAGGGCTCCAACGTCAACTTCCAGACTCAGGAAAGTATGCGACAGTCAGTCATTCCACCTGAGATGAATCTTGGGCACCATGTTCCTTCCCACTGGGTTCTCTCAGTGTAACAAGAAAGAAACAAAAACTTACTATCATTCCACAGCAATTCTAGGTATAAGAAAGCCGGTAGAGGCACTTGTATGAAGGTAACTTTCTGTGCTTCGGGATGGGTGCTTCTCGTTGGGCTCCTGCAAGTAGTTCACACTTAAATGCTCAGACGCTGCCTCCGACGTGCGTGTGGTCATACAAACAGCCCAGGTTGCCTGCAGCCACGTCTACCTGACGTGCCAAATCTGAAAAGAAAAACAAAAAAGTAAAATTCAACGTGGAGTCCAGTTCTTAAAATCATTGATGTTTGCTATTGGGTTTATCAGAACAATGGATCTTTTACCAACTAGGTATTTCTCTCCTCTCTCCCACTACCCAGGCTGCTGCCAAATGTGATGATTCTCGTTCCACTTTAGGTTAGATGTGGAATTCAGAGAGAAACCGAGGGATCCAGGGAGAGAGGATCATGCACCTTTGGGAGGTCCCGAACACACCGTGGAGGAGGATGATTATCCACGACACGGCAGCCTCCCTTCCCAGTGCCCTGCCCTCCCGTGTCTGAGATTTATAAACCCATCACACAACCACTCCCAGCAGGTCCCTAGTTACTCAGGATCATCCTTGCAGACGAGGTGCTATATTTAGGACCTCTTTTTACCTTTCTGAACATCAGAAGCAGCCCCACCGCCCTCTGACACATTTGGAAATGTTCATTCTCATGACTCATGCGTAGCCCAGAGGCAGTAGCTCAGTGGTTTTTTTCTGTGCAAGATTCCGCCCTCCTTCCTTCCCTTTTTTTCTTCTTTCACCCCTCTCTATTTTTTTTTTCCTTTTTAAAATATTTTCTTTCTTTCCTTCCTTTGCTTTTATTTGTTTTCTCTCTTCTGCAATCATAAATTGACCACCTACTCTGAGCAAGGTGGTATATGGGACCGATCCCTGTGGCAGCAAAATGAGAAGGTCCTGAGCTTCATCCTCGAGATGGGTGTGTAGGTGTCGCACGGCGTCAGACTGTGTGACAGCACCAGGTGCAGTGGCCGCCAGGAGGAAGCGGATCTGAAGCTACCCGGGAAGTCAGGGGAGGATTCCCAGGAGTGACTCTTGGGCCAGCTCCTGGAACAGCTGAGTTCTGGTAGGCGAACAAGCTGAGAAAAGGGTCCCCAAAGGAGGACATGCTGCAAGAGGGACAGTATCATGACGCAGGGGACGGCCGTTCGGCGTTGCTGGAGCAAAATTATAATAGGTATGAGATTGGAGGACTCTACTTAGGGCGGGCATTTGTCTTTGAACAGGAACTTCCAATAGGTCATCATGAAAGGATGAGCAGAAAAATCCTTGCAGCAAAGTATTCAATGAGGGGCCCCATTGTTTTTGTATCTACCCCACAGCAGTGACACCAGTAAGTTCAAACAAAAGGCCAATTTTGACGAAAGGACAGTCTTGGTCAATCTATTCATAACAGCATCCTTGTCCCCAGTCAACACAGACTAGACCTAGGCTGACCTTGATATGCCAACTCATTTCTGCTTTCGATAATATAGAATCTATGTGTGTGTGTGAGTGTGTGTGTGTGTGTTTACAGAATGTCATTTATACAAAAGATTTTACATAATATAAAAAAAAAATACAGTGACTATCCGTGTGGCCAGTAACAATGCGGTTTAACACTATATTATTATTATTGAAAGAAGGTCATTTTTAAACCATCTTTCACAAAGAAGTCATTAAAGAGAACAGAGGTCCAGAGGAGGAAACAGACATGACGCTGACCCTCTGTGCAGGTACAGGTACCCTCTCACGATCAGAAACCAGTACTTCTGCAGCAATAATCACCCACTCACCAACATGTCTACAAGGAATGTGCATTAAAAATCTGGTAGCATGCCCAGTGTTGGGCTCTCCAAGGCTGGTTAGGACACTTCTTTCCAAATGAACTGAATTTCTATTGAATTTTGAAGGGAGAAAACAAGTTTCTGGATTGGACAGAGTATTTGGAAGAGAAGTCGTCTGGTGCCATGAAATCACACCTTCTGCCTTCATGTCACACTAACTGGACATTAGAAAACAAGAGAACAACACAAGAAATCAAATGTGATTCAAAGAAAAAAAAAGTTGAGCAAGAAGGTTTCCTTAATAAAAAGAAAATACCATTGGAATTTAAGGTTGACAGCCTCGTTCCTTAGATTTTCTCCAACACCTGGACACGGAGGAGGTCTCCTCATTAATTCGTTTCTGGGCTGGTGGTTGCCTACCCCAAGGGGCTGGGGAGAAGCAGCTTCTGATGAGGTAGAGGTGAGAGGCTCCTTCCCCAGAGCCAATTCACTGAGACGTGAGTGCAACATGCAGTTCCCCAGCCACCGACTTCTGAATCCAGCTGCACACCGTGCATAAGGAACAGAGAACGTTTCCCTTGATCATGCCTTATCAAACTGCAGCCCGGTTTATTGGCAGGTCTACCAGGGGTGATTTGGTCACCTGTCTTCCCTCTTAGAACAGTGAATTGACAGCATCAGACCTCACTGCTTACTTTATAGGAGCCGAATATGGCAGCAACTACTGGGATGGGGTAAAGTTCCAAATGGGACTCTCAGACAGCCTTTCAGTTAATAGAGTAAGAGTGTAGGTATCGTTACCCCCCACCCCAGCATGGAAGAGACACCCCAACATAGCACTCTGTAAAGAGTGTCAACCTGAGGTCCACACCCTATTTCCGAATTCTGGTTCTTGGTGGGAAAAACCCAGATAATTCCCTCCCAAAGGCAAGGGAGCATGAGAATGTGGATGGATAAGTACACACGCTTCATCAAAACATGGAAGAAACCTTTAAACACCTCATCCCGTGGTGGAATGGCTACTTCAGCATCTTTAGATCTAAAGAGCATGGTGCCAGGAGCCTCTGTGTGTGAACCTGTAATGGTGCTCCCTCCTCATACCCCTCTGTGGCCATGCACCACGTTTCCCACGCTGGTGTGTTAATGCAGAATTCGTGATGCTGGGGGCAGTGGCAACAAGACTGCAGGGATCGGCATGTGACTGTCAGTGCTAAGAGAGCCATTAGTGTGGAAACCAGGCTTAGGTCAGAGGTCTGTAACCTGGGCAGAAAAGTCTGACCTGAAATGCTAACCAGTTATCAGAGTAGGCTGACCACAAAACAAAATTTTGCTCCCATGGCCCATTTGCCTAAGGAGTGAACACAGATACAGTTATAGAAAAATTGACTTCCGCTCCCTGAGACAGAAAATAAAATTTCTATAAGAGGAAGAACTTTCCCCATAAAGGAATACCTCCTATGAATTTTTCTGACTCTGCCTTTGGAGCCCTGTCCGCGCCCAAATCCTCCGCAGAGTGACTGGGGGAGAGAAGCTGTTAGCTACAACGTTTCTATTTTCCGTGAGCACCTTTCCCTGGGAACTAGATTTCTGTTATTAATGACGATGATTTTCGGTTCCAACACGATGTTGGGCTGTAATTATTTCCTGGGATGAGCTGCTTACTCATTTCTTTCCCCTCAATTAGTTGACCTATTGTTTCCTCCATATCTTTGTTTTTACTTCAATATTCTGGATAAATAGCTTGCTTGTGGAGAGGACTGTTCTTTAGTAGTTCTGATAGATTTTTTTGTCTTTCTCTTATAAATTGCTCAATAAAATTCAGGAACATAAAAAGGGCACCAGAGGTTATTAAGTGTGATATTTTCTCAAACTGTATTTGATCGCCTAGTGGTTCACATTAAGATAAAAGCTTCTGTAGTATCTTGATTGCTTGCTGTTTTGAGAGGCTGGCTGAGGGCGAGCTCAGCGACTCAGCGCGGAATCTGTTACTAGGAAGAGGGTGAGGGTACACATCTGTACTCTCCCTACATGATTATTGGTGCATTCCTCAAAATTAAGGAAAATACGCTTTCAAAGTCTCCTTCTTTAGTTTCTACTTGTGTGCCTCCTGGGGGCCTGAGTAGGAGAGATGCTAAGACAGATAAGGCTGCTAATGTCCACGTTCAGTCCACCAGGCTACAAAGCGTTAATTAAGGCGTCCTCCCCAACACCCACCGTTTGTTCCATTCTTTGTCTTCCACTGTGTAAACAATTAAAGGAAAGTACCGAATTCCATCTAACATCAAATAATATCCAAGAGGAGTTTTCACAGAATATGACAGGAGGCTATAAAATGATGTAAGGTATTGTCATTTAGAACCAGGCTGAGTGTTTCAGATTGAAAGTGCTAAGTTAGTTTGGAAGGGCTCAAAGGAAGAAGAAAAGGACGCCTTCCTGGAGGAGAGGGCCCATGAATGATGGGTGGGATTTAGTTGCACAAAGAAGAAAGGAGAGGCAAGGCAAGCGGGCAGGAAAGCGTGAGTGAATCTACACCACCTCCTTCTGACTGATGGCACTGCCATGGTTAAATCGTATCTCCATTACTTTCTCCTTGTTCTTACTTCAAGTCCTCCTTGTGCTGGGTGAGTGAACAGGTTTCTATTTGCTGAATTCATTCTATGTAATAATAAAATAATCTTGATCCTTAATGTGAATTTAAGAAAAAATGAAATTGATTTTTTAGCTTCAGAAATCTCGATTAATTGAGACCACTTACAACTGCCTGGCAGTCTGAGATTTAAAAAGCCCTCAGGCAAAAAATGTGCAGGAACATTAGAAGGGGGGCATTGCGTCCATTCCTCCATCTCAGGGCATAATCTTTCTCCTTGACCCACCCACCCAATTCTACCTCTTGTCAAAATCAATCAATGCTTCCTTGAATCGTGCATTAACAGAGAAGGAGAAAATAAAAACGCAAAGGGCAGGAAATAAGTCAGTGTACCATTGAAGCCCTGAGCTAAGAATAAACCAACAAATCATGAAAACAAACAAACAATAAACAGACACATAAAAGAACAGAAGCCGTGGAGTAGACTGTGAAATTAAGATTCTCCTTACTATTATTTGTTACATTTTGATCATAGTTACAGGTGGAAACAGAACTCATATTGGAAAGAAGATGGAACGTGGTTCTGTGTCTGACAGAATGTAGTGCATACAAACTCTCACACACTTGCTACTATTTACTCATGCATATGTGCTATCGTTCATTCAAGAAAATTTTATTGAATATTTACTATGTAGCAGATAATGTTCCAGATATATTTGGAATATAAAAATAAATCTGGCAGAGTCGCTGGGTAACAAGGTGGCTGTACTGCCATGTATTTTTTAAGATCTATGAAAGTCGTGGGCTTGAGGATACAGAGAGAGCATAAAGAACAAAGTGATGCATTCTATTATGGCTTACAGGAGGCCGATGACACTGCAGGTCACGGAAACTTGAGGGTAGTCAAATGAGTAGGCTTTCAACAGAAAGGAAGAAGGTAGGAGCAAAGGGATACAAAATAAATCTCACATAAGGATGTATCCTGAACAGAAGCAAAGAAGCCTGAAACAGAAAAAAAAAAATGTATGGGGATCACTGCAAATGGTCAGGATGGCTGACCTCTGTGACCTGCTCAAACCTGCAAAATCAGGTAGAAACAGATAATTAAAGGCAGTGAGTATCACACCAAAATCAAACTGATTCAAAATAATTATTCAATGAGTTCCAGTGAATAAGACATCATGGAAAACATAACAGGGTTTAGGCTAGAGGTGTATTAAAAACAGAAGATCCTTCTGCACTCATTCCCCTTTTCCTGTCTCATGGTTGCTTTTGATACATTCACATATTTAAAAAATAATAGATGTACACCCATTTATATATATGTCCATCTATCTTTCTGTCTATCCACTCACCTTTCTATTATCAAGATTTTTTAAAAGTCTGTATATTTTTACACAATAACAATTTTCTAATAATAATGCTTAACCTTGAGAACTTCTCCTGAGCAGATCTAGCAACAGGGACTGGATTTAGCCTAATACAAGGAACAACTTTAAAAAAAAAAGAAAAAGAAGAAGATGATAGACAAAATATAAGTAACAACAGTTTTCAAGTCACTGGCTCTTTGGCAGCAAAGAAAAGTGATCCCTGAGACATTGGAAACAGAGGGTTGAGCCCAATCATTACCTTCACTTACTGACTTGAGAGAGTTTTCAGGCCATGACACGAGGGAAAGAGAAATGAGGTGAATCCCAGAAAAAATTCTGAGTTACGCAGGATGAATTGAGAGTCTGGGGAGGCCAATGTAGCTAAAATTCACAGAAGAGAGTGCTGGAAAGGACACAGATATGCAGAGAGAATCCTGGAGATTTGTGAAGGACTGGTCTCCAGTAGTCAGCTGAGTACTGACAACAAGCAAACCCATGTGGGAAAAGTACTTGAGACAAGGGAAATAATCAAAAGAATCAGAGAGCCTAGTACTCACACAGAATAGTCTGTTTACACCAATTTAATTAAAAAATTTTTTTTAATTGAAGTATAGTCAGTTGCAATATGTCAATTTCTGGTGTACAGCATCATGTTCCAGTCACACATATATATACACATATATTTGTTTTCATATTCCTTTTCATTAAAGGTTATTATAAGATATTAAATATAGTTCCTTGTGCTATACAGAAGAAATTTGGTTTTTTAATCTATTTTTATATATAGTGGTTAACATTAGAAAAAACTCTTAATTCACTGGATTTTAAGAAAAATTCTCATAAAGGTCTTCCCTCTGTAGTAAGGAATAATTAGGTCTTTATAGAGCACTAATCTAGAACCATCTAAAAAAACACAGAAGCAAGAACTAAAATGATCCAACTGTTCTTCAGTAACAGAATTGAACTTCAGAACAACGTTCAGGTATACTTATAGAAATACATAATGTCCATCACTTAAGATAAAATTCACAATGTCTGGCAGTTAACCAAAAATATCCAGGCACACAAAGGAACATGGATATAGAACACACGGTGAGAGCAATCAGTCAACTAAAATCAACCCAGAACTGCCACAAATGTAATAATTAGCAGACAAGGATATTAAGAGAGTTATATTCAAAAGTTAATGGCATGGACAATATTACAAAATGTCCCAAATCAAACTTTTATATGTGAAAACTTCAGTATCGGAGATGGAAACTGCACTGGATGAGTCTTATGGCTTATTACACATTACAAGCGGGGGGGGGGGGGGGCGGAATGTGAACCTGAGGACAGCAAATGGAAAATATCAAAAATGAAATAAAAAAAATTTATTAAAGTGTATTATAGTTCTAATAGAAGTCCTCAAAGGAGAGGGAAAATAAAGGGAACAGGGAAAACAAAGTTTTGAAAAAATAATAGTAAAAAATTTCCAGAGCTGATAAAAAGTCTAAACCCACAGATCTGAAAAGCTCAAAAAATCTTAAGCAAAAGAAGCATGAAGTAAACAACACCAAATCTCATCATAATCAAATTGTTCAAACTCAGGAATGGATACATCTTTAGCCGGAGGAAGAACACACGTTACATACAGAATAAAGAACAGAAGTGTGACACAGGTGTCTCATCCAAACGATGCCATGGAAGAGGTCTTGGAGAAAAATCACTAGATTGTTAAATTGAAAAAAAAAATTAGCCTTAAATTCTATACCAAGTGAAAAAATATCTTTCAAAAACTGAAGGTGAAATAAAGACTTTTTAAGATATACAAATGCTTAGTTCATCAACACCAAAACCATATTACAAAACATGTTAAACGATGTCCTTCAAGAAGCTAGAAGATAATCCTCCAGGGAACTACAGATCTGTGCAAGGAGTAAGGAGCACCAGAAATAGTAACTCCGTATTAATCACCATTTTCCTTTGATTCAGATCTCTTTAAAAAATAATTGACTGGTGTGAATGTAAATGGCATACCTTTATAGAAAACAGGTTAGCAGTTTCTTCAAAAGTTAAATATATATCTATTACGTGACCCTGCCATTCCACTTCTAAGTACTTACCTAGGAGAAAATAAAGCTCATGTCTCATTGTACACAAACATTTGTATACGAGCATTCACAACAGTCTTCTTTATAATACCTAAAACTTGGAAATAATCCATATGACTCTCAACAGATGAATGAATAAACAATGTGTTGAGTACATAGAATACTACTTAGCAATAAAAATGAATGAACTAAAATGAATGAACACCCAGGAACAGGGGAGAATCTTAAAATGATGAACCTGAGTGAAATAAGCCAGACAGGAAACAGGAGGACATGCTGTGAGATTCCATTTATATAAAACTCTAGAAAATACAAACTAATCTATAGTGACAGAAAGCAGATTAGTAGTTGCCTGGGGAGTTGGATGTAGGGAGGGAAAGACAAGAAAGCGGAATTACCAAGGGGCACCAGGAGACCTTTGGATGTGGTAAATATGTTCAGTACCTTGATGGCGTTGATGGATTCATGGGTGTATATGTCAAAAGGTACCAAATTGTGCCTCTTAAATATGTGCAGTTGATTTTATGTCAATTATAATTCAATAAGCTATTAAAATAATGCCTTAACGCTGCATTTTACTTAATTATTCAAAAGTGCCTCATAAACACCATCTCATCTAATCATTCCATGGACTTTTTTTCTTTCTTTTTTTTTTTTTTAAATTGAAGTATAGTCCATTTACAATGTTGTGTCAATTTCTGGTGTACAGCATCATGTTTCAGTCATGCATATACATACAGATATTTGTTTTGAATAGTTACTATTATTTTGGCTTTTCAGAAAAGGAAACAAAAATCAGAATGGTATTATTTGACCACACAGCCTGCAAATAACAGGCAGAAAAAGCTGCTCACACCCTCACCTCCAGCAGTCTGCATTAAGTTTCCAGTCCAGTTTGCAACTGAGGCGCCCTTAGAAAGACGAGTCCAGTGAGTTGGCATCACTGGTCCTTTCTGACATCCATCCTTCTGTACAGTGTGAGAAGTTAGCAAGGTACAGAAAATGACTTCTAAATAGCGTGTGCTACCTACTTGAACAGAATGTGTCTGTTTTCGCTGCTGCACATTTTCATGATATTTGCACCAGACCCAATGTCTAGTGTTTGGGAAGAGACGGCATCTGGTTTGATCTCCCTGGGTCTCTAAACTGATAGCTCTTGTCATTGCTTTTCATTTAACAATTAATTGTCTATGTCCCCTGACACCTCTCATCTTGCCACTTTTATGGTTATGTAACCTGTTTTGTTTGTTCTGCTTTTTAATGCCCTACATCATCAACTTAGTTTTATATTCCTTGAAAATAGAGATAGTCGCCGTGTTGGTTTGCTTCCTTGCAAAATATGTCGATGGGATGCAATGCAGTCTTCTTCTTTTAATATCTCAGCAAATAATTTTTGTTGATTTGGACACTGATTTGTCCATGCAGATAGCTCCATGAACACTGTCTATAATCTTAAGCTTTTCCTTGGCTAATTCTCTCTCCATAAGTTCCCAAGCTGCTACTTACTCTTTACGCAAAATAATGAATATTTTCAGTTGGAAGCTTACTTTTTTATCTCAGACTCCCTTTACAAAATTACAAACGGAAAGTAAACTCAACAAAAATAAGAGCAAGATAAAATAATTTCCTGGAATAAGGCTAAAACTGATACCTATTAGAAAAAAAGGATAAGACAGGAATGAATACATCGATTAATTCTTCTAACCAAAATAAGGATAATAGAAGTTAAGTTTGTAGAGGTTGCTATAAGTAAAGAACAAACAAATGAAAAACTGGAAATTTGTGTCCACACAGTTTTGGATAGTTTTGGTTCTCTCACGAAAGAATTTTTATTTTTGTTAGTAATTTGGGAACTTGTTCCAAAATATTTACTGTGAGGAAATGGAAGCTTTTGTTAGGTTAAGTTTTCAAAATGGGTAGCTGGTAGCAGGTAGAGTAACACCAAGTCAAAATGATCAGGTTCACTGATAGAGGTGATCAACTGGGGGTCAGGGTTACGAGGAGGGAACAAAGCCCCTCCCTCGCAGCATCAAATCCTGGGCCAGCAGGGGGACCTGCCCTGTCAGTCACTCTGCCTTCGTTAACCCTTGCACACTTAGGAGCTGTGCTTCGCCACTCCAGCCTCTTAGCTGAAGTCCTGTAGAGAGAGCTCTGCGATAAACACTGGATTTATCATTTATGAATTATTCATCGTTATCATTATTAGCTCTCATAATTCCAGCCACACTGCTCATGGGGCTCTGTCTTTTCGCTTAAGTCATATAAAACTCAGTTGACAAAGCATTAGCATGGGGAGTTGTCGGGGCCCGGCTGGGCTGATTGTGGCTGCCTCCAATCCTACTCCCAGTGGTTCTGTGTGTGTACAACTTTGTCTGCAATTTTAAACCACAAAGATTCTAAAACAGGGAAGTGTATCAAAGAAACAGATTGAAGACAAGCTGTGTTAACTATTCATCCGCAGTGCCCCAGGCAGTGATGGCTGGCTAATGTACGCTAACATAGTAGACCATTTCTCTACCCTTACGACTCCCCAAGCAGACAGAGATTATGGTGTACAATCGTCTCTTCCTTTGATATCCTGTATCACTGATACCGACCCATTGGTTGAATTAGCCCTAACCGCCGAAAAATGCAAATATCTAAGTAAGAAGTTACATCCCAGCCTCTGGTCCGTTATTAGGAGAATATCAGATTGTTTTCTCCAAATCAGCTGGAAGGGGAATGGATTAAGAGCACAGCTTGGGAGGAGAGAAGTTGGCAGCCACGAGACCCAGAGGAGCTGCCTGGCAGCAAGTGCGATGCTGGCCACCTACTGCTCCGTGCTCCTGTCTCCAGGAATCCCACTGGGATTCTTATAGATTTTGGAAGTGATCTGCCAGGCTCCAGAGAGAAGCAAGTTTCTACCCAGTAGTGTAAGCTTAACCTTACTGTTATTTCTTTCTCTACCATCAGTACATGCCAAAACTCTAGGAAGGACTATTTCCAGGGTACCATTAAATGGGGAAAAAAAGTGTTCCTGAGGCCTTTTGTTTTCAAAGACACGGAAAGAAGGTGGTGCCTATTTATAGAGCTTCCTGTCTGTTTTATTCCATCCAACAACACCACAATCTTGTAAAGTGAATATTATTGAATTCTTTTTATGTTTGAAGTCTTTCTCCGCCCTCTTAGGGTCCCTGATGGAGCCTGAAAGTGAAACTGATAAAAAGAAATTCACTTGGTATTTACTGGAAGTTTTGCAGGACATGGCGGACTTCATGGGGAAAGGAAGGCCGGCAGAGTTAGACCTGGGTATTCTACGCTGGGTTTGATAAAAGCGTGGAGAGTAGTAGGAGGACTGTGGTAGGTCAAGGAGTATGAGGTAATTGTTGTAAATGGGGGGAAACTTAGCAAGGCTTGTTTGTTAGAATTCTCCTTGGTACTCTTTGTTTTCAGAGATAAGGATGCCCTTTCCTCGGAGCATAGAGAGGCCAGCTCTCACAGGAGACTTCTGTGACCTGTTTCAAGGAAGAACCACAAGACAGTGGGGGAGTGAGGGGCAGGGGGAAATCAGAGTGATCTTCCTGCTTCTGCTGTTTTCTCAGACCCTTTCAGCCAGGAGTCAGATTTTGAAGGAGGGTATCCTGAACTCCATCAGAAGAGGCTGAGACTCAGAAAGTTTAACGATCTTGATCCATGCATTCACTCATTTGACAAATATTTATTGTGTCCTTATTCTGCGCCAGGCATATGTGATGGAGATACACTGGTGAAAAAAAATTCTCAAAATGAGCTTGCAGTGTCATGGGGAAAGTCACCAACGACAGTCAGCGGCCGAGATATGCTTTGAACCCAGTTCTGAACCCCATGTTCACTCGTAAGGTTACCAGTCGGCAAGGTTAGGGAAGGAAGCTCATTTACTCTCTAGATCTTTCCCTTCAGTCTGGGTTTCCTCTGGAAGATGGTGCTGGATAATCAGCCTATCTTGCAATGCCGTGAGTGATGGGGGCTGTAAGGTCAAAAGGCATGTGGTGAGATGCTCCAGGTCCTGAGGTTTCTTGGGCTGATGCAAGGACTGTGCATTGGGAGGGTCTGGTTCCCCAACTCAAAGGATGCTCCAGCCTTGAACTTCTTTGTGGTTGACTTTTTGCAGGGACTGTATTTCCGTCTGCTTCTGAGCAGGGGCAAAAGGTTTCCTCCTGGGAAGGGAAGGCTGCCACATTGAAGGCCACCCTGAAGACCTTCCAAAGCCCACTTCCCTCTGAATTGGGCTGGAGCAAAATGGGGATGGCTAGAAAATCAGAGAGGGGTTGGAGCTCAACACTGGTGAGCCTGCTGGTGGGATTTACAGACACAGGTGTGTCCACACTCGCTCATGCCTACACACACACACACACACACACACACACACTCACACTCACAACCCCAGGTGGAGCGGGGAATTAGTCAGCGGAGGCCTGACAAAGTGCTTCCTACACATGCTGTTCTGTCAGGCGGCTCAGCTTCCTGGGCTTCAGAGGTAATTACATGGATTTTCTGTCTTGTACTTGCAAAAACACAGCCCAGCACCGCGCTGCCGCTGCGGGCGCATGGCTGACGAGGCCCTCGGCGCTGGCAGGCAGCAGGCTGCAGGAGGATGCTTACATGATCTCTTTGAAGAATTCAAACTCCCAGAAAACATGGGAGGTACCAGGGGAGGGAAGAGGGGCCGGAGTCCACGTGGAGGGGTTGGAGGATGTGAAGTTTGTCGTGGATCACCAAGCAAGGCAGTGCAGAGGAAACGGGGGTGCGCGACAGTGGGAAACTGCTGCCGAGACGGCTGGGGTAATGCTGGTGTCGATGAGTTTTATTTTCTTCCCCTTCATCCATCAGCATAATTAGGTGACCAGTAATATCCATTTTGCCATCAATGGATCCATCCATCCATCAACACTTACTAGACCCTCCGGGGGTCCCAAACTCTAGTCTGGACAATCTCTGTTTCTCTGGGGTGGGAAATCAGACATCAACCCCAGACCCTGTGCACAAGGAGCTTACATGGTGGGTGAGAAGACAGTCACTCATTTTAGGAAGACTGCAGAGAGGGTGTCAGTGATTTGTGACAACTGGGTGTGGAGTATAGACCTGTTGTCAAGCCTCTGCCCACTCTCTGGGGATGTCCCCTTTTCTAGTCTTTACTTTGACATGGATTACAGCCAAGAAGTGGAATCCGGAAAGAGGAATAAATAGAAGACAGCTGTACCGGGGCCCTTCACCTTATCATGACCAAAAAGGCACAGGGCAGGTAGACCACAGGCAGAAAAAAACATCCTGGAGAGTCTGTGTGCCTAAGACATGAACACTGTCAGGCTGGAAGGAGCGGGGCCTGAGGATGGAGCGTGGGAAGCAGTGTGCAACCTTCCATATGCAACTTCTGTGCCCATTTCGGGGGGGCAGGCACATAAGCTGTGTGTACGGAAAACCTCAGATCTGAACCCGACTCATCTACAGGCTTCAGAAGTGACCCTGGCTGTTGTATAAGGGCAGGGGCACAGCCACCGGTGTTGACCATGCCTGAGTGTCTGAATTTCCTCTTCCTACTGATTAAGTCTGGGGCCTTCTCTATCTTTGCACTGATAGTTGGAATGGTGACCAGAGCCCTGCAGGACCCTGACATCATTAGGAGCATAAAGAATTATTAGAAAGAAGCCTGGATTGAAGGATGGATTATGCCTTTGCTACCAATTGGCTCTGTGATCTTGAACAAGTCACTTCATCTTCCGAACTTCCTTTTTATTAATTTTTTAAATTTTTATGCAATTTTTTAAAGGCTATAAAGGCTCCATTGACTATTATTACAAAATGTTGACTATATTCCTGGTGGTGTACAATACGTCTTTGTAGCCCATGTTACACCCAGTAGTTTGTACCCTCCATCCCCACCCCTATATTGCTCCTCCCCCAGCTCCCCCGTAACCACTAGTTTCTTCTCTGTGCATCTGCTTCTCTTTTTCCTCTGAGCTTCATTTTTAGCCTCCGATCATTTGGACCTTCTTAGGGCCACTCCACGTGTTCACCACAGCTAGCGGTTTTTGCCAACATCCAACAAGCAGTCAGTGTCCCGCATTTCCACGTCCATGCCTCTCTCTGGGTCTCCACTCAAACCATTCCCTTCTCGAATGCTTTCCACGCCCCCTCAGTCTGTCAAAACCTGGACATCTTTCTAGGCCTGACTCAAGGTCACTGCCTGCCTGTGGTCTCAGCATCCTGTGCAGTCTGTGCTTCCCTTCCTCCTCTGAACCCCTCGAACTTTGCACTAGATCCAAACAGGTAAGCACCAGAAGCCACATGGTCTTATGTCTTAATAACTGTATCTGTGTTTTCCCTCTGTGCTTCTAACGGTCCCTGGCATATTAAGGCACTGGGTAGAAACTGACAAAACTGTTATTGATAATTTTTTATTACGTGGGGGCTGGATATGATTAGGAAAAGCAACCAGATTCAGGTTAGGAGATGTTTGGCCTGAACCAGGGAAAAAATAAAAATAAAAATAATAATAATAAACAAAGGCAGGCATCAATAGGGATGCTCATTAAATGATTCTTTCCCAGCCCAGGTCTAATAAGTTCAGATTTACTTTCTATTCTGTTTCTCTGCTGATTATCTTGTCTTTTTCCTTAGGGATTTCTCAGCTTTATCAGTTATATAGATTAAAAAAAAAAAAAAGGTTGAACCCTGAGTTTCAATAAAAGATAAATATATTTTCTAACTTTTGATAGTTTATCTGTCTATTATCTATCTGCCTATCTATCTGTCTGTCTATCTTGTCTGTCTATCTATCTTTTTATCTATCTATCTTATTCTTGCAAATTAATGCCTAGAAAATAGACCACCATTTCAGTTTGTCAAACTTTATGGCTCGTGGTTGCTTAATGAGGTGGATGTGATTTTATTCCCATTTTTACAGATGACAGAACTGCAGCTCAGGGAGATTAGGTAACTGGCTGAAGATCATATGGCTCGTAGAGGGTGCTGAACTCAAATCCAGATCTGACTATTTCAGTCCCTTTTCATCACTCAAATCTGATGAGTAAATTCAACATATGTAACAAGTAGAGTTAAATAATTCCTGAAATGTACAAAGAAACAGGAGTAGGGGAATCAGTGGTTTAGCGTTTAGAAAATGAATTGAAGTAGAGAGAATGATTTGAGTGATTTGAAAAGACTTTTGCAGAAGTGAGATTTAGGCTTCTACACTGCCTGAACAATTCTCAAAATGGCGCTTTTTTGTAATATAATGATATTTAATGTATTTAAGGTATATAGAAATCCCCTCAAGTTAACATAACGACACAGAAGAAGCAGAAAGTTTCAAATGGACGCAATGCACGTAAGGGTTTACAAAGAGGACTCTGCGATCACTCTTCCTACTCCCTGGAGTCCCATTTGTGGGGCTGGAGAGGCAACCTGAAACAGACTTCAATAGTAAATCATCCTGCTACAGAACAGTAATTTACAGGTATGCTCATTGCTTGCGATGACATTGTTCTAAGCAATTGTGATGTTTCAGATTCTTTCTCTCTTCCCTCTCCTTCCTCCTCTCTCTGTTTCTTTCTGTTTACAGGAATTTCTGTGTGAAGTTAGTAGCTACAACACAGACATATATTTCTCCTCTTTGTTGAAACCCCATTAAACTGACAATTCAGGAATAAAGAAGAACCCCACGAAAGCAGAGAAAATTAGACAGGAGAAAACATCAGAGTAGAACTGTCAATGACATTTTTGAAGAAATAGATTGATGGATAATAGCTGATTTAATGGATAGAGAATTATTCAGCCTAATTACTTGTATAGGAAAAAAAAGAACATAGAAATAAATTTGATTTACTCTGCAAAGCCCAGTTAGAAATGGAGGGTACCAGATACTTTTGAGGTTGAGGGTTTTAGGCTGGATTTGAAAATTGGATTTTTTTTTTTTTGGAATTCATAAAATTAGAACAATTAGAAACCAAGTTTTCATTTCATAGTCCACACTGTCATGAGAACTCCCTTCCTCCATCCAGAAGAATAAAGAAAATTTACTCTTGATGGAAGATACACAACAGTACACTTGACCCTATCCTTCAGTACCATGCTAGCTTGAAAATAGAAATTAAAAAAAAAAAATCTCAGAGATGCATTGATATTTCCCATTTCTATAGCTCTCGTCCCTTAACCAGCATCCCAAATTATAAAAGCCAGGCTTCTAGACCATAGGCAAAAGACTGGAATATTATTTTTTAAAAAAGAATGTTATTCTAAAGGAATGTTATTATAAATAGACTCCAAGGAGAAAAGACTTACAGATACTGACAAAGACGAAGAGAATGAGACAGCTGGTTCCCCCTCACATCACAGTATGATGATGTTCACCATCCAGCCAGCCCTGCTCGTGCCATGGATAGTCCTGATCAGCTTGTTTGGACCTCACTCTTGACTATAGATAATATCCATGGTTCACTATTTTCTTGTTTTATTTTGTTTTAAGTAAAATATCTTACATGAAAGACAAAGACCAAAAAGAGAAAAATATACAAACTAAATGACATAGAAACAAAGTAGAAATCAGCAGGAAATGTCAATAAGACTATAATTGAGGCCCTCAGGAAGCATCGTTTATTTAGTCATTCAACAAACATTCATTAAGCTCGGACATAACGCATTTATGCTGGTCACTGTTCCCAGTACCTGGGGAATGTGGATGAATAGTTCTTGCCTTTTTAGACCTTGTATTTGGTGGATGAGAGACAATATTTCACCCATGAAAACTTGAATAGGATATTATAAACCAGAATGTTTAGAGAATAGTTAAACATTTTTGAAAATGTCTAAGTCACCATGCAATCAAAATGAATACAAGAGTTGGAACTGAAGTTAAGAAACATTCTCAGACACTTGCGATTATAAAGAGATAGAAACTAAAGAAGCAAATATAAGAAAATTCAATACTCAAACCAGAAGGCCCAGGATTCAATGGGAATTCAGAAAGAGAGAAAAGAGACAATGAAGAATGGGTGGGAAAGAGGAGTTATTAAAGCGATAATAAATTAAAATGTCCCAGAATGGAGGGACATAGGTTTCTAGATTGGAAGGAGCCATTAACTCCAAGCCAGGGCACAGCTTAGTGAATTTTCTGAATACTGGGGATGAAGGGTGAGATTCTATAAACTATGAGCAAGTAACAATTTGTCCCATACAAAGGATCGGGGATTTGAAGAATGAGATTTCACATTTGCAATATCAGAATTAGGAAGACAAAGAGACATGCCTTCCAAAGTCTGAGGGAAAACTATGTATAATTGGAATTTAATCCTGGCCAAGCAATCAATCAAAACTGAGGGTTGAACGAAGATTCAAATGTTAAGGATCTCACGTAATTTGCTTTCCAGCTCCCTTTCCCAAGAGGCAAGTGAAGTATGTGCTCATCCACAATAAAGGCATACAAACAGATAGAAGAAGATCTGAGGACTGTTAAAAATAGGCAATTAACAATTTTAAGAACAATTAAAATTATTTTAAAAAGGAGATGCATTTATCCTATAAGACATGGCTCAGGTCAAACCATGGTTTTAATACTGTAATCTTTCAAAAAAAAATCCCCTACTCAAAATCCTTATTGGTACCTTGTTAGGAGCTAAATCCGAACTCATCAACATGATTTTTTAAAAAAAAACAATTTATGATTATAAAAGCTTATGAAAAAAATATGAAAGCAAATACATGTATGTATATGTATGACTGAAGCATGACGCTGTGCACCAGAAACTGACACAACATTATAAACTGACCAGACTTCAGTTAAAAAAAAAAAGTTTGTGGTTCATCTCTCTCCTTCCAGTTCGCCACCCAGAGACTATCTTTTGTGTGGAATTACCTGTGACTCCCGAAAATCATGATGGCTTCTCTGCTTCTGTCCTTGCCCGTGCTGGTCCCTCGGCTGGGAACTACTTCCCCCTTCCTGAGTGGCATCTCTGTATCTGTCAGGTTCGAGACAAACACCACCTCTCCAGGAAGCCAGCTTTCGCCCTCAGCCTCACCTGGCCGTCACCCTGGCAGGTGCCCCGGTGCCACTTCCTTGCTCTCGTAACCCATGTGATTCTTTTATAGATGAATGCCCTGACTTGATGATTGTTTATTTTTCTTCCTCTTACAAAAGAATGAGATCTTCTGAAAGATAAGAACCATATTTTATTACTTGATAAATTCTTAGTTATTAGCATAATACTTAAGCTCCTAACAATTTCTTAGTCTTCAAAACAATCTTAAGAAGGGGGGTTCTGTAACACATAAAGAGCTTGAAGCTCAGAGAGAATAAGTGATTTGCATACTATGAAACTTTTTATAAATGATAGAGTCAGATTCAAACCCAGGCCATTGGGACCTATCGATTTTTCTGCACCCTATAGATTCATTGGGTCACACTGGATGCTGCAATGAGCCTTTCCCAAAGAGTCTGGGGGTGAGATACCTCGGGCTTATTTCTGATCTGACAACAGCCAGCTCTATCATCTCCAGCAGGACGTTTTGTTTCCCTTTTCTTGGGCTCCCCCCTGGATCTGACGACCACAGTTCTCCAGTACAGACACATCCATGCCTTGTCAGAGGCATGCTCCTTGATATAACAAGCACAAAAGTGCTGAGAAGTGTCCGCAGCACACAATATAAGACAGTGGGTTTTTTGTTGTTGTTGTTGTTATTTTATTTTATTTTGTAAGCATTTATTGATTTCTAATCACTTTACAATGTTGTAAGACAGTGGGTTTTAATTGCAACCTGATCTAGGTTTGGATGCTTGAAAATGGATTTTCTTAAATATGGACCCTCCTACTTACATTCTCCCAAACGATTCGTACTCTACCTCCCTCTACATCCGCCTTCTAGCCTGCCACACGCTTCAGTTGCTCAAAGATAATGTTATGTTCACATGTTATTACTTCTTGACAGTTTGGATGAAAATAAAGAAAGGCTGCTATTAATATTATTAAAGCCATTTAAATTATATCTCCATCTTAAACATTGCAGGGAGTCAGGAGAGGCAATCGATATTAGAAAATGACAAGACACAAAATTAGTCAGGCGAGATGTTTTATTTGAAAACTTTTAACAAAGAATCTTTAATAGGTGGGCACTGAAAAAAATTAAATCTTGTTGTGACAGGATTCATTTAATACAGAGGAATATGTCAGAGTCCATAGAAAAGTCATATTTTAAAGACAAAGGAAATTTGACACCCTATAGCGTAACAAGATTTGTTTTTGTTGAAAAATAGAATTCTCTCTATATTATAGCTCTGCATCCCATTCCTTCCATTTGATGCTGAAAAATGGAAAAAGATAACTCATATCTAAAGAAACATTGATTCCTATGCATTTTCAATTCAAATAAACAGTCGTCTCTCAACAACGAAATTCATGTAAAAAAGGGCATTTTTTTCTTTTTTCCTCCTTTTATTTATATATCCACAATCAGACAAGCCATAACACTATCTAAACCACTGTATGCATTAACAAACAAACATAGATCAATAGCTATAATTTGACACACATGCACCGTCCTCTATGAAAACATCAATAGTCTAAAAGCTGAGTGGGCATAGCTGGAAAAAAAAATATGCTTCAGAGACACAATGTTGGCAGAAGATTAAATAACCAGATGTCAGGGAGGAAAAAAAAAAAAACACATTCAATGGAACTAAACACATATTGGAAATGTACAGGTATTCTGCAGAGCTAAACTGCTCAGGATTAATAATAAGAAAATTATCTTCTACTTGCAGTCATTCAATTACTGTATGTGCAAATATTTTGGATTGGATGTTTCCTATTCAAATATATTATTATCTGCCTATGGAGCCCTGTTGGGAGTCCAAGGCAGAACTAGGGTGTGAGTTGCACAATGCAGTGCAATCTGAAAACAATATCTAACGTTGCTATAGAGTCTTTCATAAGCGAAACCACAGATGACTTGTGTCATTCAGATCTATAGCGCTGTGATGGAGCAATGAAAAGGGAATATATAACTTAGTAATGGGCTCAGTCAGCTGAGAAAAGCCAAGTTTATGTAGAGCATTTGATTGAAAATAGATGAAATTCAAGAGTGTGTCAACTCAGCCAGTACCTACACAAACCAAAAAGCAAATAAGCCATTTGCCATTTTATTATAAGGCCATGCAGAGGTGCAGAGGGGCAGTGCACCAGGGACAAGGCCATACAACATTTTTATTGTCTTCCAATGTTATTATATGGAATAATTCATTGTAATTACACTCAATAGAAGACTGTGTATCTCCTATGACTTGTATTTTTTTAAGAGGTGACTCTTGGCTTCCCAGCATGCTCAGTTGCCAGAAGTGGCCACAGCAGGAGAAAATGCCAATTTACCTTAGAAAACTTTTAATTTACTTTTCCAGAATCTCTGTATTGTAGGTCTATAGGCATTGTCTCGCAAACTATTTCAAGAAATTCATTCTATGTAAATAACTATGGGCTTATGCAAAGGTTTAACCATATGTGTTAATTTTAACAGTCACATACAAACCCGCACTAACTTATGAACCATTCATGTAGATTTATCAGTTCTATAATTCCTGAAATTGCTTAAAGAGTGCAATCTTACTGTTTTTGTAAACTTCATACATATAGGAAGGGAACACAATGCAAAAAACGAACTCACTTTGTTTATATGTATGTCAGATTCTGTCCAGAAAATAGGAGAATGGAGAGAGGAAATGGACTGTGGGATGGGGTTTAATATTGGGTGAAATTACATAGGTGGAAGAGGACATGAACAGAGTTGTCATCTTCCTGAAAAACAACAGAGAGAAAAACAAAACCATCATTCAGCACAGAAATATTAAGATAGATATGAAGACTTCTGACCAGAACATAGAAACAAGAGTAAGTGTTCAGAAATATATCAGGAAAGAGACAAAGCAAGGTTTCATACTGATGAGTCACAGATTTAAGGAGATCAAGACCAAAAAAAAAAAAAAAACCCCAAAAAACAGAAGGCCAAGGCCATTGGGATAGGCATGATGAAAAAGAGCAATTTAAGGGATAGTCTGCATGAAAAAAGTTATCCAAAGATGAACTTTCATTTTACCTAGAGAATATCATGAACAAATGACTGATAGATACAGGTAGAGAGAGAATGACGAAAATGATGATGATGGATAGATAAAAATAAATAAATATAATAAAAAATATATAAAAAATAAATATGATGAAATAGATAAAAATAAAAATGATGATGATAGATAGATAAAAAATAAATCAGTAAGAAAATCATACCAATGAAATTAATTGACAAAGGACAGGTTCAAATGTACAACTATCCAATAACCATAAGTAACTATATGCAACCTCACTAGTAAGCAAGGAAATACTAAGTAAAATATGCTAATTTTTGATCCATCGAATTGGCTAATGTTAAATAAAGACATATAACCACAACAAGACTGTGATGATGCAAGCTCTCTTTCTGTGAAGATGATGCTTTAGGATATTTTAGGGGGAAAAGAATCTTAGAATTTTGCATTCCTATTAACTATTTCAAGAAATTCATTTTATGTAAATAATTGTGGGCTTATGCAAAGGTTTAACCATAAGTGTTAATTTTAACACAGTCATACGCAAAGTCACTCTAGCTTACCAACCATTCACATGTACTTATCAGAGTGTTTCAGAGAAGCCTAATGTGAGATTTAGGTCTCTTCCCAGGGAATTGGTGAAGTGATATCTGTTCCTGGTCCTCTTCATCCTTGCAGGCTTTTAAGCACATGGAGGGAGAGAGTTAGAGGACCAGACCTGAGTGCTGGGAGAGAGAAGGCTGTAAAGAAATGTCAAGACATTGAATTGAAGAAGGGTTTTGTGAGACCCTGACTATAAACTACACTGCTTTGCATCCCTAGAGATGAAGTTCAATACACTTTTAGAGCAGATGTGAGGACTGGATGTAGCACAGTGATGCTTTTATGCAACCTGAGGTTTTAGAAATATTGAGGGAACTGGGAGAAAGGCAGCCCCCAGGAAAGGGGGGGGGCTGTGTTGACAGGGGAAGGCTGGTAGCAGAGGCAGCAACAAGGCATTAGCGTGGCGAGGTCTTCAAGAAACAGGCAGCACCTGAGGCTGGAATGATGATACTGTGAAAGAGCTTTCCATGCGGACACGCACGGCACAGCTGGGAATCCAGAGATGCTTAAGGACACTCTTGTAGGCAGTGGTGGTGAAAAACATTGACCAAAAACGTTGTCAAAACCAGCAAAGAAATTCCCTCACAGCAACCCCAAATAAGGGGCACAGCCAAATGCCATGCGATTCCCAAGATGAGGCCAAGAAAGAGATAGAATTTTCTGGAATAAGGGAGAAGCAGTCATTTTGAGAATTCTCACGAATGTCCTCTGACGTGGAGGAAACTATCTACTAATGATTCCCCCCTTTTTAACTGATACGTTGTAAGCAATACAATGTTGTGTCTCTGATAAAAAATGAATGCTCTGGTTCCAAGCATTTAGTGAAAGAACAACTCAATCTACAGGAAGGGTGAGTACCCACCAATCAGGTGAAGTGAATCTACACATGGAACCTATGGCATCTCAAAGGCTGAGGGAGGCGTTGGATGCGGGAGTGCTGGTAAACCTACCAGGTCCAGCAGACTGGAATGCAGCCAGGGTTGGAATAAAAACTCTACCAGGTTTTGTAGCTAGCTCACTCCTGCTGGTATTTACAAACATTGGTTTTTTTCCGCCTATAGGAACCAGGTCTTGGTCCCTTTAAGAGCGTACTGAACATCATTTTATCTGAACTCCTGCCCATCCCTAGATATGCCCTCTAGAAAGAAAATAAGTGCCCAAATCTCAAGTTTTGGCTCAGAGGAAAAAGCAACCAGGGTCACAGATCTTTTGGGAAGTAGTAATTCTCTCTCTCTTACACACACACACACACACACACACACACAAACACGCACCATATGAGAGAACACAGAAAGCATTGACAAGCTGCCCAAGTAAGAAGTTACAAAAAACAAAACAAAACAAAACAAAAAAAACACAGAGGGAAAAGAAAAGGGAGATTGTGGGAAAAATAATATAAAAGCAGTAAGGAGATAAACATACATTTTAAACATTCAAGTTATAGACAGAAAGCTTGAGAAACTCCCAATGATGACAAATAAGAAAAAAGATCTGCAGGGTTAAAGCAGACGGGTCCCTGATACACAGGTGAGGGAGGTGAGCACACTGTGTAGCCCTGACGCAGGTGCCTTAGACATAACAAAGGGCACTCAAAAATAATAGAAAATCAGTTTCTTAGCACAAGAAATCAATGAATCTTTAAATCAAAATATGTAGAGTTTTAGAAATAATTAAAACAGAATATTCAACAAGGTGGACTACCTTGAATGGTAAATCTTGAAATTCAAAGATAAAGGTAGAAATATTTTTAGATGTCCGGGAAGGAGAAGCAGATTCCAGGCAAATAAAGGGCATGATTGCACTGGCCTCACACAGCTTGACAGCCAAACGTTTGAGATGAGAAGCCAATGGAAAAATACTGCCAAATGTTGAAGGAAAGGAGGAAATATCATACACCAAGATTTAGTTCAGGGGAAAGCAACCGGCAGCTTAACAGACATGAAAGAATTCAGGGCGTTTAATATGCATGATCCGTTCTTGAAAACTAAAACAAAGATGGCAACAATAAGAAAATGTCCTAACTACTACTTCTGGCGAGTTGAAAGATCAATCAAAAAAGATGTCAATAATCATAGAAGGCATAATTTTTAAAAAGTATCTAAGTTTCATGAAAGTAATATAAATATAGACATAATACTAGAAATATTATTTGAATTCAAAAAATCTAAGCAAAGTAATTACTCTAAATCTCAATAAATATATAATAATCAAAATTAAAATATCACATTATTCTGTAGAAGTTGGAGAGGGGAGGAGTGATAAGTGAGAATGTTACCACCCTTTTCTTTCTTGGCATGGAGCGCATCCATACTACCATAAATTAAAATGTAGAATCTTAAAATTTCTCTTTTTCTTAACCTTAACAGCATCTTTTAGAAGAATAATACCTCTTTCAACAAAATTGGTTTTTCTAAGCCAGCCGTGGGTGCCATTTCAACTATCCATTTTTGCTTCTGCTACATTCATGTTAAAAGAGATTGAATATTTTTCATTTTTAAAATGTTATGCATGTATAAGATCCCATATTAATGAGACCGCCACTCTCTCCACTATTTTATTTCTGTGTCTTTCTCTCTGTCTCTCTCCTCTCCCCTCTTTTATTCCTCCCTTCACATATTTAGTAATTTTTTAGGACATTTACTGATATTTCTTTTAATTTCTCTTTTTTATTTGATGACTATGGTATGTGTATACATATATATGTAAATACATGCATGGTGTGTGTGTGGGTGTGTGGATGTTGTCAACCGGGACATTGTGCTGTACACCAGAAGTCGACACATTGTAACTGACTATACTTCAATAAAAAATAAATTTAAAAATATCAAACCTAAACTTAGTGAAGAGAGACTTTATTTGAAAGGATGATGGGAGGAGGGCTGTTGTGATAGAGGATGGAGACCATGAGCTCAGAAAATGTTCCCAGGGCTACCCTCAGAGAGTTTCCTTTTTTCAACGTGTGTAAACAAGAGTAGAAAGACCTGGATGTGGGGAAGTAGAATGAAAGGGCGATGTGATTGGACAGTAGATCAGAGAATGGTTTGCCCTGAGGCTGCTCAATCCCCTGCAGGGGCTGTGTTTGCTGCTCCTGTTGAAGGAGGGTTAAGTTCAGGGACTGGGGGAAGGAGCAAATGTTAACCGGAGTTTGGTTAACAGCATGTGTTCAGATTGATTAGTGAGGACAAGCCATTCAGCCAATCTTTTGTGAAGCAAAGAATGGCAATGTGGAGGGTCTTTAGTGGCCTTGTCAGAGGTGAACAAAGGGGCGTCCATTAGTCTCACCAGCTCACATGAGGAAGGGTGGTACATTGCAGGAAGTCATTTCTCTGAAACACAAAAGGATGGGGGCTGTTTCTTAACCTCTATTTTCCAGGATCACAGGGCTCAGATAAAACGTAACATTGCCTACGTGTGCATCTGCATGTGTGTGTTGTGTGTGTGTATGTAATCTTTCAGACTAGAAAAAACAAAACTTACACAATAAAAACTGCTTTAAAACAACGTGAAAATAATAGAAACAATCACAGTCAATAGAAACCAAAGCAGACCTCTGTTGTTTGGGGGCTCA
Source organism: Camelus ferus (assembly GCF_009834535.1). NCBI lineage: Eukaryota > Metazoa > Chordata > Mammalia > Artiodactyla > Camelidae > Camelus > Camelus ferus. The sequence continues at coordinate 19,392,081 of NC_045719.1, forward strand.
TTTTGAGCACTGAATTGCCAATCACCAATCTCACAGGCGGAATTCAATTAGGAATTGATATGGATGCTGTTTAAATATTTCTAACTTCTTTATGGAGAAATAATTAAAGGAGCTACCATATGACATTCTCAGCCAGGGTCCAGAATCCCGGGCTCTGACCAGAGCTGGGAGTAAAGCCCCCTCCCGGTTTCCACGCAACCCCTCCCAGGAGTTGACCTCACACAGATGTTTACAGCGCTGCTACGTGGTGAAGGACAAAATACAGTCATGCCTTCATTCTTTCACTCTTCGAAGAAATATTTATAAAACTTCCCTTTTCCCTTATGTCCAGTGGAGAGTAGAAAAATGAATATGATATATGCTGTTCCCTCTAGGGGTCTTTAACCTCCGCTATGATTATTAAGCTCCTGGTGTGTTAAGGATTTAAATAACAATACAAGAAAACAATATAAAAGTGCCACCAGATAATCCAGGGAAAGCCAACTGTGTAGAAAGTATTTACTATTTGACTGAGGTAATAAAGAGAACAGTGCAGGAGAAGACACGGCACTGTGGGTTCTGTGTCGTCTACAGGGATGCCTGGGCAGGTGGAGTTGAGAGAAGAAATGAACTTGTAAATTCACAATGGTGGGAAGAAGAGCGAAAAAATGAGGGAAGAGCAGGAAATGTAATAGTTAAGGGAGCAGGCTGTCTTCTGTATGAGAAGGGACCTTGGAGCACAGCCCGCCTTGTTTCACACCTTTCCAGACCCCAGTGTGTTATTTCCTTCTGGTGACTCATGGGCGCATCCTTGGCTATCCACGGCTGAAGGCAAGGGAGTGCCCATTCATCCCAGCTGGCACTTGCCTTTCTTCTCTCTCATAAGGCCCAGGATGGACTTGTTATCAAGGGGGTATCCGCAGACATGTTGTCACCACGTGGCCCTGCCAACTCCCGCCTCGCTCGCCCCAGGATGAAATAGCCATCGTGTTCAGTGTGGAACCATCTCTCTTTCAAAGAAAGTTGGATGTGTTGTTCTTTACATTGTCACCTGGCTGAGCCTTGATGCCTTTTACCTTGGCTTCCCAGCAAATCCATGCTTCACCTTCTTGATAAGACCTCTTACTTGTATTTACTGATTCAACTACGTGTGTGTTCACAAGGCAATTTGGGGTCAACTTCAAGTAGAAATACACAGCTTTTGGAAAATCAGATAAAAGCACCATAACTTAATACCTAATTAAACATGTCTCCTATATAAATCATTTATATAGATTTTTATATCAAACTGTTTATTATCATGTCATCTTTTCCCTTTTTTCCAGTATAGTCTTATGAGTGATTAACCCAAGGCACAGAGAGGTTTGGTGACTGAGCTTAAGTCACACAGCAAAGAAAATTATCTGTATGTCATCCATCCATCCATCTCTTCAGCAAATTTCCATTTACACGTTTACATTTTTACTACACCTGTCTTTACTCCAGAATGTCCCTGCTACACTACTCAATTCTAAAACATTATTGATTTAAATGCTGAATCAATTTAAATATAGTTCTCTGAGGCTAATGGGAAATACAAATACATTTACTGAGTTAAATGTACACATTCTATAGTCATGCACATGTGGATTTGGATAAAGTTAAATGTCAAAACCAAGTAATTTGTACGTTACAACTGAAAAATATCGTATATTCTCATTCCCACACTACCAGTCTTTCAAAGCCAAGTTCAAATGTCTGCATATCCAGGAAACACTTCTTCTTTGCATCACCTGGAGTGACTTCTCCCTACTTAAAAATCCAATCACGCTTGTTTATGCATTCCTCACATGACATTTAAGTGCACTGTGATCAAGCCAGGCTACACTCTCCTCATAAGGACATTATTATAGAAGATGCTAGAATATTTTACATTCCCCAAGCACTTTTACATGATGCAATAGTCACTCAATAAATACCTTTTGTCTGTCTTCATAGAACCAAAATGGTAGATTAATTTCCATTAGTGAAGTAAGCAAATGTGTTGCTTACGCGATGTCATAGGTCTTGTCTACTGACATGACTCTGGGTGCTGTAAAGATGTGGTCACACCAGGGCCTTTTTTAATTGGTTAATGTTTATTATGTTCTCATAATACATTTGGGTTCTCACAGGTAAGCAGGAATTGTAAACCTAGAGTTAGCTCTCATCAGATTCCTCTCCATCAGAAGGTGAGACATGCGTTCCTTTCAGATGGCTTCACTTTGCTCTAATCCCAAGCAGGCAGCGAGCAGAGGGAACGCTTTGGTCCTTTACTGCAGGCTCAGAAGGAAAGGGGAAACAGAGAAGATAAAGGTTCACAGTCCTGGTTGGAAGAGCATTATCTAAATGGGAAAACATTTTCCTGGCACATCCTTAAGGTAGCTCATCTCACTGCAGCCCCACAAACGGTCCAGACCACCTGACTTTCCAAGTTTTTGCATCTGGTTTTAGCAGTCTGTTGTCTTTTTTCTTTCCATAACTCTGCTTGGAGCCACTTCTTGAAGTTGTTCTTTTGCCTTTCTCTGGCATCATCCTTTCACTGAGTCTGGGTGGAGACAAGATAATCAAGTTTTTCTTAATGAGCAAAATAAGAGTCAATAAGGATTTTAAAACTTAAAGATTTGTGGACCTCTTGCCCGAGGGTGGTGGGTGCACTTGGTTTATGAATTTTTTGTCACTTGGTATTTGCTTGCCTGCATTTTCTTTCTTTCTTCCTTCCTTCCTTCCTTCTTTCTTTCCTTCCTTCCTTCTTTCCTTCCTTCCTTTTTCTTCCTTTTTCTTTCTTTCTTTTCTTTCTTTCTTTCTTTCTTTCTTTCTTTCTTTCTTTCTTTCTTTCTTTCTTTCTTTCTTTCTTTTTTCTTTCTTTCTTTCTTTTCTTTCTTTCTGGGTGGGGGAAGGTAATTAGGTTTATTTGTTTATTCTTAGAGGAGGCACTGGGGATTGAACTCAGGACTGCATGCGCGCTCTACCACTTGAGCGCCACCCTCCGCCTCCTTTTTTGTTTTTGATACCCTCTGCTCCACATCAGCCCAGGCCTGACTGCCCTTGTGTTCCTGCTCTACCTGACAGTCTTGGCAGCTCTCGTGAGCTTGCTGTTTGGAAGTTAAATGGGCATCTGCCGGTAAGTACCTCAGAGTCGGGAATTTTTCTCCCCTTTTCCTCTTCATTTTGTCCCTTGAATGTGTCCCAGCCCTTCTGCATCCCTAGCTGGCTAATAGAATAAGCACATCCTTGTAAATAATGCTGATTATTAGTGCAGGGACACACGCAATGCATTGGAGTCTTCAGTGTATTCACATAAGGGTGGTCTTTGGAGAGAATCACGTTGGGTGAGGAATTAATTCTCTTTGCCCTCAAGCCCCACCTCATCCAGCAGTCCGTGGATCTGCCTGGTTACGAACAGTCTAGAAGGGGAACTACGGCTCAGACCTAATCTAGGTCAGGCTGCAGAGACGTGATTTTCTCATGCAATGGCATAGTCTATGTGTACAGAGGAAACATGCTTCTTACTTTCCTGTAAGTCATTAAAAAGTGATTTATACAATTATAAATCTCTTTTGCCCTGTCGATTCGTCACAGCCCTGCCCTCGACTGGGTACCACAGTTGTCTACTCTGCATTGCTTGGTGCAAATGGCTACTCATATATTCCTAATTTATTATTTTTTAAAAAAATGAATCCCAAGTTCTGATTTTTATCCCTTTATTATTTCATGAGGCTTACTTCCATTTGCATTCATTGACTCGTGGGATTTTAAAGCTGGAAGGAGTCTATAGATAATTTTAGTTCGGTGTCTTCCTTTCGTAAACTGAAAGAACAGACATATTAAGTGATTTATTTCAAGGTCACCTGCTAATCAAATAACCAAATCAGGATGAAAGCCAGCGACCAGAGTGCTGGGTCCAGGACAATTACTTGATGTCAATTTCTTTCGAAGTATGTTTTCTTTAAGAAGTTGGCGTTAATGATTCCGTATATAACGTTACTTCAAATATTTGAATAACTTGCTGCTTCTTAGCCTTCTAAAATTTACAGGTTATTGCAAATATTAATGGAAAAGAATTCCAAACTTGGGTACCAACTTGTTCGAAGGCAAAACGATCTATATATTCATGCCTGCTTTGATAGCTTGGCGTGTCTCCAGCACACAGTAAACAGACGGATACAGAAGACCTTTATTCCAGATGCTGCAGTTAGCAGGGTGGTATCTGATACATTAGAGATGTTTTCCCAAGTTTCTCCCTGTTAAAATAATTCATAATGATATCAAGGTCAGTGCAAGCTGAGGCTATTTGTTCTGAAGATACCAGACACGCAAGGTAAACCTCCTAGGAGGCTATTACAAGCCATCAACAAAACACCCGCTAAGGATGTAAATTTTCATTCTCTCTGTAAATCTTCCGCTTACATCTCTCATGGCAACCTCTGCCCATTCATACTCAACACTTCCTGACTCAGTCCTTGCATGGACTTCAGGACAGAGCATTTACTCTATAATTCACAAAGCTGTTTAGGACTCGGATGCACTTAGGAATTTCTGCAAAGCTAGAAAAATAAATATTCCTTCCATTATCCAGATATGAGAGGCCAGACTCAAGGCATCAGACCTTTTCACTCAGATGATTCAAAGCAAAGGATGTGATCACAATTGGAGTATGTGTACTAAAACCTGTTATCCAATCTCCTTGAGGAAATTAATTTTTATGTCCTTATGAGTTGGAGAAAATTAAATCCATTTGATAAACTTCATGGGATATGCCCTTGTTCCAGGGTCAGATCCTCCAGGGCTGTCTTTATTATAAAACTTGAAAAATCAAATGTAACCATTGGAAATTTAATAAGCATCTGACATTGCATCTGGCAATATACTTCCTATGGGGAAAAAATATACGCATGTCTTCTCTAAGTATTGTGCATGTATACAGTACGTGAATATAACTGTGCTACACACATATGGCGGGTTTGTCTACCCTGACTTCTGTGTGCACACACAGGGCACTAAGTTATCCATAAGCTCTAAGGGGAGGGTCAGGAAGGTGCAAAGAGTGGTGAAGGGAGCTTCGTATTCGTTAGGTAGGGACCAGACCAGCTGTACCGATAACTGTAAGTAGGAGGTAAAAGTGTTGGTTTTATGATGGGCTTTATGAGGCCAGGGAGATTCCAGGTGACAAAGTGCAACATAGAACTGGGATTCTAGAAGGCTACTCTGCCCCCCCCATTTCATGGTATGATGCCTTCAGGATGAGTAGCGAGTGGATTGCGGTAGCGTTAGCTTAGCTGAACTGTCTTGCAGTACTGGGGCAGAGATGCACCCCGAGCAGGAGCAGGGTGGGCAGAGGCAACACTGGTGAGACTCCTCCTCCAACCGCAGGCAAGCCGACGCCCGCACAGGAGGCTAAAGGCAGATGTCTGAGAGGGAAGGTTGTAAATGCATTTGTCACCACCACGGACTCCCCCAAATGACTGGGGAACACTTTGACTGCACTGCGCCATGCATCCGTGACCTGATTAGTTATCCACAGACAAGGCAAGAGGACCGGGTGGACTGTCCCCAGTAATTCCAGTCCTCATGCTTCCTTCTCTTGACTAGTGCCTAAAAACTATATCACTGACGGTGTTTGGCACACTGTCTGAGACCTCTCTCCGTTTTTCTTGCCTATGAAACTGCACCCTCAAACCATCTTTAAGTTGTAACTTTTAGTTTTATTTTTAGTCGACGAATCAAGCACATTTTACAAGTCAAAATGGTATCAAAAGGTAGATTGTGAAGGATAATCCTTCCCTTCTTTCTCTTTACTTCTTTGTAGGCATCTACTATGGCCAGTTTCTTGCACACCCTCCCAGAGAAATTCTAAGACTATCAGACTTTATCGCATCTCTTGAGACCATCATGTACCTTATTCCTTAGAAAGGACCCAAGCACATATATAGTGCCCAATATGTATGCACTGACGAATCAAAAAGGTAGATCGTTTTGGTGTTTGTCAGGATTGTAGAATCTCAGGGATGGGTAAATGCACTGCAGAGGTGACAACACTGCCCCAGACTCCCAGGGAGTACCCAGCTCCCATGCTCCCGAGGGTTAAGAGTTAACACTGCTGAGGGATTTAAGATAAATTATGCTATGGAGAGTAACAGACCCAGGAAAAGGAAGCTGAGCTCTGGCATTTTACACCTTGCAAAGACAAATGCTTTGCAATGTGTATTAAACGCACTCTTTGCCACAAAGATTTGGCAAGTCACCCAGAATTCTTAACTTTCCCACCGTGGCAGAAATCTCATTATGTATAACCTTTTAACTGGGACCAGAGAAACATTTTCAACTTGATTCTCATTGAGCACAACCTCTACCTGGAAGTACAGTGTAAATGGAGACAAAATGTGTATTATTTTTGCATTGAACATGCAGTGCCAGGAGCACTGTTCCACTCTCCCTTTTATTCAGGAGCTAAGGAGCTTGCTGGCATTCTCTTTCTCCTTCTCTTCCTCCCTCCATCCCTCCCCCACCCCACACACACATCCTAGAGGCTCTTCATACACTAGCTGGGCAACAATTCTTGCAAGTATAGCCCTAGTACGAAGGTCCACCACTCAGTCTGACCACAGTGGTAAATTTTAGTTCTTGTCTCCTGGGGACCCTTATAGGGCAGATATACTTAAAAACATGCAAGGCCAACTTAAAAACATGCAAGGCCAACCCCAGGAGAGATCACGGTGATAGATTTTGTGGTTGTTTGTAAATATATCTTGTCTACCACCCTAGATTATCTCATACCCTCATGCTAATTCATAGATAGACCTAGTTTATGTTCTGATGCTTGACTTGCCATTGCATTCCTTCACTTATAATAGTCTTACAAGCCATGATCAACTGCTTTGTCCAGGCTTGGTGCTAGGTGCTATAAATCAATGTTCAAGTAATCACTGCAAAAGTCCCGAAAGAGATATGATTATGACCATCTTACACACAAAGAAACCAAGAAGCGAAGAAGGTAAGTCTATTTGAGATGAGGTACCACGTGTGTCAGGATCTGGATGCAATTCTTCTAACTCCAAGAAGGAAAAGACACTAATAAAATAAAATCCCTACTATGTGTGGATCATTGAATGTGTGAGTCTCTCTCTTCATATGCAGACACCCGTGTACACATATGCTTTCTTCTAATATACTCATCTTTACACCTTAAACTTTTGTACTGATTCAATATAGAGAGATAACTAGAGAGAAGTTTGTATTTGTTTGCTGTCTTCTTAGATAACCATTGGACTTAGTAGTTAAACAAAGGATGAAAAAGTTCCTGGACTGGTTGATTTCAGGATTACTTGATGAAAAAATTCTTCAAAGAATACATACATCAAAATCTACTAGAGTTAATACACTAATTCAGCCAAGTTTCAGGGTCAAAGATCAACATCCTAAAACTAGTTATGTTTCCATATAACAGTAATGAACAATCTGTTTTTCACTAGGCAGCTAATCAGGGAAAGTGCTAAAAATTCAAGGATGAAATAAGAGAAAAAACACCTGTCCTCACAGAGCGTATGGCCTGGAAGGGCTGGACTAGAAGCTAGCAAACGTTTTCTGTAAAAATCTACATAACAAATCTTTTTAGTTTGTGGGCCATATGGTGTCTATCACAAATAGTCAACATTCCTCTTGTGAAAAAACAGCCTTAGACGATGTCGCAACGAATGAGTGTGGCTGGGTTCCAATGAAAAGGTGATGACGAACATTGAATTTTAGTTTCACATAATTGGCATGTTTTGCAGAATATAATTTTCCTTTTGATTTATTCAAACGTTTCAGAATGAAAAACACAAGAGCACTTTCTCAAAGTGATAAAGTTCATTTATGAATAAAAGCCCCACTGTTAACATCATTCTCAATGGTGAGAGAGGGAAAGATTTCCCACCAAGATCAGGAGCAAGACAGTGATGCCCATTTCATCACTGCCAGTCAACGTTGCACTGAAATTCTAGTCAGAGCCATGAGGCCACATAGAGAAATGAAAGGCATCCAAAGTGGAAATGAAGGAAAACTAGCTCTGTTCTTCCATGCCATGATCAAATAGCAGACAATCCCCAAGAATACAAACATCGAAATCTACTAGTGTTAATGCACAAATTCAGCAAAGTTTCAGGGTCCAAGATCAACACCCTAAAACTAGTTGTGTTTCCATGCACAAGTAATGGACAATCCAAAAAGGAATTTAAGAAAACAATTTCATTTATAATAGCATTCAAAAGAATAAAGTATCTAAGAATACATTTAACCAAGGACATAAAAGACCTGCACAATGGAAACCATGAAATGGATAGTAAAACACAAATTGCTGGCGGTAATTAAAGATCTAAATCAGTGGGAACATATCCTGTGTTCCTGGATTGGAAGACTTAAGAAATCAAAACCACCCAGAGCAATCTGCGGATTCAAAACAATTTCTATCAAAATTACAATAACCTTTTTTTATTTCAGAACTGGAAACCCTAATCATCAGATTCATGTAGAATTTCAAGTTGTCCTAAATAGTCAAAAAAAAAAAAGAAAAGAACAAAATCACGATTCCTGATTTCAAATCACAGAACTACGGTAATCAACAGTATGTACGTTACTGGCATAAGGATGGATATATAGACCAGACCAATGGAATACAGCAGAGACTCCAGAAATAAATCCATTCATCTCCAGCCAATTGCCTAACAGCTCAATAACAAAATGATAAACAACCCAATTAAAAATGGGTAAAGAACTTGAGAGCCCAAAGGATGTCTTTATCCAAAAACAATATACAAAGGACCAATAAGCACATGAAAAAATGCCAGCATCGCTGGTCACTTGGGGAATGAAAAACAAAACCGCAGTGAAGGACCACTTCGCACCCACTTACATGGTTGTAATAATATATTGTTTTAAGTCACAAATATTGGAGAAGGGGTGGAGAAATCGGAACTGTTTTACATTGCTGAATAGAATGTAAGATGGTTTAGGTGCTGTGGAAAACAGTTTGGCCGTTCCTCAGAAAGCACAGTATAGATTTAACTCAATGACCCCATAATTCTAGAATTAAAAACCGATATTCAAACCAGTTTCTGTATATGCATGTTTACAGCAGAACTGTTCACAATACCCAAAAGGTGCAAACAGCTGACACATCCATGAAAGGATGAATGGGTAAACAAATTGTAACATATATATTTAACAATAAGATAATTTAATAATAATTTATTAATAATATGGTGATATTTATTTATAATAATGTATCGATTGTGTAATAAATATAACATATTTTAAAATTCAGTATTATAATGCTTAATATTTTAATAGCAAAATTATGTGTATATAATTTAACAACCAATGAGAATGAAGTACAATGTGCTACAATGTGGATGATCCTCCAGAACAAGATACAACATATGAAAGAAGCCAGACGCAACAGGTCGCATATCGCATGGCTCCATTTACGTGAAATATCCAGAATATATAGTCTATAGAGACAGAATACAGATGGATGGTGACCAGAGGCTGGGGGGAGGGGGGAACAGGGTGAAACTGCTTAATGTGTTACATCAGCATCACCTGAGAACCTGCTAGAACTTCAGTGTCTCAGGCCCCATCCCAGAAACTCTGGATCAGAATCTCTACAGGAGGAGCCAAGCAAATTGGTGTTTTTACAAGACCTCCACGTGATTCGGATGCAGTGTCAAGTTTGAGGTCTACTAGCCTATCTTGTCTTGGCCTTTGATGTGTCTAGCAATCACCTGGAGATTTTTTTTTTTAAGTGGGAATTGAAATTCAGTTGTTGTAGGGCAGGACCTGAGATTCTGCACTTCAAGTAAAGTCTCAGGTAAGAGAGTATATTTTATGATGCTCTACGTGCTTCCAAGGTACAACCAAGATCTGGAACCACTAGCCTAGACTGAGAACCAGACATTAAACAGACAATAGCACAATTCATCAGTTAACCACAATTGTCAAGGATTGACACTTGTGTCTCTAGATTTTTGTAAACATTTGAATCTGAGTTACTGAGTGCCTACTCCAAGTATGTGCTAGCTTTTGGGATTAACATGGGGAATCGAATCTTATTGCCATCGAGGGTTTACAGTCTCCTAGGTGTGACTGGAAAGTGGACCCAGAGTGATAACTGTGAAGGACTGAGATGTACCAGAGAAACCTGGCCTTGGTGGGAAGAGGGTCCCACCAAGCATTTTGTCTTTTTATTGTTTGGTGAGCTTTTAGGGTCTGGTAATCTCATACAGATAAGTGAGTAAATCACAGGCTTTCAAAGTCAGGAAGTGTTTTATAGACTATTAGATTAAATTTTATTCTGTGGTATCTCTGAGGAAGATTAAAGGGATGTGGTGTGTCAGTGGCTTTTGGAGAAAAAGAAAAGAGGCAGAAGAAAAGAAAAGAGCAAAGACAGTGAGACTCTGGGTCTTTCATACCATTTCGCCTAAATGAAATCTCCCTTGCCCTGGGTTATGTAGGGCATCCGTGCAGAGATCTGCTTTTTTATCCTTGCCAAGGACAAAAATGAAATATGTTTATGAGTGTGTATATGTCTGTGCACCTTACATATATGTATACATTATTGCAATTATTTCAACTTTTATGTGGATGCAAAAATTTAGTATGGAACAATGAGTTCCAACCTCAGTCACTTTGCTTACCATTGACACATTCAAAACACATCGAAACTGATATTCCAGGCCAGTATAATTGATCTGGGTTGAGCCTAAGCGTCATTATTCTCTGCACATTCCTCAGTTGATTCGCATGTCTTGGGTGAAGACTTCTAGCAGAGGCCATGCCACTCTCAGGAGTAAAAATAGACATGGTTGAGGAAGGCATCCCAGAACCCAGAAATACCAGGTAAGCTTCAACATCTAGTTTGCAGGGACAGAAGGAAGAAAAAGAAGAAGAAAAAGAAGAGGGAGTCTGGACGAAGCCTTTTGAACAAAGGAACAGATCTGGCAGCACAGAAGATTCATTTGAAGGATAAAACAAGTGGTTTTAACCCAAAGAGAGCAATACTTCAGGGAAGAAAGACAGACTTTGAAAGGTAGATTGGGGTGGTATTTTTCAAGCAGTGTTTTAAAATTACAGCCATAACACCACTCTCTGCAAAAGCCAGTGCTATGAAATTCTTGTGGAGCAACTATTCTGCCATTGGAACCTCTGATTTCCATTTTCTTCCAATGTTTTTGACAGAGCCAGGTGCCTGTGGACGACATCCCTCCAGTCCCATGGTGATTTAGGGACTTGGAATAAACACAGGACTTTAGTTTCCTGTCTGGCACTTTTCATTGGCATGACATTCATTTTGAGATCTAAAAAGAAAAACAAAATAATAGGAGCTATAAATTAAACTCTCCCAGAAAACCGGCTTGAAAGGAGCACACGACTGATAAAAATGTCAAGATATAAACATTATTCTTTTTTGCCTTCAAATGAAGTGAATATTACAGACTTTCTTTAATAATTTCTAGAATTAGAGAAAATCTATTTTTCCATGAGTTTCAGTAAATCTAAAGGAGCCTCCCCAGAATGAATAATGAAATTATACATGATTTGACATTAAAAATTTACTCATATTGTTCAATGCGCCTATAGATTTTCTTCCTAACCTGGAGCCACTAGGCCGTTCAAAATATTTCCATCATAATGGACAGGGAGAGGATCCTCTTCATGGATTACTTTTGATAAATCTAACAGAAATCATACCTTTACCCATGATGGAGCTACACAGAATTAGCACACTTTAGTTACTGTTGCTTAGGTTGGAATTTTATTATTTAATTGCCCAAGTCATCAACTTGCATAGTCTTTGCCTTTTTAACTAGACAGAAGTTCTGGGTATCTGCTGATGACATCTCAGATATAGGGAGTCACATGGAAATAAAATAAGGAGGATTGTCTTTGGTGGTTAGGAAGTTTGGATAACGGTTATAGGCATGCACATGTCTTTGTAAATGGTTTAATTATAAAAATTAAATATTGACTCTACTCTTAAATTCAAGCCTCTTTGGAAATTGGGAGATAGCTTTATGACCACTCAATGACCCTTTCAAATCTGAGAATCTATATACTAAAGTTTCTAAAAATGAAGGCTTCCAAGGAATTATGTGCTGATCCTAGCATAATGAGTCATAGAAAACTCATCATAGAAAATACCCATGAACACCATGGGAACCACAAAAAACACCTAGCACAAAACTCTCTTCTGCCATACTCAGTGATCCATCCATTCATTCATTATGAACGTCTTTCAGCCTCTTCTGGATCATAGTCATTCTGCTATGCCCCCTATGGGTACAAAGATTGCAGGACACATTGGCTCTCCCTGAGTTCACAGCCTCATTCAGCTCACATATCACACTCTTCAAATCTTGTTGGTATGAATTACTGGAGCTTGAGGATGGAAAAATTTGCATGAACAAAGCAGAATCTGAGTCTTAAAGGAAATGAGAAACTAGAAAACCAATTGGAGAAGGAACTCATACAAAGATTGAAAAAGGTGGGATTTGTCAGAAAAAAATGAACCAAGGATTTCCAGATCCTAGAACCTCACACATCGTATCTGTCTCTGACTAGTAGTATCTCTGACAGAGCTTAAATTTTGAATTTTGGTCTATTGTTCTAAAACAGTTTATTATTAGGGGCAGCATTCTTCTAGAAACTGGATAGAAGTAAGCCTAAAATTACTGACTAAACAAAAAGTATGTCATGCAAAGTTGGATCTGGTAGACAGAACACCAGGGGAGTGTGACAGAGGAGAGGTCTGCAGTGTTGGCTTTGTGCTTTGTGCCGTGTGGTTGAGCAGTTTTACCCGGCATGGCCTGAGCTGGAATTTAGCTTAACTAAATGTTCTCTAGAATAGCATGTACTTTATCCAGTGAAGGTAGAAAAAGTAAAAAGGGTGGACTCACTACCACTAGCCCAAATCTGGTCATGTGGTAGATGTTCAATAAATGTAAATTATCATCACATAGTTGTGGATGTATTTAGAAGAATTGCATCTGATTAATTATGTCAGCTGGGCAAACAAAATTTTCCAGTCCTGGCTCCCAAATCTCGTCAAAATGTTGTGAACTCCTTAAACACTAAAATAATATTTTGTTTGTCTACTAGATTCCACTAAGTAGAAAAATGGCCTTGAATATTCTAGAAATATTTGAAAGAGCCAAGAAAAGTTTTCTGGTTTGAGGCATAGTTACTTTTGAATGTTAAACTAACCAGAAGTCTCATTCTTTGGGCGTTTGAATTGTTTGAGTTTTAGTTTGTGTAGATAACTCATGCTTAATTCCACTCTGATAGAAATAGAATATTTTGCTATTGTGGGAGAAGGTAAAGCGGCTGATAGAGACATGACTCTGTATACTAATTGTGGACACAATTCTTCTTCAGTAGAGAGTTCAGCGTGTCTCCTACTTGCCAGGGCAGATGAGGCGTAAGGGTAAGTTATCAATGCTCTGTCTCATCATGTAACACACCTGGGAACAACTCATTCACAGCTGTGAGAATCCCCAAGAAGTTTCTGTGAATGTTCGCACCGTTGGGGATGTCCTTCCAGAGGCCACTCCTGCATGGCTCCCTCAATTCAGCAGCAGTCCTTTTTGCTGAAGGGCTGCAGAATCAAAGCTTATCTCCTGGGTTTGAGGTTTATAGGTACCAGAGTGGACAGACTCATGGACCAGGCCCACCACCTTGCAGTTGGACCAGAAGCACTGCCAGTCCCCCAACATCTTCCACTTTGACAATAGGGAGGCTGCTTCCACACTTGACCCTTGGAGAAAGTTCACTTGGTACAACCTCCCTCTATTTCTCTCTAGTGCTCTGCTCATGATCTTCGACATTCTGCAAATTGGAAAAAACAACACAAACAAACAAAAAAACAAGGAGTGAAAAGCAACTGGGCTTACCTAATACCTAATGAAAGAGAAATGTAAATAAACAACTAAAACCTTTGTCACCAGCAAAGAAGAGGAAAACAAGCTTTGGCATTTCCTGCAGGGACAAGAGCAGAGACAGGTGAAGGTCACCCCTCAGATCTTACATTTGCTTTAAAAGCTCTGTTTAATTGTTAGTCACGATGCACTGTGGGCAGAACAATTAGTTGTATCTATATTAGATCTAAGCTGTAATTATTTGTTACATTAATCATGGCTAGAGTGAGAATTTAATTAGTCACAAACATTAAGTGAATTTTTCTGAAGCGGGGGAAAATGTTTTCTGTTGTTTGGTGCCTCTGAGTAAAGAGAGGGCACCACAGATGGCTGGTAAAGCCGGAAGGGGCAGAACCTTCTAGCTCTGCTATCTGTTTACTAAGAAATCTGGATCCAAGTGATCTCATGTCATGACGCTTGTATTTCACATTTAGATGGCAAATCCATGTGTAGGTTCCTCATCACAGGGAAGAGAGGACCCTGGACATTGATGTCATCTAGGAATTCAGAAGCACCATCTGATGTCAATTTTCCTCAGTTCTCGTTTGTCTCCCTTATTTATTCTACACCTCTGTTTCCATGACAGCAACAATATTACCAGAGGAACCCCAGGAAATGGGGAAGAAGGGGCCCAGAGACAAGTTCACATGGATTTAGATTAGAATTTATCTCTGGGTAGAGTTCTGAAAGGAGTAACTGGGACGTTTGGCATTCATCTAAACACACATCGCTAAGATCCAATGCCTCACAGCTCTGTAATCTGTCCTTGTTCAAATTAGAAATACAAAGACTTTTTTGGTGGGGGTGTTGGTTTTTGGAGGAGGAAACAAAGCAGGAATGTGGTGGCTGTGATAGTGTGGGCCCCAACGTTTTATAATGTGACACATTTAATGAGTCACGTACGTAGAGCTGTTATCGCCCCAAACAGCTCTACCCTGCTGATTCCAGTGAAAACTTTTAGACAAACTCAGCGTTCTTTTGCTCATTACACTGACCTGTCAGAAATGACAACTTGGCCCAGTCTGGTTATTCCATGCTGACAAGGTACCATTCAGCCTTCTTGGCAGTAATGTCAGTTTTTAAAGGTGCAATGTACTTAAGGAGCTCATTTCTATGATTTGGCCAAAAAGAGCCATTTTCCTTGTCAGTGGTGAGGAATGCCTTAGCTTCCCTTAAATTAGGAGTCATTTTCATGGAGATTGTTCCTAGGAAAACTGCAGAAAGGAAAAATGTTATTTTTTTGAAAAGGTTAAAAATAATTTAGCCTACTGAGCAATGGTGCGATTACTTGGTGGTGTGTTGAAGACAGTCAGGGATGCTCTGCTCTGTCCAAAGCATAATGCAAAACTACAAATAATGCAACAAATAAAACTTCAATTTGGACATGAATGATATTCACCATCCCCTGCAAGCAGAGAGCGGTGGGTTGGAAAGTTCTTTCTCTGAAGTTTGGAGCATGAGCAGATTCTCTGTAGAATCTAGACCAAGGCCAAAGTGACGATATGACAAGGTGCCATATTTCCGGTCCAGATGCAAATTTCTTCTTAGCTTTCCCCAGGAAGAAAGGGCAAGGGATATTAAGGCTAAAATTGGGCTTTATAACAGATCCAGAATAAATGTAAAAGAAAACTGGTGAGGGGCTACTAAATTGGAACAAGAGACAGGAAAACAGGACTAAACTGATGCTTCTGTCTTTGACTTTTCCCATTAATATAATGCAGTTGAGTCCACTTATATGCCAAGTTCTTGGCAGGGCTGGAGTTATATTTTGACATTCAAATTTGAGTTGTCTTTATTCCATTACTTTAACATACTACTTCTAAAATAAGAGAGATGGGATAGAGAGAGAGAGAGAGAGAATTGGTTTTGTTATCAACTAGGGTGCCTAAGGCATGTTCATCAACAATAGTGTATTCAAATCCAACTCTACTAGCTTATGGGATTTTTGTTTGTTTGTTTGTTTTCAGTTTGGGTTTTTTTTTGTTTGTTTGTGTCTTTTTTAATACTCATTCTCTATGTTAACACAAGACCCCTTTGGGTGGGCTAAAGCCGACAAAGTCTACATTCATCATACTCGGACTCCACGTTATTGAGTATGGCCAGTCAGCTCTTTCCATGTGACTAACTGTGGGTAAAACCAAAAACACCATTCCAGTCCCCATGATTCCTTCTATTTTTCTCATGTTAAGAAATAAGAATCTTCCCAAATATTTATAACCAAAATACATGAGTCAACATTTCCATAAATACACATACTAAGATCAAACTACTTGGCTAACTGAAGGTAGATTTAATCTGAAGAATAAAATGCTGTAATTAATTGTACTTTTTTAAAATTATTATTTGGACCTAGTAATCAGTCAACCAATACATGTGTATTAAGCAGTCAGTACTCTTAGGCTCTTGGAAAAAGTATATTTCTCCTGAAAACCTTACAATCATACAAGGAGAGTTACAGTGAAACATAGCAAATACAAGAGGAAAACGATACTTGATGAATAGGTGCCTATGGATGCCACAGACATCTAAAAAATATAGGAAGTTAAAAAACAAAAAACTGGAATAAGATAACCACGTCAGTGACTGCCATAAAAAGACAAATAGATTTGCTCAGAGAGATATTAGAAAGGAGCCTAAGTGATTAAAATTTCATGCAAAGTGTGTCTGGGAACAGAGGAGATTTTGTTTGAAGAGGGTTACAACGGATGTGAAATAGACCATATTGAAAGGAAAATTTGAAACCTCTGTGTAGGGAGCATTGAGTGACCGGAAAAAGAGGTGAGCAGTATCCTTCACTGCAGTCTAGTTGATGTACAGTATTATGTTGGTTTCAGGTACATTGCATAGTTTTTTTTTGTTGTTGTTGTTGTTCGTTTCTTCTTCTTTTGCTCTCTTTCTTTCTGATTTGGTGACTGTTGTTAGTGTTATGTTTGGATTCCTTTCTCTTTTTTGTTTGTGTGTATCTGTTACAGTTTTTTGGTCTATGGTTACCATGAGGTTCATACATATTTCTTTTATGATTATTTTAAGCTGAAGATCTCTTATTTTAAACACATCCTAACAATGCTGCATGTTTACTTCCCTCTTCCCACATTCAATGCTTTGACACCATAGTTTACATCTTTTGGTTTTGTGCATCCCTTGACACCTTATTGTGAATAGAGGTGATTTGCCTCCTTTTGTCTTTTAACCTTCTTACTAGTTTGACAAGTTCTTGATCTGGTATCTTTACTGTATATTCGTCTTTACCAATGAGAGTCTCTTTTTGTAATTTTTATATTTCTAGTTGCGATCTTTTCTTTTCCACTTAGCGAAGTCCCTTTAACATTTCTTATAAAGCTGGTTGAGTGGTGCTGAACTAATTTTTAGCTTCTGTTTATCTATCTATATCTGCTGATCTCAACTTCAAATCTGAATGAAAGCCTTACCAGGTAGTGTATTCTTAGCGATAGTTTTATTTTTCCCCTTTCATCATTTTGAATATATATTAAAAAGAATATATTCCTTTCATCACTTTAAATATATAAGGGATATTGAATATCCCTTCCGGCCTGAGGTTTTTGATAAAAAGCCTGCGGATGATCTCATGTGAGTTCCCTTGTATGTAACTAGGTGCTTTTTTCTTGCTGCTTTTAATATGCTCTCTTCCTCTTTAATTCTTGCCATTTTAATTATACTGTGTCTTGGTGTGGACCTCTTTGGGACTTGCTTGGGACTCTCTGTGCTTCTTGGACCAGAATGTCTGCTTCCCTCCACTGGTTAGTCTTTAACTATTTAACTATTATTTCTTCAAATAATTTTAACTATTATTTCTTCAAATGATTTTTCTGACCCTTTCTCTCTTGTCTCTTCTGGAACCCTTATAATATGAGTTAGAATGTTCGATATTTCCCCAGTGGTCTCTTAAACTATCCTCATTTTAAAAAAAAATTCTTTCTTTTTCTGTTCAGCTTAGATGATTTTCACTACTCTGTCTTGTCTTCTAATTTATCAATCCATTCCTTTGTATCATCTACCTTACTGTTAATTCCTTGAAGTTTTTTTTTTTAATTTAGTTATTATATTTTTAAGCCTTGTTGGATTCTTCCTTATATTTTCTGACCGTTTGTTAAACTTCTCACTGTGCTCACTCATTCTTCTCCTGAGTTCATCAAGCATCTTTATGATCATTACCTTGAAATCTTTTTTGGATAGATTGCTAGTGTCTGCCTTGTTTAGTTCTTTTGGTGTGGTTTTATGTTGTTCTTTCAACAGGAATATATTCCTCTGTCTCCTCATTTTGCCTGATTCTCCATGTATTTCTTATGTATTGGGTGGGGTTCGTTCCATTTCCCAATCTTGCAGAAGTAGCATTATATAGGAAATGTGTTGTGGTGCCCAGAAGCTCACTCCCCTCTGGTCTTCAAGGCTGGATGCTCTAGAAGTGCTTCCTATGCTGTCTGCATGGGACCTTATGCTGTGGTGGGCTGACTACTTTGGGTGGGCAACAGGTGGATCTGTCCCCTGACCTCTTGGACTCTGAGTCATGCCTCATAAGGTGGCTGTGGGCTGCAAGGCTCGGAGACCCTCGGGCTGATGCTGGCCCACTGATGGGTGCGTAAGCCCCCAACGCTTATTGGCTAGAAGGAGCATTCCAGGATGGTTCTTGTCAGGAGTACTCCAGTGTCCTCCTGACAGAATGAGCTTCTAAAAATGGCTTCCATCAGTGTTTATGTCCCCAGGGGAGTCCTAGTGACTTTTTGCTTCTTCAGGAGGCTCTCCAAGATCAGCAGTGGGAGTCTGACCCAGGCTCCTTTCAAATTGCTGCTTTGTGTTGGGACTTGAAGTGTGTGAGATTTTGTGCATACCCTTTAAAAGTGGAATCTCTCTTTCCTGCAGCCCTCTGCCTCTCCCATATGCAAGCCTCACTGGCCTTCAAAGCCTGGAGTTCTTGTGGCTTGTCTTCCCACTGCAGGACCCCAGTGTGGTGCTCAGACACTTTACTCCTAGGGGAGAACCTCTACTATTATGATTATTCTCCCATTTTTAAGTCACCTACCTGGGAATATAGATCTTGTCTATAGTGTATCTCTGCCTCCAACCTGTCTCCTTGTGGTTCCTTCTTTCTTTCTTTCATTTTGGATAATCTTTTCTGCCGGTTTTCAGGTCAACCTCATAGACGGATGTTTTGTAAATAGTTGTAATTTTGCTGTGCCAGTGGGAGGAGGTGAGTCAGCGTTTTCCTGTCCGGCTGCCTTGGCCACACCTCTCTAGGAGTGCCATTTTACTGTCCTTTCTGTTTACTTCCCTCTGCGTTGCTGAGAATATTGAGAGTTTATGTTTAATTATTTTAACATGTGGCCAGTGCAAACTTATAATTCTTGTGGCTCAACATGCAGTTTCTACTTTCATTATTTGTTTCTCATCTGTTTAACTCCATTGATTTCAGTTCAATCTTTTTATTCAGCACCACTGGACGCTTAGTGTTGTGGTGAGCTGCAACAGGGATGCTGAAGTATGATTTCTATTCACTGAGTGGTTACAATTAAGGTGCCTTTAAAGAATCTTTTTCTATTAGTGTTTGCTGAGAAAGCTGCCCTTAGACACCCAGGTCAGGAAAGCAGAGTCAGTAACCTGTGATCTCCAGAAAGCGTTCCACCTGTTTTGTGAAGGATCATGAAATCAATACTACTTGTTAATTCCATCATTAATAATCACAGTGCTCCTTTATATGTGGGCAAGGATTTAAGAATAAGGAGACATTTTCACATATTTCACTTCTTTTATGCCTCCTTGGGTGGCCTTGTGTAGAGAAGATCAACAGACACCTCTAGGCCTCGTTTTTCCTTGTCCCTACTTGCATCTTGGAACACACGTCGGTATCCTTATGTCTCACAGGTGTGGAAGAGTTTTTCAGTAGTTTACAAGAGACATTTTAAGGTTTCAGATCACAGTACATCCCCTTTTTAAATCGTGCATTTGACTTATTCAGCATCCTTCCACATCCTTTCTCCCATTTGATCCTCATAAGTTTATTTTTGTCATAAAGTATATTTACATATTATTCATATTTACAGTTCTTCTCTCATCAAACGAAACCAACAAAACTTCCACAGGCATTGCATATCAATTTCTCATAACCTAGTACTGTCAGAATCGTTGCTCCCTCTCACCTATCTCACCTACAATTTTGCAAGAATAGTTCACCATTCCAGATCCTTCCTCTGCCTCTTACTCGTGTATGTGCATCAGCGATTCTCAGATGATCTGTCACCAAGATGGTGTTTTTGTCCCCTTTTCTCTTTTAGTGGGAACTATGAAACTTTCCTTCCTACTAGTAACTTGACTGCTTCCTAATTTTTTTTTAAAATAATTTTTGTTAGTTGATTTTAAGCTTAAAGAAGGTACTATGTGGAGACTAAGTATGGATATATTTTCTAATGAACAGGCACACTCTTTCCTGACAAGGAACTTCATTTGGCTAGATATGGCCTCTCTGCTGTGTTTAATTTCTTCTGTTCCCTTCAGTCTTAAAGGACTTTATGTTTTTCAATAGCTTTTCTCCTGGGGAGACCGTGACCCTTCTATCAGGGAAAGAGGGGATTCTGGGTATTATTCTGTCCCATCTTCATTTAAAACACACAATATTAAATATTAAAGGGCTCTGAATCTTATGCTTTGTCCTTTTTCTCTTATAGGTGATCATATGATATTTCTAAATGTATCCCAGGGTTCCATAAAGCCATACATATTCAATGTCCCCTTGATGACCTGCACTAAAACTGGAGTCATAATATGCATTCTAAAAATAAAAGCCAAATTCCATTCTTACCACACATAATCATAGTATATAATATCCCTATATGCTTTTATTTTTATGCTTTATTCTTTAACCTTTATTTCTCAATTTTTCTTTACAAATTTTTATTCGAAAATATATCCCAGAAGTTCTCATTTACCATACATAGTATATTTTGCCTGAAGTCCTACCTATATATTCTATTGTCTCCTCTCTTTCCTTCTCTTTTTTCTTTATATTCCTCTTTCTTCTTTTCTTTTTTGTTATTTTTTTCTATTATGGTGTTCTGTCTTTCTTCCTCTCCCTCTTTACTTTCTTCATCACTTTATCATTGCTTCATAGTATTTTCTTTTTCTCTACTCCAGTGATTCTCAACTGGGAGCACTTTTGCCCCCAAATGATATTTGGTGATGTTAAGTGATATTTTGCGCTGTCACAACTGGGAAGAGGGGTGGTACTGGAATCTAATGTGTAGCGACAAGGGAGCCACCACAACAAAGAATTAGCCAGTTGAAAATGTCAGTGATGCCAAGATTAAGAAATCCAGCTTTACTCTTATCACAGTTCTAATGCCCTATCCACAAACCACAGCTGGTTCTAACTAATGCCACACTGGTCCTTTTTAAACATTTTCCCTTTAATTTTCTCAAATGGAGCATCTATTTGATGAGAGTTTCTACAGACAACACATAACGTAAAATTCCCATAAAACATTCATGATGGCATAAAGGTTTTATTTTTACATATCATATTTGCTCTCCTGAACCTATCCAGGTACCGATTTCCAGTGGTGAACAGGCCACTGGTTGTTGGTGTGGCGTATAAAAGAGGCCTGTCACACCATAAAATAAATGTGCCAAAGTAAAACGAAGAGTTTAGAAAATAAATTCTTAGCCTCTGATGCATACATTCCCCTTGCTCCTGAGTATGAGAACTCACATGCTGGCATTTTGGGGGGATAAACCTGTCTGTCTCCTTGCCTGTAAGACTGCTCTGAGCTCTAAATCCCATTTATCTTTTCATCCTCTAGCTGAGTAGGACTTTACAATAATAAATCTGAATAAATATGTTTTTAAGTAACACACCACGATCATCTCTGACTCATTCCTTTTGTGACTTAGTCTCTTTTCTCAGCCAGCTCTGATCATGGCATGGGACATATTACACCAGCTGACCTGACACACCGTATATTTACAAGGTTTTAATGAGAAAATTATCTACCCAAATAAAAGCTTGTCTTTTTTTTTTTTTCAAATAAGTACCCATACTACTTCTCTCTTTTATTGTCTTCTATGATATATCTTGGGACCAACAGAAACTTTCCACCTCTTTTTGACTTACCCGTGGTCCTTCTCAGCATTTCCAGAATTATTAATATTTGTTGTCTCCAATTTCCAACACTTTCTTCACTGTAAAATGCAATTGTTTATTTATTTTAATATCCTGGTCATTTTATTTTTTCCCATGAGTAGCTGCAAAAAAAAAAAAAAAAGGCATTCAAAATTTTTCTCTGTGTTCTTTCAAAAAATTTAAAAATACTATCAAATCGGCAATGCTTTCCCTTTATTGACAACATAATCTTTGATTTTTAGTGGTGATTTTTAAATTTTCTCAGATAGGTTTTCTAGTATGAATCTATAATTTTATCCTTTTCCATAAAGATTTTTTCTTCTCCTATAAATGAATCATTCCTGCAATATTTTAACCTAGGGATTTCTTATCTCAAAACCAACAATCATTTGTTCTATGATGATCGCATTCTCTGAGATTTTCACAGGCAGTGGCTTTGCACTTTATTTTCCTTTTCTTTTCTTTCCTTTCTGTTTGAAATATTAAACATAAATTTCCCTAATTTGTTTTTTCCTCATCTATGTTTCTAGCCAAAGATGGACATGAGGGCGTCATCTGAGAAGACTCTGGAAAAGACCAACTTTTCCAACAACAGGAGAGTGATTTTGAGGAACGCCTTCTCACGGTCACTCTTCTACTCATCTTGGGCATTTTCTTGTGAAGAAATGATACTTGAGACCAATGCTCCTTTGGCCAGAGGGAGATTTTGTACTCCAGACCAGCAGGATGAAGTGGTGTGAAGAAACTTGGTTCTAAATGATGTAGTTATACCTCAAAACCAATAAATTATGATGGTACTTATGAGGTTAGTAACAATGGCTCGCACTTTTTGGATGGTTTACTGAACGCCAAGCATTTTAGACTTTTACACGTATCTTCTCATTTGCTACCTAACCCAAAGTGTTTTTAAGAACAATTTTCCACAATTTACCTTTGAGAAAAGTAAAGAGCAAAGGGGATAAGCAGCGAGGGTGGTCAGTGGCATGGCTAGAGTTGGAGAACCGACAGGCTGGCTCCGTTGTTTATATGCTTACCATTAAGTAACACTTTCTCATCCCCCAGAGGTTGTCTGCCCCAGACTTTGTGGTGCATGAGATAATTGTGTCTGGGCTGTCACCCAACATTCTTCTAAGTGGGAACTCCTTAACACAATGGCTCTTGTCTACTGCACACATCAATTGTCCTATCCCATGCCCCTTGATTAATTTGTTTATTGAGAATCATATCCCCTAATGTAGCTTGTGTAAGTAAGCCATGTTAAATTCTGTATTCCTACATCTTTCTGTTAGGTGTACTGTCTGCTCCTCACCCATTTTTCTACTGTTCCTCGTTCTGGTAGCTGATTCCATCTGCTTTTGTACTGCTGTTCTTATTTTCTTTGTCCCTGATCTATGTTAATTTATATGAATATTTCCCTTACATCTTCATTCTTCAAGTTCAGACCAACGATCTCTTTGGGAGGAAAGATGTAGGGGGCGCTCTCTCCGCTACCAGCTCTGGTTTGTCGCTGAGTACTCTGCCTTTTCTCCCTCCTAGCGCATGGACTATCTTATTTACTTATGTATTTGTTATTTAGGGGTTAGAGTTTGCATCCCTTGAAACCATCACAGAACCCAACATCTGCTAGGATCTCAATGATGCCCATGAAAGGGAGAAAGAAAAGAGTGACTGTGTTAATGAGACTTCAAGACATTCTCCTGCATTCGTTTGAGCAGAGGCTACCAACTCCATGGCTTCTTTTCTCTCCCATCAAGAGTCTTAACGTCTGTCTGTCATCCTTGGTTCTATTTCATTATTTCATTTTCTTGTGTAGTCTGCATAGATGTGTCCTTTTTGTCCCCAGGAGTGATCCAGAGTTACCTTTACAAATGGCACTTATTCTCTGGACCTAAAACCTTTTACCTGATTGCACCTTTTACTTAAATGATATCCTGAGCTTCATCAGCAGCTGATCTTTAGATGTCCTCTGTGCGGCTATAATTCATCTCAGTTCTTAAACGAAAAGTGCCCAAAGGCACTGCTTCATCTTCAAGTGAGTGAACAAGGTCTTTAGCCTCGTCCTGTTCAGTGGAATCATCACGAACTTCTCTGAACAGTATTGGTCCTTTTTACTTCTGACACCGTCTCTAAAATAAACTCAATTTATCTTCTCATCTAATGCTCATACCAAATTTCTTGCATCCTGGGTTTTGAATTACAGCAAATACGTCCCTTGGTATATCCAACGGAATTAATAATCATGCCCCCCGCCATGTGCTCTCTTGCCAGGCCTCTGCTCTCATCTCTGGTGTCACTGTGTCCCACAAATCTTCCCACTGACTGATGCCTCTCCCTGCCAGAGATGTTCATGTACAGTGAGTTTCCCTTCCTCTTCCTCTTTTAAAGAACACATAGAAAGCCTATTTTCTTTCTTTTTCCACACTGTCATCTTTTCATATATATATATATAAATATATATATATATATATATATATATATATATATATATATATACATTTAGCCCTCCCCACTTTTCTCTCCTATTCCAATTATTTGGTTTTTCTCTGTTTGCATTTTCCCCGTATTATCAATATTTTTACCACGTAATGATGGTGATTAATGTTACTATGTATTAAAAACCCACAATAAGCCAGGAATTTTAGCTTGTATACACATATTTGTGTGTCTCTGTGTATTTTAAAACTCACAATAGCTAAAATAATTTTTTAAATGATAAAACTGAGACTTTGGTCTTAAGTAAGTGGCTCCAGAGCACATCTGATGATAAATACGTGAGAATATGTGAGAATATGCATTACGTTTAATTCTTATATGTATGTACCACTTAACTGACCAATGAGATAAGTGTTATTTTATCCTTTTTTTTTTAAATGAAAAAATGAGATTTGGTGAGTTAGAGAATGTTGATCTGTAGAGAGCATATTGAACCCTGGACAAATGCAAACGTGTGGTCACATGAAGTCCAAGAAATTTAGTTTCTAACCAAAACTTGAGGCTACAGAAAACAGGCATCCACTCCCATCTCTTGCTTCCTCACTGTATTATGAGTCTGATAGTCAGATATGCAAGTGTCGTTTGCTAGTGCCTGGAATTCTAAAATGTGAAGACATTCTACTCAGCTCCCTAGGCGAACTCTGAACTGACAAGTTGCGAGTGGCCTCATAATTATACAACAGTGTCTGTTTTCTTAGAAGACACTCCAAAGGTATCTCCCCTGCTTCTCGCTCACTTGCTCTGGGGCTGTAGGATGGTGTCTGTCACATGGCACATTATGGGCTTTAGATGCTACTTCACAAAATGCAACAATGAGATTCCAAATGGTGACTCACTGTAGAGGCCATCATACACTAACAAAATTTGACATAATGGTCAAAATAGTCCAGAAAAAAATGCTGATAAAAACAAAAAAAAAATGCAGAAAGGAAAAAGTAGGCTTGAATGTCGGCATGAAAGTTCCTTATGGTTTACATTTTCATTAATAGGAGAGGTAAGTATCTGGGTTGTGAACTTATTTATGATCCATATGGAGTCCATTTAATACCAACTATCACTCTATTAGCCCCTCATAACCATTTCTGAGATGGTTTTAACCCTATATTATAAATCATTTGAACTTGTTGCTTACTGACATCTGTTAGAGTATATGGCTGAGACAGGAAAAACCTTGCTGCAGAATATATACTCCCAAATAAAATTTAGAGTGTAGAATTCCATCTGAACAAACACCCACTGTGATGATATGTGGGGTGAGTCCTTTCATCTGAGCATTTGGCACATCATGCTTCAAATGCCTTTTGTTCCATAACTTGTTTCTACTAGATTTAGAAATACCTGGATGCAACACTGACCCTGAGGCAGAGCCTGGAACACTTGGCTGGGGATCCCAAACTTAGACTAGTGGCGAGTGAGTGAACAACAATATTAGCCTTTCACATTGACTGCTCTGAAGCTTTCTTCTAAACTGAAGTTTCCTTGCACGGCCTTTTCAGAAGAGGATCTCCAAGGTGGGGTTGATTGTGTGATATTTCTATAAAGACTTCATCTTAATAATTAGGACTTGCAGAATTGAAAAGTGTGGAGAAGCCTTAATGATCTTTGGTCCTTTCCCACTTTAGTATGGATAGGGAGCAAAATATTCAGAGAGGATAAATTATGTATTCAAGGTCACATAGAATGTTGGTGGAAGTCTGCCCAAGAGGGCTGAAGGAGCTCTTTCCATCTTCAGGTGGTAAAACTTACCCTAATTTCTTGAGCAGTTGGGTTAGTTCAGTTTTTCCTTTGGATAAAAACTATTTTTGATTTCTCCAAAGTCTTCTGAATTGGTGCCTGTCAGAGAGGTATGAGGAAAAGGGGAAAAAATAAACAGAGTCACAAAGATCATCACTGTCATCACAGCCAACCGTCTACTACACAATCCTGGTTATAACACGAAATGGCAGTGGTGATAATATTCAGCTTGGACATAGAATAAGACAGCTTCAAAGTTTATAATAATGAGGCAGCTAGACAAAACAATTGAAATTTTTGGAATTGATCTACATCTCTATCTATATACTATCTGTCTGTCTGTCTGTCTATCTATCCATCCATCCGTCTATCCATCCATCCTTACATGTATCTACTGACCTCCCTATCTATATCCTTAATGCATGTATGAGTTGACAGGCACGGGATTCTTAGGAATGATGAAAGATAACAATCCACAAATTCAAGAAACCAAAAGAGATCAAGCACCATATCTAACAAGAAATCTCTCAGACACCACCTGGTAAAACTACAGAACTCAAAGAAGACAAGAGAGTGAGAGTGAGAGCAAGATTGAGAAAGACTGAGAATATGATTACTTTCAAAGAAGCAAGAGTGGCAGATGACTTTTTATCACTAACAAAGGAGCAAGAAAACAGGAGAATGAGGTACTGGGGGGAACAGAACTCACACAACTGATAAGTGCAAGGATTTGAATAGAGGAAGTCTGAGCTGTGCTTTCAACCACAGTGCCATTATGCCTTTATTTCAGCCAAAGTCAACCACATACAGAACTTACTGATGAAGGAAAGAAGGATGAACACCATCGTCAACGACTGTAAGACTCTAACACTGAACTTGTGCTCTTTCCTCCAGAATTAACACTTCTCCCACCTTCGCCATTTTTGTCTGTGCCATTTTCCTCTCCATTTCCCTTAGTTTGGCTTTTGAGTAATCATATATTTATTTCTCTTCTCCACTATCTTTTTTATTTGTTTCAATGACTTAGCAATTCTTTCTCCTAATGGCAATCAGAAGTGACTTCTGCTCTTCAAGTCAACAATTACAAGCCAAGGTCCTTTTTATCATCTTATCTTTAGAAAAATAAATCCCAGGTAACATGTTTTACATTTTTTAAAGTTCCTCACTACACATTATTTTTCTAAAAACTGAATCTACATAAAAGTATGATATGAAGAAATAAAATAAAGAGGGGTTTTTTTTTTAGCCTACAAAATGCTTTTAGGGACATTACTTAACCTGATCTTCATAATGTTCCTGTGGATTGGATGTCATCTTTATTCTCATTTATATATGAAAACATTGACTTGAGAAAGTTACATGATTATTCCAACTCACGCAATCGTTGAATTAAAGCTGAAACCTAAGCCATTTGAATAAAAATTCCATATACATTTTAATCTACCAGTGAAACCCCTTATATCGTACCTGATTTATGCTCAAGGAGTTGGTTTTCTAAGGGACAATCAATGTATGAAGCCTGAGAATAATCCCCAGGGGACACTGCAAGTTTCAGTAGCTTCTCCAGAAATTCAGAAAT
Organism: Camelus ferus; assembly: GCF_009834535.1. Classification (NCBI taxonomy): domain Eukaryota; kingdom Metazoa; phylum Chordata; class Mammalia; order Artiodactyla; family Camelidae; genus Camelus; species Camelus ferus. The sequence continues at coordinate 19,419,961 of NC_045719.1, forward strand.
GGAGCTAGCAAAGGTATTACTACTATGGCTCTCCCCCTCCTGCGTTATAAATGCAACAAGCTGATTATTATAATGATACTTCACTCTGAGAAGAACTGGAATAGGACAATGAAATCATGATACTTATCACTTATATAGCACCATTCATCTTCTGAGCTCATTACAAACAGTAATTAATTAAAGGAGGGCAAAAGAGAGTTCGCTGATCGGGCGAAGCACATGTGGAGAACCAGCTCCTTCAGAATTAAGATGCAGAATGAAAGTGCCTACTTGAGATCCAGACTGAAATTGCAGGGGGAGGGGGGGCGAGTAGGGAGGAGTGAGAGGACATTTTAGGAAACCAAAACCTCTCCTCCTTCTGAGTTGTCAATATCATCAGCCTTTGAAACTAGGCTGCTGCCATGTGAATTATAAGGGAATTTCAAATAGGACAGGAAATGGAATCTAGCGGAGTGAAAGGAAAGATCAGATAAGAAAAGTAAACTCTATGTTGAATTCAACTGTAAGCAGATAGTCCTTAAGATGACAAAAATAGTGATTTGATTATCAAAGAAGGAAAATGCATAGCTCGTCTGCCTTTGTGTTACCTAAAGCTTCCCCCTTGAATTTATTGTTCAGCAAAATGTGTCCTGGTGTCTGAATAGGGCTGTTGATTACTCTCTTCTTAGGAAAAGGTGTAGGGGGAGATGAGGACAAAGAAAAAATATCAGCCTCAGCCTCGTAAGATTTTCCCTTCACTCTGATTCAAATTACTCCAAAAATTAGCTATAAGGTCAAGTTGCTGGTCTTGTGTGTCTTCAGAATTACTAAACTGCACTAATCTCCCATCACACTCCATAACAACAAAATAGAAGGCTCCTGATGTCTGTCATTTATTAAGCAGATGTATCTACTTTTCTCTTTTCAACCACTTGACTCTGGTTTTATGCATTTGTCTTCTTGGCTCAATTGCATAGGCATCAGAAAAGTGCTCAAACACAATCAAAATTCTCATCTCTATTCCACAATTTGCTGGTCATTAGTAGAAATTTCAGTAGTCAGAGACAGTGCCTTTGCCTTCACAACTGTCATAGAAAAATGGGACTTTGGTACTGGAACTTTTGTCTCTTTGTCCAGGTCTGAGCAACTTACACTCACACTCTAGTTCAAATCTTAGCTCTGCAATTTACTAACTGTAGGATGATAGTAGGTAAATATCCTGAATTTCTGATCTTTAATTTCTCCACTTGCCATCTGGAAGTAGGGGTTTATTTATTCATGACATTTATTTGAGGCTCTGCATTAGATGTGAGAATACAAAAAATGGGAATCATAATTTCTTCTTTCTAGGAGCTTACAATTTGGTAGAAATCACAAATAAATAATACTTATCCAAATATGACATGGTAAACTGGTGCTGGGTTCTAAGGAAGCCCAGAGTTCTCTGAACTGAAGTAGGAACAATTGAGACAATGCTATGCCAATAGATCTTTAATAACCAGCCATGTGGGCAAACAGTGCATACATTTAAAGTAAACATACGTTTATTATGAATCTTCCTGATATAAAGGATGAACAGCAAAACATTAACAAAGTGATAAAACATATAATGTTTAACAAAAGATTCCATAGCTTCCATTGATTCTAAGGAGAGCAGAATCTGCCACCCCAAAATATGCCTCTTTGGCATAAAGATTACCTTGAGATGGCTATAAGGAGATTGTAGGTTTGGATCAAGATGGCAGAGTAAAAGAATGTGGAACTCACTTCCCCCATGAAGACATCAAAAAAATGTATTTACATGTGGAACTATTCTCAAAGAAAACTAATGGAAAACTGGCATAAGGAACCCTGTACAAACAAGATTCTACGGTGGGAAAGGAAGAGAAGTAATAGAGTAGGGATATTTGCCTGTTGGAGGGAATCCAGAGAAAAGGAGAGGTTATATGGGCAGACATGTACTGAGGAGTAATCAGTACCACAGATAAGATGTTCAAGTCCTGGGGTCCTTTGAGGGGAGATGAGCAACTTTGGCTAGTTGAAGGACCACTTGGACTACTTGAATGGCGGCAGAAAGCCTGAACTCCACTCATGAGAGACTTGCACACAGGCTTTTTCTTAAGGGAGGATGGAGAGACATCTGCTCTAGTTGATGCCAGTTCAACCCAAACACACACACACCGAGACAGGTCATAATTAAAACAACAAAGGTTAAAGATAAAGCGAGAATTCTAAAGGCAACGAGAGAAAAAAATAAAGACTTATATAAAAGGGAATCTCCATAAAGCTATCAGCTGATCATGTTGCAGGCCAGAAAAGAGTGGCAGGATATATGCAGAGTCCTGAAAGGAAAAAACCTGCAATCTAGGATACTCTACCTAGAATAATTATCATGTAAAACAGAAGGAGACAAAAAGAACTTCTCAGACAAGCAAAAACTAAGAGATCACCAATACTAAACTGACTCTAAAATAAATGTTATAGAGTCTTTTCTGAGTGGAAAAGAAGTCAGAATCTATAGGAAAGGGAAACTTCCACTAGGAAAGGCAGATATATAGTAAGGACTAAGGATAAGCCAATTAAATACAATGTTATGAAGATTAAAAGACAAAAATGTATAAAATCAAATATAACTTAGTAAACAGTTAAGGGATAAGCATGAAGATGTAAAATAGGACATCAAAGACACAAAATATGGGGGAAATGAGTAAAAATTATAGATTTCAGAATGTATCTGAACTTAAAAAGAGTGTCAGTATAAAACAAGTGGATATAGGTCAACACACACAGACTCCACAGTAACCATGAATTAAAAACCTAAAATAGATGCACAAAAACTGAAAAGAAAGGAACATAATATTACTAAAGAAAAGTATCAAACCACAAGGAACGAAATAAAAAGAAGAAACGGAAAGAGAACTACAAAAACAACTGGAAAACAAGTGATAAAATGGCAACACTTGTATACCTATCAATAATTATTTTGAATGCCAACAGATTAAATACTCAAATCAAAAGACACAGTGTGGCTGACTGGGTTTAAAAACAATGGTGCCTATAAAAGAATCACATCAGAGCTAGACACACACAGACTGAAAGTGAGGTGGTAGAGAAAGATATTCAATGTCAGAAATGACAAGAAAATGAGGGTAGAAATACTCAGGTCATATAAAACAGGCTTTAAAACAAAGGTTATGACAAAAGAAAAAAAAGAGCCCTGTGTAAAGGGATAAATACAAAAATTAGATAATATTAAAAAATGGAAACATATCCCATGTTCATGGATAGAAGTAAAGGAAAAATAATATGTGCTTAGTGAAATAAATCAAAGACAAGTACTGTACGATATCATTTATATGTGGAATCTAAAAAAATAATACAAATGAATGTGTATAGCAAAACAGAAACAGACTCACAGATAAAGAAAACAAACTAGTAGTTACCAGTGGGTAGAGGGAAAAGGTAAAGGGCGCGTTAAGGGTATAGGATTAAGAGATACAAACTACTGTGTATAAAATAGATAAGCCACAAGGATATATTGTATAACACAGGGAATTAAAGTTTATCTTGTAAGAACTTTTAATGGATTATAAATTATTAGAAATGCTGAATCACTCTGCTGTACCTCTGAAAATAAAATTGTAAATCATCTATACTTCAAGTTAAAAAAATGAAAGAAAATGGAGACATGGGAGATGCTCTGAAAACCACGAAGAAGAAATTTCCTTTTGTAAGGGACATTTATATTTATAAGGAAAATCTGCCTTTGTAAGAGTGTCTTTCTCTCTGTACAAGGAATAGAAGGGTGCTAAAACAAAGACTCTCTTATCAATGGAGAAGTCAAGGATTTAAATCTGCATAACAACCTTACCCTTGTTTACTGTGCTTTTTCTTGGAACCCCCATAACCAATCTCTAATCATACCTCCTCACCCAACCTGAAGAGTACAATGTGAAATGTTTAGAAAATTATGAGTTTATATATTTACTACCATGGTTTCAAATACACTTGATTTAACCTCAAGTTTTTTTTTTTTTTAACAGTAACTGTGTTTAACTATGGCTTAATAGACTCACCAATTTCTAAAGATGTAACAATTGACTATAATGAGCCAGTATGGATTGACTGCATCCCACCACTGGGGATGAGGAAATACTTTGAACCCATGGAGGTAATGACTGAGTAGCCCGCATGAAGATGTTGGAGATGAATATTCCTCCAGGAGGGAAATAAAAGCACATACAAAGAGTGAGAGGTGAACCATAGTGTGAAGCCTATGGGCTACAACAAACGAGACAGGGCTTACTGCAATATTTTCTAGCCCCGAGACGTTTCAGTGATAATCAATATATGAAAGTTACTCTTCCACAACAAGGATGTGGAGTTTAAGGATAATAATATTTTTATATTACACCTGTAATACACAAAATATGTCATCACAAATAACGCTATGATGCAGGATTCAAAGGTATTTCATTTTTGAGCAAAAGAAGAGCAGGGCCACTTCATCTACATGACTCATTTTAGCATAATATGAAATGGAGATTATCTTCTATTTATGTCTCAAAGGGCACAGATTTTAGATGTGTTGCTGTTGGTTCTTTCAATTCTAATGAGAGAGAGAGAAAGAGAGAGAGAGAGAGGGAGAGGATCACACTGATGAAGTTACACAGCACAGTGACTGCCACCCTATGTCTGACTGAGAGGGTCAGCAATGCTCCTAAGGGAAGAACTCAAGCTAGAAATCCAGAAAAAAAAATTCTTCCCAGATAAATAGTGATTCCAAAGAGCAGTAGAAACCATAGAGTGGGGAAAGGGAGGGAAGAAATGATGACCCATGCCAGCAATTTGGTCCCTTGTGATTTCATCAAGTGTTGGAAATTTTTGGTAATTGAAATTTTTGCAATAGCTGGAAACACACACACACACACACATACACACACACACACAAGCACATGCTTAAATATTTACGTGCTATGTAGATGTCCACGGTGCAGTAAGATTTATATTATGAAAATTCTATTCATTAGCTACTTAAAACTTATTCTGGTTAACAGGCTTATCCTGTGACTTCAGCTGGAAGGAATGTGGTCTGTAGGTAGCAAAGAAGGTAAGGGAAGAAGGCTTCTGGGACACATTCAGTAAAAGAATCAACAATTACTTCACTTATACCTCTTTCTATGTAAAAACTGCTACCCTAGGCAGAGAGGGTATTTATCACGTTATTAAGTAGTTGATTAGATGGATAAGATGGATAGATTCAGCTTTAAGGATATCTTAGGGTATCCTAAGGTGAGTTTGACTTGGAAGAATGATGATTAACAAGTGGCTAGGGAGGACAGGGCTATCCCGTGGTCTGGAATAGCATCAGTGAGGGCAAAGGGCTGAGAGAGAGGATGCTTTCTTCCAATGAAAGTGAATAAATATTATTTCGACAAAATGGAATTTATGCAGAGAGGAGTGACAAGCAAGTTTGGAAAGATAGCTTGGGATAAGATTGTGGGGACTTTAGATAGCACGGTAATGTGTGTCTGTTCACGCAGTCTTGCAAGAGTTAAGCCAGACACTTTTCTGTTGGAATTTTCTGATGTGTCTGAGTTGGCCATCTAAGCTCTCCTCCTGAATTAATACAGGGTTTGGCGTGACCTGGAAGGTCACCGCTTAAGATAATTAGTACCAAAGAGCTGCACTCTTGCCATGCTGCCATTTCAGCCTTCTCACAATCTAGCAATTTTTCATGATAAATTGAATCTAATAACATATTTTTGCAGCCAAGATACATGGTGGATCATTGTCTTGTCACTTTGATAAAATGTTTGTGTTTTTTTTTTTTTTTCCTCTGGTCCAAACTTCAGGATAGAGCAGGTGAAAAATCTACAGTTATGTCAAACCAGATACAAACATAACAACTTCCTGAAACATGGACTTGAAAAAAATCATTAATTATCTGAGAAAAATAATCCACGGTTTATGACTTAAAATTCATTTTGTTTGCATATCTCAGTTTTTAGTTTTAATTTTTTTTTTTTAAGACAGACAGCTGTAGCTGTGAAGATACGGAAATAAATCGCAGCACTGCCTCCTGCGAGCTGTCTAACCACCATTTTTCTCTATTTTCTTTCTTCTTACACATAGCACTGAGTATCTGGACTCCATAATTTGTCTCTTTGCTATTGTCAGTTTATTCCAAAGGCTGTTTCAAACCATCTTGCTTTGGTTTCAATTGGATTCAGGTATATTAGTTTTCTTCTGCAGCAGGATTTATTAGAACCTAAAGTACAGAAAAAAAGCATCTCAACAATGTCTTACAGAACAGTAAGGCTAGATGCTCACAACAACCTTGTTTATTGCAGATATTTACAATCTTGTATCGTTTCTCATATGTGTTGATAATAGTTTAATGAGAGGCCTCAAGCTTCCCCATGGCTTCCAAACAAGGAATTGTCTCCCCACTGAGAGAGGTGAATCATTGAAAGCAATGGGCAAGGAACACGAGTTAAAGCAGTGAGGATGGACCTTGAGTGAAAACAGGAAGATTTAGGATACCTGTAGAAAGACAAGTCAGCATTATATAGAGACGAATTAATACATTGGGATTAAACTGTCTGTGAAGGATAGAAGCATGGCAGACTAAAAATAGACATGGAGTAATTCAGAGGCTAATCAGGCTCTGTCACAGATAAAATTAATAAGTAAAAAAAGTTTTAACAAGACATTAGCCGTCTGAGCAGCCCAGGAGGCCTGGGGAGGGAGATGGGAGTATTATGGCTGCAGCATTAACATCCCTGTTATTAGGCTGGTGATGATTAACAGGACGTGGCCCCAGAGGGAACAAGGTGAGCCTTCATGGGACAGCGCTATGGTCTCAAATTGGATAGCAAAGGTGAGCTGTCTGTCAGGAGGGACATCAGAGACAAGGACACAGAATTGGAGCTGGACCAGCCTGAGCAGGAAAGAGAGTTGTATCAGGAAAAACACACGTGATGTAAAATTAAAGTGAGACATCAATTTGTGACAAACAGCTACACCCTGTTAGTCTTCGCTTCCCATTCCATTCATATTTCGGGGATAGTGAGCCAACGTTTCTTTTGGTTCCACTCCATTCAGATTTTATGATAACAAGTGAATGGGATCTATGAAGCAGAAAACCAAAGAACTTCATAATTGCTTCGCCTAGGTAACGTCAGGAGTGTTTTATATCATCTATCAGCAGTAGAAATTGATTAAAAGCCCCTTTTCCCTTAGACTCAAGTGTTAGGCACCATGGGAAATGAAAAGGAAACCTCAGGCCTAGCTTTTCACAAGGTAGTGGAAGAGGAAACACCAACACAGGTTGAAAACACTAATAAATAAATACAGAGCTGGTGACTGGGGTATGGAATTCTGAAAGCACAGTCTTTTGGCATATGAGTACATTTTGGTCTTTTTAGAATATCCAAGTGGGATTAATAGGTTGGTGTGGAAATTTCCCCCATAAATAAAGATTTTTAAGTATCAAGGGGCAGGGATATGATTTGGTGGGAAGGAAATAGTAAGTTGTAAAAGGCTGGTAAAAAAATGACAGTTCAGGGAAATTATGTTGGTTGATAAAATGTGTTAGCATTTACTCAAACATCCCTCTGTGCTTTGTAAAATTGGACATAAAGTCTTAGAAACAAAATACTCTATTGTTATATCAGGTTTCTTTAACTTGTACTGAAAAAAATTTCTGATCTAGTACACATCTTATCAACCAGCATCATTTCTCTGAACCTCCAGAAAGATTTTTAAATACAAGTTGTAGAAACCTATTTAAAATGGGCTTAAGTTATGAGGAAATGGGTATTCTTACATAACACGTCCAGAAGTGGAAAATCTTCAGACCTCCTGCAGTCAGGACTCTAATTCTGTTTCTCTGTGGATTTGTCTCAGCAATGCCTCATTCTTTGTATTCATTTAGTCTTCTCTCACGCTTTCAAGGTTGCCACCAACAGCACATATTATAAGAGAGAGAAAAACTTACTCCCCATGTATCTCTCTTAAGAGAAAGGAAATAGAGTTGATGCTTGAACAACATGAGTTTGAACTACTTAGTTTTACTGATACATAGATTTTTTTCTTTTCAATATTAAATACTATTGGTAGCACGAAAGGAGTCCCCACATAGTCAAGTCCCATACCCCTCATGTGGAGGTACCCCCAAAAACAAGAGAATAATTACAATTGCAGAAGTTCTGCCAAAGGAATGAGGGCTCTGAGACCCACATCAGGCTCCCCAGCCTGGGAGTCCTGCACCAAGAATACAAACCCCCAGAAGGTTTGGTTTTGAGGGCCAGCGGAACTTACTTTCAGCAGTTCCAGAGGGCTGGGGGAAATAGAGACTCCACTCCTAAAGGGTGCAATCAAAATCTCACATGCTCTGGGAGCCAGTGCAAAAGCAGCAGGTTGAAAGGAGCCTCAGTTGGACCTACCTGCTGATCTGGAGAGTCTTCTGGAGAGGTTGGAGGCACCTGCAGCTTACTTAAGGGATACAGAAACTGGCAGCAGACGCTTTTGGAAGTGTGTTCTGCCACATGGACACTGCTGCTGGCAAGAGCTATTTTGGAATGCTCCTTCTAGTTTATTAACCTCAGGACCCAGCCCTGCCCCCTACCAGTAACCTGTTGGCACCAGTACTGGGATGTCTAAGGCCAAACAACTTGGAAGGGACACAGACCCACTCACCAGCAGATAGACTGCTGCAAGAACTCCTTGAGCCTCCGGCTTCTCCTGGACATGGCCCTGCCCACAAGAGGCCCAGAACCTGGTCCCACAACCAGCGCACGGGCACTAGACGCAGAACTCCAGGGCCCTACAGCCAGAGACCACAGGATCCAGCTCCATCCAACAGTGGGCAGGAGCCAGCCCCAGTATTCTTGACCCTGCCCATCAGTGAATCTGATCTAGCCTCAGGACCAGCCCCACTCACCAGCCAGTGGACACCAGCAGCAGGACAACCACAGTCCTGTAGCCAGTGGACCAAACCCACCCACTGTAGGCCAGCACTTGCGCTGGGACTGACTGAACATGGCCCTGCCCAATAGCCGGCCAGCAAAAGCTTCAGGACATCCCAGACACTGCAGCCAGCTGTGTCAGGAACTCAACCACCTGTGGTCTGACACCAGCTCTGGGACCCCTGGGCCCTTCAGCCAGATCCCAAGACCCATCTCTGCCCACTAGTTGTCTGGCACTAGCCTCAGGACCTGGCTTCACCCACCAATGAGTAGACATCAGGCCAGGGGTCTCCTAGTCTCCAACTCCACCCAGCAATGAGCCAACACTAACCCAAGAGACTGCAGGGTACTGCAGCCAGCTGTCTCATGACTTGGCCTCTTCAACCAGAGGCTGGAAGTCTCTGCACAAGGCAGGGACTGGCAACCAACTGGACCAGGGACCAACCAAGCCTACCAGCATGCCCACAGTAGTCAGCCACCACAATAGTAGGACACGCATAGCCTACATAGGGACACCCCTTGAGCATACAGCTCTGGTGACAAGAGAGGAGTGTGCTTCTAGGATGCATAGCACATCTCCTACAAAAGGACATTTTCCAAGCCCAGAAATGTAACCAACCTACCAGGTACATAGAAATAAAAACAATCAGTTAGGTAAAATGAGGTGGCAGAGTAACATATTCCAAATGAAGGAATAAGATAAAAACTGCAGAAGAAGAACTACTTGCAGTGGAGCTAGGCAATATATCTGAGAAAGCTTTCAGGGTAATGATCATAAAGGTGACCAAAGAACTCAGGAGAAGAATGGATGCACAGAGTGAAAAGTAAGAAATTTTTAACAAAGAGTTAGAAAATATAAAAAAAAAACAACCAGAGATGAAGAATACAATAATGGAAATGAAAAATCCACTAGAAGGAATAAACAGGAGAATAAATGAACAGAGGAGCAGATAGTGAGCTGGAGGATAGAGTAATGGAAGTCACTAATGCCGAAAAGAAAAAAGAACAAAAATGAATGAAAACAGTTTAAGAGACCTCTGGGACAACACTGAGTACATTAATATTAGCATTATAGTTGTCCCAGAAAGATAAAAGAGACAAAGAGGGTCTGAGAATGTATTTGAAGATATAATAGCTGAAAATGTCCTTAACCTGGGAAAAGAAACTGGCATCCAAGTCCAGGAGGCATAAAGAGTTTCAAACAGAATTAATCCAAAGGAGAACATACAAAGACATATTACAATTAAAATGACAAAAATTAAAGATAAAGAGAGAATATTAAGAGCAGCAAGGAAAAAGCAACAAGTTACATGCAAGGCAACTCTCATAAGGCTATCAGCTCATCCCAAAGCAGCAGAATATACATTACTTTCAACTGCACACAGAACATTCACCAGGATAGATCACATGCTAGCCCACAAAACAAGCCTCAGTAAATTTTAGAAAATTGAAATTATATTAAGCATCTTTTCTAGCCACAACCCTATGAGACTAGAAATCTACAAGAAAAAAAAAACCTTCAAAAAAAAAAACACATGAACATGTGAAAGCCAAACAATATGCTACTAAATGACCAAAGGATCACTAAAGAAGTTAAAGAGGAAATCCAAAAATCCTTGGAGACAAATGAAAATGAAAACATCAAAATCCAAATTCTATGGGCTGCAGTGAAGCAGTTTTAAGAGGGAAGTTTATCGCTATACAAGCTTACCTCAGGAAACAAGAAAAACCTCAAATAACCAATGTAACCTTACAGCTAAAAGAACTAGGAAAAGAAGAACAAACAAAACCCATAGTAGAAGAAAATAAATCATAAGAAAAATAAATTAAATAGAGACTAATAAAACAATGGAAGAAGAGATCAATGAAACTAAGCACTGACTCTTTGAAAAGGTAAATAAAGTTGATACAATTTTAGTGAGAATCATCAAGGGGGAAAAAAAAACACAGGACCTAAGTCAATAAAATCAGAAGTGAACATGTTATAACTGACACCATGGAACATTCAGGACCAGATGGCTTCAGACATGAATTCTACCAAACATTTAGAGAAGAGTTAACACCTACCCTTCTCAAACTATTTCAAAAATACTGCAGAAGGAATACTTCCTAACTCATTATGAAGTCAGCATCACCCTGATACCAAAGCCAGACAAAAGTCTCACAAAAAAAGAAAGTTACAGGCCAATATCACTGATGAACACAGATGCAAAAATCCTTCAAAAATATTAGGAAACCACCTCCAACAATATATTAAAAGGATCATACGTTATGATAAATTGGAATTTATCTGAGAAATGCAAGGATTTTTTTCAATATCTTAAAATCAATGTAATACACCACATTAACAAACTGAAGACTAGAAACCGTATGATCATCTCAGTAGCTGCAGAATAATCTTTTCAACATTGATTTATGATAAAAACACTCCAGAAAGTGGGTACAATGGGAACATACCTCAAAATAACAAGGGCCATATATAGTAAGCCTACAGCTAACATCATACTCAACGGTGAAAAGCTGAAAGCATTTCCTCTAAGGAGTAAGATAAAGATTCTCATTCTCATCACTTCTGCTCAGCATATTATTGAAAGCCCTTGCCACAGAAATCAGACAAGAAAAAGAAATGAAAGGAACCCACATCGGAAAGGAAAAAGTAAAATCATCACTATTTGCAAATGGCACGGTGCTATAAATACAAAATCTGAACGATGCCACCAAAAACTACTAGAGCTGGTCAGTGAACCTGGTAAAGTTGTTTATTGAAACGTTGTAAGAATGACTCTAATGTCCATGCATGAGAATGGTTGACTGAATTATGAAACACACTATAGATGGCTGTGCAGTTATGTTGCATATATATGAGGTACTGATACTGAAATAGCCATAGGATGTCGTCAGAGAGAGTAATACTCCCCAAATATTACATTTACTCCTGTTTCTGATACCTCTGGCAGTTAGGTGAGTCCACATGATCAGTTCTGGCCAGAACTGATAGAGGGAAAGTGACACGTGTCATTCTGGGCTGACATAGTATGAAGATCACGTCTGGCTCTCCAGTTACACTGCTATGACTCTAAGGATGCTACAGTAAGAGGGTAGGTCCCGGAGTAACTCTGGTGCAAAGATATCCCCCTCCACCAATCCCTGAAATATGAATGAGAAATAGGTTGGGTGAAGCTACTAGAATTTTAGCCTCCATTAGTTACTGTAATATAACCTACCCAATTCTAATCGACATTAACCGTTAAGAGAGAAAAAAAAAGACAAATCATAGGACAAAACTTGGAATATTTTCCTATATAAGTTTTTTAATTTATAGATGTGTATATTTACTTATATATAAATGTAAATTTATCAAGGGTTAACAATTTTTATCTCTGAGGAAGGGAAGTGAGAATTTCAGGAAGAGAAAGTAGAAGATGACAAGGGATTCCATGCCTCTACATTCTGCGAATTTTTTATAAAACATTTATTGATGTATTTCTTATGTAAAAATTTTCTCAAAAAATAAAATCTAATTGTTTCTTAAGTATAACCAATAGCATTATTTCCGTGCCTAACATGTCTCAGTTTTTAAACAAGAATAATTCTGGTAGCAGCTACGTCACTTGTAGTTATGAAGGTAAAAATAGGTGAAGTGTGGGGGCACTTTAAAGTTAATTCTGTCCTCAGGGCTCCATTCTTCCTGCCTCTTTGTGCTCCTTCACTCCTGTGTGCTTTTAGGATCCCTGAACGGTCTTTCAGACAGTGGGGAGTTGATTGCTATTATACTTATCTGCCTTTGTCCTTTACTTGTCATATTTTTATATAAAATTTAGGTGCCCAAATCACTCCATCTTCATTAGGTGATTGTTCCAAGCCAAACCTATACTGTTTCTGAAAAACTGCAGTATGTGTAATATACAAGATTGCTGTTGTGTCTACGCAACATCTTGTACATGTGACATTTGCAGCTGTTTACATGCGTTAATCTGTCAAAGCAAAAAAAGGAGATATTGTGATGATGAAAAAATACAGGCACTAAGAACTTTCATCATTTACTTGCATCTTGGAAAATTCAACATTAAAAGATTTGCTAGTAGAGGGTCATCAATATGCTCCTAAAGGATCCGATTTTCTAAACCCTGATAGAAGAGAAACTAGTCAACCTAGCAACTTCAAAGAAGAAAGGTGACTTATTAAGACATTTACAGGACTGAGAGAGGTATCCAATGAAGAGTAGAGTAGGGACATGTCCAACAGGATAATGTCTGTATACTGCGTTTTAACTTTCCTGGTTGAATTTTGAGCATAATTATGTAATTTTAAATACTTAGTTTAATGCTATCTTCCATCTATACCTATAGAAATATATTTAATCTCTATTAATAAAACCAAGCTCATATACTCCGAAATAGAAACAAAGGATCAAATTTTCTATGTGATGGAGAAAGAAAATTGGATTATGTGGCTTTCCCTTGACAATTCTCTGTACAATTGTGTTTGATTGTTTTGAGTTTTGTTATAGCTGGTTTGGAACAATTTGGCATTGCTAAGAGAATATTTTGGGAAAAATTAACTCATTTTGTTCTTATTTCAGCATGCCAAACTTGGTTTTCAACAAAGACCAACAAAGATGAATATTATCCTCTACAAAACACACCCAAAGACATGAGTTACAAGACTGGACTTTGCACAGACTTTGGGATGATAGCATGCAAAGAGAGAGGATATGATGAAGTGCTGTAACTTCTGATTTTGATGGAAGACAAAACACAGATACTGAGTGTCTTTTAGGGTAGGAGTAGTTTATTTGCACCAATGTATTAGTTGAATAATTGAGATTGTTGATGACAGCATGCAATTATTAAATTCAGGCTTATCTCAATTATTAGCAGAAATAAAAAAGAATGGCACCCAAGTAACTGTTGTTTTAAACAGTATTTCTTAGGCCTAAAGAATAAAAATAATTTAAAATAGTAAAATTAATAATTAAAAGAGCCACTTGTGACTAATTGTAAGGTGCCAAAGAGTAAATCAAGCTTTTCTCAAGTGATTTTGTTTTGCACCCCATGAATGTAGGAAGCTTTATGTATCAAAGAAACCTCTCTACTCAAATAAGAAAGTTAGTCTCTCTGAGAATTTAATGTTTATTCCAGTGATTCTAGATCATTCAAGACATTTTTAGAACTTATGCATTCCACTAAAGTCAATTTATAAACTAGAAAGAAATCAATGAATTGTGGGTAATGTTAAATTATAGACACATTTCCTTTATGTATTTTGTCCAATATTTGTGATTCTTTTCTTTTTCCCTGAAGTTTTATACCAGATTTAGAAAAGACTTAACTGCAAAATGGTTTTCCTTATTATAAATTCAGGTATCTTCAATTTAAAGATTATCTTTAATCTTAATTTGGTTGAGGCTTGTAGAAAAATATTTACATAAAATTGCTAACCATACTAAATTCTAATATGATAAAAATTAATAATGACATAAAGCTACTAGTTTTATGTCTATGTCTGTTTTTGTCTTCTTAAGAATCATGGTTAATTTGGAATATTTGTTTAGTCCACATTATTTGTGAAGCAATCCTTTTGACCTATAAACATCTTCTGCTAAGAAGCAAGATTGAAACTATATGTATCATTTTAGTTCTAACATAAAAAGAGCTCGGAAGTAATCCTTACAATAAGAAAAAAAAAAGCTGAATAAAGCAAAAATCAATGACTTTTCTTGGATCCATCAGAAAACTGAGGTTGCAAGGCAAACGGCCACACCGAAACCTGAAGAGACAGGTAAATATAGAGAAATTGTTTAAATCAGCTTACCTGAATGCAGAAACCATTGGTAGAATTACTTGAAAGGTAATTTTGCTTTAGTGGTTATTACAAGATAATGAATAATCTATAATGGAAAAGAATCTGAAAAAGAATATATATTATATATACTATATATATATATAACATATATATATAAAAATATATGTAACTGAATCACTTTGCTGTACACCTGAAACTAACATAACATAAAATAACTATACTTCAATAAAAATGGTTAAATAAAAAAGGTAATTTTTAAGAACTGTTAGAGCTTGAGTGTATACTAGCATAAGGGTGAAAAACTCCTGGGGGCTGCAGATACAGAAGGGTTCCACACTTTTGTGGGTTTTACCTCCAAGTATGCCAGAAGTTTATCATGGTGAAGAGTCATGAAAAAAATCGTCTTTTTTTTTTTTTTTGGCAAGGGAAGAGAAAAAGCAGTCGTTTTGAAATGCACTTAATATATTCTCCATTATAAAAACACACACACATATACTTTCTGGTGAAAAATACTTTACCAGTTACTTATCTCACATAGGTGAGAAGTCCAGTTACCCAACTACAGCCCCACATAACTTTCCAAAGGAGGAATAAAGAAACTCTTGTGGAAAATGCATACAAAGGACACAGGTTCACTAAAGATTAATCGTAAGATTATAGAATGCCTCCCTCCCCCATTTCTTATTATCATGCTAGCATAATTTCGGTAAGAGTGAATTACAGCTAATATGGCTGCAAGGCTCAGACCCAACTGAAATGGAGTTCTTACGAATATCTAGAAGCAAGGGAGACAAAAACAAGACTACCAAAGGGATTTAAGATCCCTGACACCCGTAACTATAGTTAACTTTAAAACAGCTCAATTTCTAGTGAGATTAACATAAAATTTTACACTAGAGGCTTATTTAACTCAGTTCCTATTATCCAATATGTCATGGGTGTCTTTCAACAAAAATGTAGCAGGCATGTTACAGGTAGTAAAGAAATACGATCTGAAGGGGCAAAGATGAGAACCAATGTCAGATATGACAGAGACGGAATCGTCAGACAGATAATTTAAAATGTCTCTGATTGACATGTTAAGGAGTCTGAAAAAGTAAATAGCATGGGGAAAAGGGGTACTATAAGCAGAAAGGTGAAAATTTTAAAAAAGAAAAAAAAATGTTGAAAATCAAAATCACTGAAACAGAAATAAAGTACACCTTTGACAGGCTTACCAATAGTCTTGGTATGGCTAAGCAAAGACTCTAAGAACTTAAAGAAATATCAATAGAAACTTCCTAAGTTGAAATGAAATTTTTTAAAAGAAAAAAAATGACAGAATAAAACATATAAGAACAATGAGATGATTTCAAAAAATAAGATAACTGTACTTGTTATACTAGAAGGAGAATAAAGAAAAACACAAAACAGGAAGAATATTTAAGACATTAATTGCTAGAAACATGCTAAAGTTAAGAACAAAAACCTAACCTTAGATTCAAGATATTCACAGAACATCGAGCAAAGTAAATAACAAAAAACATACACCTAGGCATATAATACCCAAACTGCAGTCCAAAGACAAAAAGAAAATATTGAAAGAGGCCAGAGGAAAAATTACCTAATCTACAGGTGAAAATGGATAAATGTTATGGAGAATTGTTCTCAGAAATCATGCAAGCAAGAAGAAAGTGGAGAGAAATATTTAAAATGTTAAAAAATATCAATCTAGAAATCCAGAAAAGTATCCTTCAAAAGTGAAGAGGCAATATTTTCTCAAACAAAAGCTGAGGGGATTAATTGACAGAAGATCTGCTCTGGGAGAATTATTAAAAAGATCTTCAGAGATAAGGGAAATTTTGTAGATGAAATACTTGGATTTACATAAAAAATAAAAGCATTGGAAAATAGATCAATAAAGGTAAAATATTTTTTAAATTTTCCTATTCTTAAGTGATCTAATAGGAAAAAATGCTAGCTTATTAATTAACACACCTGTCACCTCATGTATTTATATTTTTGTGTGTATTTGAGAACATTTAAGTTCTAATTGTCTACAAAAAAGTACTTGTTTAATGATAATATTAATGTATTTTGTTATTATAGCATAAGAATAAGTGAAATAAATGACATTGATTTGATAAGGGGTAAGAATTCTCTAGTCTAAGGTTCCATCACTACCCATGAACAGTATAGTGTTATTTCAGAGTAGAATTAGATACATTGCAAATGCATATTTCAAACTCCAGAGAAGCCACCAGAAAAAAAGTTGTATAACATAAATACAACTAATATGCTATAAGGAAGAGAAATTTTTTAAAAAATATACAAATTTCTCAATTAAAACCAGAAAAATAGGAAAAAGAAAAGAACAAGTGCAATTAAGAGAATCAGTTAAAAATATGGTAGATTTAAATCAACTATATCAATGACCACTTTCATTGTGAGTGATCTAAATCCACCAATTAAAAAACTAATTGGAGACTGTCAGGGCAAACTAAACAAAAAAGACCCAATTACATGCTGTGTATAAGAAACTCACTTTGACTATAAAGACACTGATTACTATCTAATTAAAAAAAAAGAGAGAGAGAAAAGAAGAGAATCAGACAAAGCAGACTTCAGAATAAGGGAAATTATTAGAGATAATGATGGACATTATAAATTGAAAAAGAAGTCAGGTGCCTAAGAGGACATAACAATCCTTAATGTGTATGCACATAACAACATAGCTTCAGAATACCTGAGGCAAAAGTTAATATTACTGTAAGGAGAAATAAATGAACCCATCATTTCAGATGGAGATTTCTATACTTCTCTTCCAGTAATGGATAAATCAAACAGGAAGAAAATCGGTAAGGATATGGTTTACCTAAACAGCACTATTAATCAACTTATCTAATTAACATTATGGAATACTCCATTCAACAACTGCAGCACATTCTTCTCAAACTCACATGGAACATTCGCCAACAGAGAGCATTTCCTGCCCTGTCAAATACATCTTAACTTTAAAAAGGATGGATCATACAGAGTATGTCCTTGTACCATGAGGGACATTTTCTAGAATTCAATAACAGAAAGATAGATGGGAAATCCCCAAATATTTGAAGATTGACCAACACTATTTTAAGCAACACATATGGCTAAAGGATTCTTTATAAAAACGGGAAGACATTTTGAATTAAAAGAAAATGGAATTGCAGTTTATCAAAATGTATGGGATTCAGAGAAAGCAGTGCTTACAGGGAACTTTATAACATTAAATACACATATTAGAAAAGAAGAAAGATTTAGATTCAACAATCTAAGCTTCTTTCACCTTAGGAATCTGGAGAACAATGAACAATTTAAGCACACAGCCAGCAGAGAAAAAGAAATAATACAAACTAGAGAAGAAAGCGATGACATTGAAATGAAGAAAACAATACAGGAAGTTACTAAAACCAAAAGCCGATTCTTTGGAAAGATAAAACATTTTGTAAATCTCTATCTAGACTAACAAAATTAAAAAGAGAAACCACAGGTCTGTAATAGAAGAGGTATTGTCACTGCTGAAGCCATGGAAAAAAAAGACTGATAAAACAACAGGTGGAACAATTCTAGGCCAATGAATTGGTAACATATATGAAATAGACCCATTCTTTGTAAGGTAAAGCTACCGAAACTCAAACAAGCATGGACAATTTGAGCAGTCCCATTCCAACATTAAAAGCATTTGAATCAATAGTTAGTAACCATCCAAATAAGAAAGAACCATGCCTGGATTATTTCACACATGAATTCTAACAAACATTTAAAGAAGAAATAATACCAATTATTAATCCTGTTTTCCGGAAAATAGAAGCAGAAGGAATGCTTCTTAACTCATTTGATGAAGTCAGCATTACCTTAACACTAAAACCACACAGAAACATTAAAAGACAAGGAAATCGTAGACCATTATCTCTCAAGAATCTAAATGCAAAAATCCTCAAAAATATTGTAAATTGCATTTGATAATTAATATTAAAATTAGATAACATAATTAGATTGTATTTATTCTAGCATTGGCACTATTTGAATATAAATTAATATAATCTACCATGTCAACAGGCTACAGCAAAAAAATTGTATGATCATACAGATTATTATAAAAAGAGCCTTTGTTAATGGATTAAACTAGGAGACATCAGTATGAATTTGTGTTTGTACAGATGGTTACGTATACATAAACTTACAGAAATGCTTATAAACGTGGGTTTGCATACACACATATATTTTCTTGTTCTGTCACATGACAGAATGCAATGACACTCTGGTAGCAATGAGCACACCTAGTGTCCAGATCTTGGTTTCTAATATTATTTTCCAATAAAAGGAAGCAGGGCTCCTAGTAGAAGTGACTTATTCTAGGAATGGGGCGATAAATATATAATATGATCCTGGAACATCTTGTAGTATCAGAGAATAAGGAATTGCTATTAAAAAAGAGGGAGCCTCATGTCTAAGTGATGCAGGACCAAAGGGAAAGAGCTTTCAATAGCCACAGCTGGAAAAATTTGAGAAACAAAATTTAAAAGGTAGTATTGGATTATAACTCAACATATAAAATAAATACCCACAACCCATAATTATCTACATAAATGATTGAATGAATAAAGTGTTTATATTGGAGAAGATATAAATCTCACTTGCAGAAGAATTCCAAATAATTTATGTGGATACTATGCACTTAATAAAGGGAAAAGAAATCCTCATTCCTTAAGTGTGGGCTCTGCAAAGTAACTTCCTTCCAAAGAATAAAGTATGGAAAGGTTAAAAAAAAAAAAATAGAGTGGAGAAACCTGATAAAAACCACACCAGCCATGTGATGGAGACCAATATTGACAGTGACAACAAACGTTGAGAGCATGTATTTTGGTGTGATGTGACGAAAATGGCACTTGACTTCTATGTCCTTTCTTGAAGAAGGGAAAAAAAATGCATAATTTCAGTGAAATCATGAGAAAAACATCAGAAAAATGCCAAATAAATGGCATCCTCAGAAAATACCTGGCCAATACTTTTCAAAACAATCAAAGTCTTGAAAACCTGGAAAGTCTGAGAAATTGTCCACAGCCAAGAGGAGCCTAAGACAACATAAGTAAATGACATTAACTTGTCATATAATAACAGTGGGATCCTGGAAAGGGAAAAGATATTAGGAAAAAAAATTAAGAAACTCTAAAAAGAACAATGGACTTTAAATAATGATAATGTATCGATATTGAGTGATTAATTATATCAAATGTATTTTACTAACATCAATGATTCTTCCTGCTGTTACTGTTGTTTGTTTCTATGGGGTTTTGAAGACCCTAAGGAAGTTGTTCATACTTTGTTGTTTATTATCTATTATAAAGGGATATCTATTGTTCCTCCGGCCTGAGGTAGGAGGACACACAAGCTTGTCCACCTGTGATGGTTTATGATTTTGTTCAGCATAAGGCATAAGGGGAGAGGTAATGCCCTATTATTCATTATTTCTTTCAGGCTTAGATGTATGTTACAGCAAACAGTCCACCTACAGAAAGAAACTCAGCTAGGCACTTTTAGGAAAACTTTACAGATTTTTGCTCCTGCATTTATGTATCTGAAAAGAGTCTACCTTTTGAACGCTATAGATCATCTAGAGATGCATCTCAGGATTGTCCCAATGTACTGTGGTGGCAGGTTTCTCATGTCAGAGGCTATCATTGCCTTCCACCATTGACTGGAAGCCATATTAGTAATAAACAGAATTTCCTGGCTTCTTCTGAACTCGCCATTCCCCAGTGTCCAACCTCCACAACCACAAGCGTTTTTTCAGAATACCTTCCTGTGTATGCTCAATTTTGCATTCAGTGGTTTCACTGCTGATTTCACTCAAGTCTATGATCTTAATTACACTCAGATATCCACAAAAGTGAGGCTGCTGTGGCAACACTAGTTGGGGACATATTATAGTAATTTAGTACATAGTTCACAAATCTTGCATCACTGCCCCATCCTCTTCCTGCTGAAGGTTGGAAGTTCACAATATAATGTTGCTCTGAGTGAATGAGCGAACGGCCTCTGTCTTCTAAATATGGGCCTTTGTGTGGTAGGAAGGTCACAGATTTATCTCAAGCTTATGAGATTTGGAGGACTTTAGTACAAGAGGAAAATACCCCATTTCTCTTATTTATGAGTGTCTTTGAACCTAAGAAAGGTCTCATTTGTATACATCTAGATAATCTATCTCTATATTTAAGAGTTTCCAAAGCAAGGCAGGAGAATATAACCTTGAAAATAATATGAAATAGCTACATTGCAAAATGTTGTAAATATTAGTTGAGCACAATGAGACATTTGCTAGGGGCTGAGGAACCAGAAAATTGCAAGCATTTAAGAGAAATATCTCTTACTTTAAATTCACTTGCAGTTCCTGGTGACTGAAAGCTGCTAAAGGAAAAGAGAAAACAAAACAGCAGCAACGAAATCCCTCATAAGTTTAATAACCACCCACTGATCGTACACGTGAAGAGGACCTCCCCAAACACAAAGCTAAAATGCAAAGGAATCCACCTTTATTAAAGCCCCTGACCTCCTGCCCATTCATGGAGGGCAGCCTCTGAGTACCACATTCGGCATCGCTTTGCAACGTTGCTTTGTAGAACTTGATTTTCACTTCTTGGAATCAAGCCTTTGTCCCAGTCCCCTCAAAAGGTTTTCCTCATGATTCCTTTCATTCTTAATTATGTTATCATTTAAAAAAAAACTCATAAAAATTTTTTTGGCAACATGAGATTGAGTATCCTTGCATCCTTGTGGCCAATCTGGCTCCAGAAATACTTACTACCCACTTCCTTTCCTTCCTGGAGGAACCTGGATTTTCAGATGTTAAAAGGACACAAAGTACTTTTACCATGACATGATGCAGAGGTCAGAGGTTTGTTTTTGAGATGACTTTACAACTGCTGCTGCATTGATAAAGGAATCTAGCAGAGTGAGGAAGAGATGGAGGAGTGTGTCATACAGCAAATTTGGATATTAAATAATCTTGGTACCTGTTTCCAAAGGCATATAGTTGAAGTTCATATTTAATCTTGTTTCTGTATAGGCTATGTTTTGGTAAGACATAGTACATATGTAGATAAGGATGAAGGCAGTAGAGCTGAGTTGGATTCAGGAGAATCCAAACCTGCTGACACCTTGATCTTGGACTTCTAGCCTCCAGAACTATGGGAAAATAAATTTCAGTTGTTTAAGCCACTCAACTTGTGGCATTTCGTTATGAAAGCCTTAACACATTAATATAATACCTAAAATAGAGTTACCAAGTAAGATATAGACTGTCCAACTAAATTTGAATATTAAACAATGTTTTTGTTTGTTTCCTTAAGTACAAGGATGTCCCACACAATATTTAGGACATTCTTCTACTACCAAAAGAGATCATTGTTTCTATTAAATTCAAATTTAACTAGGTACCCTATACCTTTTTGTGAAATCTGGCCACAAAACCTATGCGATATGGAGAAGGCTGCACAGAAGAGGTGCCATTTGAACTGGAAAAACAAAAGATAAACAATTATTTTGGCATAGTTAGAAATGCACTGAGTCCAGAGAAATCAACGTGAGCAGACCCCAATGGAAATTTTCAACAATTTTCCCCACTGTGTTTATACTGTAGCAAGTTTCACAGCCCATAACAATTTGAAGTGTTTAGAAATGACAATTTAATTAGATATGGAAGATCTAATTGCCATCTATCATTCAATGGTTTCTAAACTTGGGAGCATTAAAAAACACATCAGTTTTGGAGGACTTAGCCAGAGTGATGGATCACTAATATAATGTGAGAAAAAAACAGCTAATAAGCTCAATCTAAGCATGTCCTACACCTGCAAACCAAACTGGGCAGGCTAAGATCTGTTCCATGGAAAGTTTATCTATAATTGAACCTGAAACCTCGATACACCCTCTGCTAAAGAGAAGGCTATGTTATAATGGCCCCATGGGAACCATCTTACATGTCTATTTAATATAGCACTGTATCAGAGACTCTTCAACATTTTCTTAACAGGCTGAATTTATATGTGTGTATGTGTGTGTGTGTGTGTGTGTGTGTGTGTGTGTATAAATACAATCACATGTGTTTTCCCTTAACCACATTCTAGAATAATCATAATGCCAGGTCCATTAGGTTAGAGATGCAAAAATAAACAAAGCATGAATTTTTACTTGCACGTTTAAAACTTCTGTTCTCTGGTAGTGGAGGAACTCCTGAGTCTCGATAATAAAAGCCACATGCTGTGGACACAGGACACAATTCAAAATAAATGTTGCCAACCCAGTGTCTGTTCAACCATAGTTACTGCTTGCAGAGTTTACTCTGAAAGACTATTTTATGGCATATATTAAAATTCAAGGGAGGTCAACTGGTAGAAAGGAAAATGCCAATAACTGTTCTTGTTGGAAGATAAAATAATTGGCCAATAGTAATGACTGTATAAATATCTAAATCTGTTTTTCAAAGACATTGGGCTGACTGAGGGGAACCTTACGACTCAACATCTGGAGGATAAGTAACAGCAGGGGTCACAAGACGAGACCAGAGAGAAGGGAATTAGGAGGGAATTCAAGTTGAGTTTGAGTTAAAGGGATCCACATAGACAGCCACACCCATAAAGACTGGACACATCAGCGTCACTCACATTGGCCTGGCACAGTCACTTAGAGGTCTCCCTTCCTTTAGTGATGAACTAATTTTATCATCTTTGAAAGAGACCGCTTGACCCAAGAGAGATGGCTAAGGCTTCCAATCACAGTGACCTGCTTGCTTGGCCATAGGAATGAGTGTGAGAACCAGGCAAGTCCATCAGAATAACCCATCTTAGTGGCCACACATTTGACGCAGGGATGGCAAAGGATACATGCCAGGTCGATCAAACATCTCCTGGGATTTTTTTATATGGTCCCTGGAAGAAAGAAGGCATTTTTCCCTTCAGTAGCAAGTTGCAAGACTGTGACCTCAGAGCTATGAGTGACTATGTTCCCTGCCATGTGCAGAGCCCTGAAAGACTGAGGCCACCATGCATTCAGAATATGGAAAGATGAACGCCTAAAGTCTATGTCACTCTCTCTCCCTCTTCCTCTGTATCTGTCTGTCTCTTCTTGCACACACACACACACACACACATACGTACACACACAATTGGTGAATCTTATTTGGTTGCCCTTGCTGCTGGCTCTCCCATTGTGTGTGTGTGTGTCTGGCTTGGTTAAATGGGCCAACCATTTCCCCTTTTTGCTTGAATGGGTTTGAGTTTGAGTCTGCCAATACCAACAAAGAGAAGTGTTGACTGATTATGAGCACTGGCTTTACTTATATGTGGCCATGAATTTACTTGAACTTTGCCACAAGCCATTCTCGTTGACCTACAGTTATTACAAGGAAGGAAAAGCTTGTCTTGATAGCTGTCCTTCTGTATTTGGAATCATTTCTTCTTGAGCTTCTACCTTTAGCTCCAGTAAAACAGAACATAACATTGCAGGGTTCAGATGAAGAATGGATATTCAATGAACTGCAGATTGTTCTTTCTAAAACATTGTCCTGTACGACTGGGCCTGTCTGTTTGTGGCCTCTTAAGGATGCTTGGAATATTATCATATTTGGATCATTGCTCAAGCTTCAGTTACTACCCTGAAATTTACTCTTTCCTCCTTTCCTCTTGATGGAATACTTTCTAGCTTTCAACATCTTTCTTAAGGCTTCCCAGAGGAAGGAGTTCTTTTGACTCAAACCATATCCAGTTGCTTACCTTTGAAGGATATTATGTCCTATATATCTCCTTCAATTAAGCTAAATAGGTACCATTTTTCATAAACTGAGAGAGGAATAACTCATACTGTTTTAAAGCTAGCCTCTAAAACTTTTTTCCCCCATGGAGATTATTGTGCATTTGAAATGTAAGTGAAGATGTCATGGAGGAGGAATATTCACATAGACCATAAGAGACAGTAATCCAACAGGATAAATGCTCTAACATCCTGTTTTTCTTTTGGAATGACAGAGGCCATTGAAGTGGAGGGTGAGATGGAGTGGAGAAAAATATACATTTATTTGTAACCACTTCTTACCTTTTCCATGGCTTATAGGATGCCATGTCTCCTTGGTCTTGACTCTCCATGAGTTTGATCCGAGACTGAAACATTGTTTTTTTTCATTTTAAATTAAATTTGTTTTTTAATTTATTTTGTGAATGCAATTAGACTTTCCAGGACATCTGTCAGTCAGGAAGGCTAATGGTATTTCCAGGGCACACTCACCGAACAGGAATCTTAACCTCAGGTAGGACCTTAAGGGTTTCATGGAAGCAAGAGAAAGTCCTGCTCATCTGGGTCTGGTAGTTTGGGAAAACTGGCCGTCCTGCCGCAGTTAGAAGCAGCTTCTTGCACAGAACTCAGCAATTATCCTCTCAGCCTGGGTGAGAGATGGTTGGAAAGCATTCTCCTGGGCCCAGGATCTCGGCTTCCACATCCATGAAGACACGTCTCATCAGGCTCCTTTGCGTATTCACAGTTCAACAGGCTTCAGTGTTATTGAGGGGTTGGATCAGACCGCTTCTGCCTCAGTCTGGCCTTGCACCTTCTCCCATGAAGCGCCATGTCCTTCCACCACGCTCCAGTTAAACAAGCAAGTAGAAGAGGGTCAAACAAATAGGATTTGTAATGTTCTATTGCTTGAGACAGACACACACACACATGCACACACACGTACATATTTAGATTCTCGCTCAGCTCTGGGGGAATAATGCAGCGCAGAAAATCCTGGAACCTTAGGAAAACCCAAACAAGCAAACACTGCTTGTAATTCTTGTGCCAAGTCTTAACTTCAAGGTTTCTGCTGCTTAGTTGGAACTCTGTTGACATTACCCAGACTTAGCCCCCATACATAGGCTACTTTCTTACGTTGCTGATATCTCCAACCTGCTTCATGACTATAACCAGCTAAGACCTCAGCTGTAAGGCTGAACGCCTACAATTTCTGACAATTGCATATAACATAACAGGAAGTCCTACACACACACACACACACACAATCTTACTATATTTCATCAACATTACAAATTGATAATTTTTTGGTGGGCTGCATTAAAGTTACACACATTTAAATTTTAAATATGTTTTTCCCACTCTCTTGAAGAAGCTCTAGCACAAGTTTATGAGTAAAATGGCATATGAGTCCCATGTGACAGTCTCAGTCTTGGCTGTGGCCTCTTGACATCCAAAGACTAAAGTGTCTTGAGAAGTTGACATTTAAGGGCAGAATCACAGGGACACGCAGCTTCTCATAACCCACAAGATCCGTGTTTGACAGCTTTATGATGGACATAATTTTGAGACACAGAGAACACCAGTGCTTTGGTTTCATTTCCTTTTTGTTTAAATGTACAGTTATTTTTTCTCCTAATAATTGAAGTACCTACCAATGGAAATAAAAAAGAAATATCTGAAATCTGAACCAAAACGTCATGATACATGTCATTTGCTGTCTAAGTGAAGGCCCTCCGTGAAGTATTGATCATGCATGCCAACCCCTCTGGCCTAATGGAAATATGATATATTCCTAAGATTTGGCAGTTTCTACCCTCTGAAATGTTTTGCCTGGTATGTGAGAGATTGTGCTCTGTTCTGTTACATACTAACATAATAAATTCTTATTTCAAAGCTACATCCACTATACGTCTTCTGAAGACAAAAGAAATTTAGGCGTTTAACTATAAGTAGCTACTGGTGTCGGTGACTTGGTCAGCCTTGCAATAGATGGGTGGATACAAATAAGCAAAGCTAAGCTGGTAAATCCCTAGGCAATGCTGAATTATCTGAACTTGCTCCTGATCCAACAGCTGGAATGTTTGTGTTGATATGAATTGTAAGAAGCACCCTGATTGTTTTTCAAAGCCACAATGTAAAAAGAAAAAAGCAGAAATATGTGTCATAGAAGCAAAGAAATGATAGCTCAAAAGAAGTTCACACATCTGTATTCCTATAAATATTAACCTGGAGTATCCTCAAATTATCCTGGTCTGTTGCTATGAATTGGGGAGTTTTTGCATGTATAACGAGGGAGTATCTATATGGGATTAAGACGGTAGCAAAAGCAAAGCATAGGTGAGAAAGGGACCTACGTGCAGAGACTCATGAACTGAGTAGGAGCCAAGTGGACTGTGTTCTAGGCAGAGGGTCATCAGGGTAAATGCTGTGGGATGGAAATGAATGCGGCATTTTCCAGAAGTGAAATAGAGACCCTGTGGCTAAGAGTTTCTGGAGCAGAGAGTGACAGTCATTTAGGTTAAAGAAGGAATTGTAGCCTGCAAGACCATATTCTGCATATTCCAATTTTAATTGGGAATCCCTGAACATATTCGACTTGATCAGATTTATGAAAAAAAGAATAAAAGTCCTCCGAGAAAGTCAGCAAGACCCATATCAAGATTTTATCTGTGTGTGTGTGTGTGTGTGTGTGTGTGTGTGTGTGTGTTTCCTCTTCTCTGCTTCAGTCCTCAAGTCCCAGGAAGGTTACTTCTGTGAATGAAACCCAGAAGACACAAAATGATAATCTAGAATAAACTCACCTTGAGAACTCAGGCTAATCCAAGTAATCTTCGGCAAGAAGCTCCTCAAGTGAAAGCAGACTCATGTTCCATCTGGTTTCAGCTCTTTCCTTTGAAATCATGGATATGTGATTGCTGTGTCTGAGCATTCCTTTGAATATTCCAAAGGAAAGAAACATGGAGAAACACAGCATCTGATCTTGGGTACCATCTGTGCTTAGGGAGTAAGGAACTAAGATAACTACTGGATGAATTATTTCAGGAGGGTCTCAAGTGACACAGTCTGGAATAATCTGACTTGGAGTCAGGGTGGGGGGGGACACTACACAGCTGATGAGTCAGTCTCAGTGTCAAAATTCAACTGAACTCTCAGCTTTCGGGGTACACGTAGCCCACTGCTAGGAGAATACACGAGGACGGCTGGACCTTGGTCTGTCAAGGCTAACTGTACACTTATTCTGAAAAGGACATGCGTTATGGGGACTCTGTGCCTCCAAACATCTGACTGTGAAGGTGAGGTGTCAATGCTGCCATGCTTGGTCCCCAGTCACCTTACCTGTGAACTTAGCATCTGAGTTTTTCCTGTCCTACAAAATTCCAAGCCAAAGACCACATCTATACCTCAAATCCTAATTTTTAATTAAAATTTACTTCTTCCTTAACATTATGGCATAAGTCTCACCCCTTGGTAGTTATTAGCCTTTATTAATATGTTTTTTTTTTTTAAAGAAAGCTCATCTTGAGTCAAGATGTAAAGAAATACACTCACCTACATACAATATAGTGTTTTCTCTAAACTCACATGGTTTTTAATAACTTCTTGACTTAACCTTGATTTTCTTTCCAATGCTAAGGAGAAAAACACCTTCAGCTACTTTTTCACGAGGACAATTATTCAGGATCTCCTTGTACATGCTGCTGTAGGAAGAAAATGAAGAGAGTTAAATAGGCACTCGCACTGACCTTGAGTAGTTTATGATCTAAGTAGAACATTATGATGCAGAAATATATCTTCGGGGAACGCATTAGAGACCTTACATTACTTACGTGTTTAAATTATGTGCAGGTAAAAAAAGGAAGGGAATTTAATTCAGTGATGAAGAAGGGAAGAACTTCAGTTTGAGGGAAAGTATCAAAGATTAGTGATGAGCTCGAGAAGACTATTCGAAGGATAAGCTATTTCAGATGTGTCTTTCTGGAAAGGAGTCTCAGTGAATTGAGTCTAGGATTTTTAAGCATGAGGATTTATCGTAAGAGAAGTCTTGGTGGCAAATACCAGATACGTGAATGATGTTGTCTGTGAATATATTTGCCTAGAAAACATGTTAGGACTGATGATAGAGTATACATGTTTAGTTGTTAATAAAAATAAATAATGGAGAGGAACTGTATGGGTTTGGGTCGGCTATGGAAATATTTACTTGGGAGTCTAAATTTGAACTACATGTTAAAGGAGATGTAGAAATGGATCAATGTAGAAAATAGGGAGGAATTATGAAATAAGATAATAAAAGAGGAGATATATTTGGGGAGATTTATTGAACATGTAAATTTGGGCCAGGTGATGAAAGATCTGTAAATGTTACAGAGCAAGTCTGCATAACTGTCTTCCATCAAAGTAAAAAATCTGGAAAGTGGACGGCAGGTATGTCATTGGAGCCATTTCATTTTTCTGGTCTGGGAGCCAACTTGCCTGTAAGCCCTCAATCATCTTCAACTTCCTTTCTGTCCTCTGTGCTCCCTCTTCCCTTCCACCATGAAGTGTGTTTTCTTCAAGTTGGACATAATATGCCTATGTTCTGCATTACAGAATACATCCTGATTTATATCTTGCTTCCAAAACACTGTCATAGACAGACTCAAACCGTGACAGTCATCAACAAATACCCTACAGATTCACCCAAATAAGACTGGGTGGAAGAGCTAAGGTCAAACCTCTGTTTTCACCATAATTGACTTAGTCCCATCCAAAGAAATATGCTTTGTGATGTGTATCTGGAATTCCTACAGCCTACTCAGATCCTTTAAACCTAAAGAACAAACAGACATTCAAATGCAATTTCCAATCCTTCACATTCATTAAATTACCTTTCTCTTTTAAAGCTCAACTCAACCCTTCCTCTTGTAAAGAGCGTCCACTGAATATTTTTATCTGACAGCTATAAACCCCTTCTCTGAAAATCCTTCTCTGAATTTCTGAGTCTCTTCTGCTCAAAACTTTGAATTATACAAATAAGTCGTGTTTAGAGAAGTACCTGAGCCTTAATCTTTTCTGTCTCTTCCTTAACTGTAGTCTGCACACAAGAAAGAGATTGTTAATACATTAATAATAATCAGACTCATTCAGCTCTCTGAACTCTCCATCCCAGCTTTTAGTAACTGGAATCATCTTGATATGAATCCTGAACCACACCAGCCCATGGATTAAGTGCGGTTGACATCATTCCTCAAACTCACTGCCTTTGGGAAAATGGCACCACATTTTCTGCCTTGTGAATGAGGCTGATAATTTCTGTGCCTTCTTTCCCCTTTCATTTACTTCAGGAAAAATGCAGGCTAAGAACTGAAACTCTTTGAACTGCCTGGAAGAAAAATCTTACTTAAATCCTTCGTATTATTAACCAAACTCCAAACCTGAAAGGCTTAGTTTTGCTTTGAAACTTCAAATCCACCACATTGTTGAAGAGTTTGGGCTTGACAAATCACATCCTTCCCATCTCTCATGCTTAACAGCTCCCGATCCTGCTAAGGTTGCGGAGAACATGACAGGAGCAGGACTGAGGAAGAAGTTGGCGTGAGTGTTCTGGGGGGTGGAATTCAAATTCCTTAAATATTCTAGAACTTTAGTTTCATCTTAGGAGGAAAATAAATAAATGGTTGACCAGGGTAAGTGGTTGGCGTACTGTAGCAAGAATAAAACTATTAACAGTGTTTAACAACCTACATTTGTATTACTTAAACCTAATGAAAGAGTTAAATAGATGTGTAAGTAGAAATTTAAAAAAAATTCCTAGAGAAAATAAAAGTAAAGCAAAATTGTATTATCTTGTTTATGAAATGATCAGTGCTGTTGATTCCAACAATTTCTACTATTTTAAAGTGTGGGCTTGTGCTATGATATTAACTTCTTGCCTCTACCATCTCCTCTCAGTGTTTTGAAGAAGAGCGAAGGTGTCATCTACAAAAATGAAAGCAGTGTTATGTCCATCTTCTCCTTCAACTTACGCATGGAGAGATGGGTAGAATGACTCTGAAGGTTTACCCATGACAGGAGAGGAGATATAAAAGTTTGATGACAAAGTAATTTTAAGAAATTAACTTTGGTTAATTTATCTGACCTTGTGTTAGGAGGTGTAGCTGTGCTGAGTCCACAGAGAGCTGCAGCCAAGCAGTGCCTTGCTCGGCCAGTGGCTCTTAAGCAAATGCAGTGGTTTGTGATGACTTTTCTTTCCTTCCTCTGAATAGGGTGATAACGTCCCCTTTTCTTACTTTTCCTGTCTCAGTATACGTCTGCTGTTCACCTGGAAATATCGATGTTTGTCTCTCTCTCTCTCTTGCTAACTGGAAAACTGAGAGGATAAGAATCAATTCAACCACGGATTTCTCCACCCACTGAATTCATAACATTTTATGAATCCAGGTGTCAGGCATAGATGTGAAAATTTTCGGGAATAAATATTGAAATATTAAAAGTGGAATGACCTTATACGAATTAACATTGCTCCCCGGCAGGAATTGCTGTGCCAACTGCTGAGCAAGAACTTTCTCTGTTCTACCTTGTTTTATGAAAATTTTTTAATCCAACTGTATCACTTTCTGAAGGCCCCAGTCATCTGTACTCTCATTACTATTTTAAATCTCTCTGGACAATATTTCATATTATGAACATTTAAGTGTTTATTCAACAGTCTTCATTCATTGCTGGCTCTATGCTAAACACCGGGAAAAATCTTACAGGTATAATGGTGGGAAAAAAGCAATCGTATTCCCTACCTTCATAGGACTTACAGTTAAGTGCAAAAAAAGAACTTAACAGATTACACATACTATATGTGAATTTAGTGCTTCAAAAATGCATCATACAATGAAAGTGTTATACTTCGTCAATGTGCAGTAGGCTTTACATGAGGAAGTAATTAAACTGGGAACTAATAGGAAGAGTATGTGATACTTATGAAATCCAGGTGAGAGTGGGAGAGAAGTAGAAAATATTTCAGGAAGAGTAGGGTGGTCAGATTTGTCAAATAAGAATACAGGACGTACTTCTGCTTCTGGAAAGATGAGATAGACAACCAAAACCCCTGGTTATTACATATAAAATAAATATAAGAAGAATAAAACAGAGAGAGAAGAAGTGAGGCTGGATAAGACGTCAGAACACAGAGAATAACAGACCAATATCTCTCATGAACACCAGTGCAGAAATCCTCAAAAAATAGCCAATGAAATCCAACAGTGTATAAAATAATTATCTACTGTGACCAAGTGAAGTTTATTCCTTAAGTACAAGGCTGGTTCAATGTTCAAATTAAATAAGTTTAATCCACCATACTGGCAGGACTGATGAAGAAATATTTATGATCATATCAATTAATGCATGAAAAGCATTTGGAAGAATTCAATATACAATTTATGATAAAGACTCACATGAAATAGGAATAGAGGGGGACTTTCATAACGTGATAAAGAATATCTACAAAATAGCTGTAGCTAACATTATCCTTACAGTAAAAGACTATTTCCTCCCTAAGATCAGGAACAAAAGCCAAGGATATGTCTTCCCACCACTGTTATTCAGCATAATTCTGGAAGTTCTGGGCAATGCAATGAGGCAAATATACAAATACATAAATTAAAGAAAAGAAAGAAGAAATAAAGCTGTCCATATTTGCAGAGAACATGATCATTTATGTAAAAAATGCCAATAATACAACAAAAAAACTCAGAAAATGAAAGAAAAAGAAGAAAATAATTCTTGATCTACTAAGTGGGTTCAACAAGGTCACAAAATATAAGATAAACATACTGAAATCAATTAAACTTGTGTATACTGGCAACAATCACACAGCCACCATATTTGATGTTAATTACAATTACTCAAAAGATGCATTTTTCAAGCGTCTGTGTCACAAAATACATACAGGACTTGTATGCTGAGAATGGTACAATGTTAATGAAATGAGTCAAAGACCTAAGCAAAGAGAGAGATATACTGTGTTTATGGATTGAACGCCCCAACATAGTACAGAGTGCAATTCTTTTTAAATTGATATACAGGTTTAACAAAATTTTTATAAAATTATAGCAAGGTTTATTTTTGTTGATACACACAGCATTATTCTAAAATTTCTTTGGAAAGGCAAAGAAACCAAAATAGCTAAAATTTTTGAGAAAAATAAGGAATTAAAGTAGGATAAATCAATCTACTTAGTTACACAGCAATCAGTATTGTGTGGTATTGGTGGAACGCTGAGCACATAGATCAACGGAACAGAGGAGAGAACGTAGAAATAGACCCAAACATATATGCCCAACTAATATATATGTCAAATTTAAGATCTAGATACATGTCAAGTGCAATATATGTATTTATCTACGTTGTTGTGTGTATGTTTGTATGTGTGTGTGTATATATATATATCTCAAAGCAATTAAATTAAGGAAAAACAGTCATTTTAGTAAATGGTGCTGGAGAAATTAGACACCCAAAGGCAAAATTGCTAAACCTTGACCCAGTCTTATACTTTATACAATAATTATCGGGATTTTAAAATTGTAGAATAGATAAACAAAATTATACTGTATAGCACAGGGAAATATACACAAGATCTTATGGTAGCTCACAGAGAAAAAATGTGACAATGAATATATGTATGTTCATATATAACTGAAAAATTGTGCTCTATACTGGAATTTGACACAACATTGTAGAATAATTATAAATCAATAAAAAATGTTAAAAAATTATCCTAAAACAGATCACAGACATAAATGTAAATCGTAGAACCTTAAAACTTTTAGAAAAAAAAAATTAGGAAAAGGCCTTCCATATCTAGAGCTAGACAAAGAGTTCCCAGACTTAACACTAAAAACATGATCCACAGAAAGAAACACTGATCCATTTGACTGCATCCAAATTAAACCCTTTGTTCTGTGAATGATCCTGTTAAGAGGATGAAAAGACAAGCTGTTGAGTGGGAAAAAAAAAATAGGTGCAAACTAAATCTCTGACAAAGAACTACTACCTAGAATATATAAAGAAGCCTCAAAACTAGCAGTAAATAAACAATCTAATCAGAAAATGGGCAAAGGAACAGATATTTTAGCAAAGAGGACATGAAGACGGCACATACGCGCAGGACAATTTCCGCAACATTAGCTACTAGGGAAGTGGAAAGTTAAAACCACAGTGTGAATGGCAAAAATTAAAAAAAAAAAAAAAATAGTGACACCATCAAATGCCAGAGAGTGGCAGATGTAAAATGGTCCAGCCACTCTTTAAATCAATTTGGAAGTGTCTTAAAAAACTGATTAGCAACTCTACTAAGATTCAGCAGTGATAATTATGTTCCCAGTCGTTTATCCTGGAGAAATGAAGACATACACGTGTAGACCCTCACGCCCAAATGTTTGTAGTATCCCTGTTTGTAACGGCCCCAAACTGGGGACAACCCAGATGCCCCTCGAGGCATGAACGATTAAACGGCGATATGTTCATATCATGGGATACTATTCAGCAACAAAATGCCACACAACACACAACACACATACACACAACAACCTAGGTAAATCTCCAGAGGATTTTGCTGTGCGAAGAAAGCCAATTACAAAAGACTATGTGCTGTATGATTCAATTTATATAGCACTGAAGAAATCACAAAATTATAGAAGTAGAGAACGGATGATTGGTTGTTAGAGTTAAGAAGGGGGTTGGGTGGGAGGAGGGGGAGTGTGGCTATAAAAAAGGGCAATATAACAGATCCTAGTGGTGATAGAAATGTTCCGTATCCTGACTGTGTTGTCAATATCTCGGTTGTGTTATTATAATTTTGAAAGATGTTATTATTGGAGGAAACTGAGCTTACAAGAGATCTTGCTGTTTTATTTCTTATACTTTCCAATATATCTCAAATTATCTCAAAATACAATATTTAATTAAAAAATATACGATGCCCAATTGAATCTGAATATTGCATGGGGCAAAAAAATGCTGTTTGTGTGAAATTCAAATTTGACTGGGTGTTTTATATTTTATCTGGCATCCCTGGGGCAGAAGAAATCGCATGTGCAATGTTTCTGTGGCATGGAGACCACAGTACATTGAGGAGTAAAAATGCGGGCGTATTCAGGGCACAGCAAACCAAATAGGATGTGTTTAGGTGAGCTGTTTAATCTCCTAGACACAACCTCTGCTTTGAGGCTGGAGTATGTGATTCAGGCCATACACCTGATCAGTGTTCTTTCCAGGACAGTCCCTCACAGAGAAGAAAGAGACCACAAGTATGTTTATACAAACGCAGCATTTCTTCCAATAAAATAGTTGATGGACAAACCTCTAGGTCTTCCTTTCCTTTTTCTCTCTCTCTCCCTCATTTTTGCTCTTACCCTCTCCTCGAATTCTATAAAGCCACATTCTATGTGCCAGCAGGACTTCAAATTAAAGCAAAAGCTCGGTTTAAAAAGTAGTAATTTCTATTTTATTCCAGCTTATGCCTTATGAATTATTTATTCCTGCTATAATATTCCAAGAGTTCTCTCTTCCTCCAGTGGTTTGTAAACACCCCTTTCCGAGCTCTAGTTTGACCCCGAGCATTCTGGAAGATGAGTCATCCGGACTCACTGCCTCTAGCTTGCTTGCAGAGAGGTCTCCTCCTGTTCACAAATCTGTCCCTCCAGTCTGGGAATTCTACAAAGAATATATATGCCAAGGTGGCTAGCACTTGAAAGCCCTACAGGAAAAAAAAAAAAGACTATTTAGGGCTTTTACTGTAAGAAATGGAGCGAGCTTTGCTTACCGGACGACACTGTAAGGCAGATTCTGGAATGCAGAGGCATCTTCAGCTGCTGTTCGTGTTGCAGGTGGCTGGCGTGTTCCTGTCCCCTCAGCAGTGCAAGGCACAAAATGTCATGTCAACACCATCAAGAATGAGACCTTGCTTTATCAGTCATCTCTGCCCCTCTTGAGTCTGCTCTGGGTATTGTGTGCTCCAGGTATCTCTCCTATCAATTCATCTGGGTCTTTCTTTTGTGAGAGCAACTTTCTTTTCTCTGAGCTATTGCTCGCCTAGAATTTTCATAATAAACTTGAATCAAAATGAACAATCTGTAAAAGAAAAAAAAATGGAATGACAATGCGTTGTACCTTCCCGTTTTTGAGTCATGCAAGTAATGAAAAGGGAGCGATAGCATATTCTGTGCAGTGTTATGGCGCTGCATTGTTACAGAGTCACACAAAGGGGCCCTACAGGACTTGGGAGGCAGGGGTCCAGTGGGAGCTGTGGACATTTTGCGCTGTTTGGTATTATCGCTATTCTGGAAAGTTTACAGCGGGGTGACCAGACGTCTTTGCCTCTAGCACATGGCCACAAATAAACAGAGAAGATAAATAGAAACATCTTTCCCCTTCACCCTGCCAGCCAACCACAAGGAGCAAGTCTTCTCTCCTTATTAACTCCTGGTACGGACCTATGGAGTGTATTTCTAACCAGAGTGGAGAGGATTTACCTGAGAAGAGAAATTTGCACCAAACTAAAACGTCTCCATTAATTTCTTATCTAGCAGGCAAGAGGCATTGATCACTAAGGACTTCACGATAGAAAAATGGGTATAATTTTGAAGCTTGGTCAAGCGAGCCATTGCATTGCCAAAAATGATGAGAATGGTGCCCCATACTGGGATTGGCACAGGGTATGGACACACGATAAATGTTTGTTGAGTGAATGAACCAGAAAGCAAAGTGGGAAGCTCTGGAAGGAAGCTTCCCTCACTTTGAAATTTTTCCAACACCGAAAGTGCATCAAATCATAAATGCTTTCAGCTGCAAGTAATGTCCAACAGTATCTGTAGGTTCTTTTTTAATGACATCTGTGTTCCCTTATCCCTTTCCAGTGCTCTAAACTATGCCCAACACTTCATTATTCATATCTGTGTGTCTTGATAATTTGCTAAAAAAAATTTTCCTTACTCAATTCCTTCCCCTTTTCAAACTATTCACTCTGAAGCTGACCTTCACAAAGCCCCAATTTTTTACTTCTCATACCATTTCCCATAAACATCAAGGACTCCTTATTGCCTACAGGATGTAGTCTAACCTTTTTAGGATAGTTTTTATATGCCCTGTAAACATTTAACCCAAACTACAACACGAACCATGTGATTTGTCCACACACCGCTTTTAGCGCGCTACTACGAGTCTGCCCATTCTGCTTAAATGTGCCTTTCCCATTCTTGCTTAAAATCCTAAACTTTCAATTTCATCTCTAACTCGTCAGTCTTCTCCATTAGATCTTCTCCGCTTCCAATTTCCAGCACTTTGTGATCCCTTTCCCTTAGAACTCCTGTGGGATTTATATTTGCACTGCTGAGGTGGCACATTTCAAGCCTTATCTTCCCCTGCCATGTATCTTTCAAATTCTGAATTATGGTGTCCCAACTAGATTGTAAGCGCCTTCC
This sequence comes from Camelus ferus, assembly GCF_009834535.1. Taxonomy (NCBI): domain Eukaryota; kingdom Metazoa; phylum Chordata; class Mammalia; order Artiodactyla; family Camelidae; genus Camelus; species Camelus ferus. The sequence goes on from NC_045719.1 coordinate 19,456,973, forward strand.
TTGGGGACACTGCTTCATAACTTTTTTTTTTAAAGTTCAACCCTCAGCAATAATTTTGTTCATTTAACAGGGTCTCAAGAAAATGTTTGCGTTTCACTCCCCACCCCCAGGCTCTTACATCTCATGATTCAGTGAGACCTGTTCCCAGAAACGTCACTGCAAATATATGGTGCACTGGGGGCAGGGAAACGATTTTATCTTTGGATTTGCTGACAAGTGGCCAGCTCACGACCTGCCATGTCTGTTTCCAAGTGATAGTCAAGAATCTTATTTCCTGTGCCTGCCAGGGCTTTCGGTGTATAGAAGAGGTACCAGCTCAGAGTCACCTAAGAGCCCATGTGCCAAATTGCGTCTTAAGTGTTGCAGTGAGCAACAGGGCTCAGCAGGGGGATTTTGCTCCCAACTGAAAGCTTGACAGCAAAGAAATCCTTCATGCTTGTGCATGCGATGCAGACCAGTGAAGCTTCAGTTAAGGTGTTTATTTTCCCTTTGGAAGCCACTGCAGTTAGATTGAATAATGTAGGAGTGTCTTGGTGGTCTCCATACTGATAGAAAAGAATATTATCATTTGTATTCTGCAGCAGGAGATAAGAAAAGAGTGGAGAAAGGACATGACTAAAAATAATGAATTTTTTTCTTTTGGTTATTATAGTTTTAAACTTTTACTTGAATTACCTAATTTTTATTATTGTGCTGATGTATTCAGTTCACATATATCCCAGGTACTTTATTTGTAGAGCTATATGTCAGACAATAAAATGGAGAAGGATTTAGATGAAAATGTGTCCTATATTAAAGGAAAAAAATAAACTGTCAATACAAATACAGAAGGAAGAGACAAATTTCCAGAGAACTGAATTGGGAGCTCAGAGATCTATGTTCTAGAATCAAAAGCCTAAACCATGCTCTGATTAGAACTTACCGGGAGACTTTGGGAAAACCACTGACCTTCCCTGAGTCTCAGTTTCCTCAGTTTTAAAGCAGACATGATATCAGTCTCCTTGACAAACACATAGGATTGATATATATTTGGTAGGAGAATACAAGTTATTAAATACAATATGGAAATAAGATGCCTTATTTGGGGCTGTTAAGATAAGTACTGAGGGCCTAATGTAAGGGTTGCCCAAGCTGACAAGTGTTAGTAAGGCAATGCTTCTGAGAAACAGCACGGTTTAGGAAGAATTACTGAAGGTGCAAAGGGTTACTGCCGCAGTGAACTGGAGGAGGAGGAACATTTTAAGTTGTAACGTGTATCACAGAATTGTCCTCAAGTGATACATTTAACCAAGGTTATGGTGATGAATCTTAGGTACCAGAAAAAGTCAACAAATATCCTTATTTGGACTCAGTTTAGCGCTATGTGTTAAGGATAAACCAAGCATCATTTGGCCTCAAAGAGTCTCCAAAGAGAGAGAATTCATTACATTAAATAAGGCAGTCCATTTAGGTTTGACCAGAGTGGTGAAAACATAGGGACACAAACATTTTAACGTCTTCTTTAACTCTAATCAGATATCTCTACCGTCCTTTTTAAAATCACTTAGCATTTACTTAAATTCCAGCTATATTTTTCTCAATCTCCTTCCTTTTTTTAAACCCTGGGTCTTTGCTCCGAAGATTATCTGGTCAACGTGAATTATGCTAATCAACAAGTAAACATTTATAAGGAGCCCTCTTCAGAGCCTGAAATCTGAAACATCGTTTTGGGTTTTATGAAATACGCCATACAGCTGCCAGAATTTGGATCATGCCAGAGAGTGAACTCTAGCATCATGGGGTAGACAGGGAAAGGCCAAGATCTGAAATAAACGTGGTCCAGAGGTTAAATAACTAGGGTGTTCTGTGGGCAGCATCTGCCGGGTCTGCTAGTGGGAGTGGGCTGTCCCAATAGGTCAGCAGAGCACCGTAGTGGACATTCTGGCAGATTTCTCTCAATATTTACAGTCAGATAGGATAGAAGGCTGGTCAGTGGGTCTGGCACCTGTCTACTCCATCAGGCAAGGTAGGGCCCAAAATCTAGAAGGACCAAGGTGCAAAGCAGTCTGTCTGGACACAAGTCAAAGAGCAAGGTGTAGTGAATTACCCGCCACTCAGGCTCTAATCTCATTCTGTGCCTTTTCTCATGCTATTTTCTCTAACTACCACACTGTTGCTCACCTCTCCCTGCTGCCCTGCCCAACTCTTTATTCAAGAAGCTGCCATTGGGCAATCTGGGGTTATTGGAGTCTCAAAGTAAGTGATAATAAGAGATTAACTCTTACACAGGTAGATATGAATCTACAGCAATATAAATTAATTAATTCATCAATAGAAAGTTTGCTTTGGGATGAAGATTTAACACAGTTTCAAATAACCTCCCCTCAAAATCATTTTGTTTTACAAAGGGGGATTAATATATTAATAGTGGAGAAGCTTGGCAGACACTTTAAGGAGTCAGTGTGAATATCACCATTAATGGTGCAAACTGAAATGGTGTGCTATACCTGGTAGGTTGTGGTGAGAACACAACATTGCTCTGTAATGGTCCCTGCAATGATGGATAACCTGATCTGATCACGACAAAGAATATTCTGAGGACTGCTCTACAAAATACCTGCCTTATAGTCTTCGTGATTGTTGAGTTCACGAACGCCAAATCTAGATGAAGGAACTGTTCAAGATACAAATAGACTAAGAGACAGGAAAACTAATGCAATGTGTGATTCTTAACTGGATCTTTTTCTTATGAAGGACATTATTAGGTCGACTGATGAAAGCTGAATGAGGTCTGAGTGAGAGATAGTAGCATTGCATTAATGTTCATTCTCTGATTTTAATTGCTGTGTTCGGGCTATATGGGAGAATTTCCTTGTTGTAGGATATAAATAGTAACAAATCCAAGGCTGAGGTAACATCTGTTTGGCAACTCATTTTGAAATGGTTCAGGAAAAAAAAAAAAACTTTTTAGTACTCTACTTGCAAATATCTGTAACTCTGAATTTTTTTTTTGAAAAAGCCAAAGAAAAAAAATTTTTTGAGGGTCCAAACCCAGACAAACATTTATGAGCCATTTAACTGTAAAAGTTTATATTTGTAAAAGTTTATATTTTGATCTGTAACTTCTCATTCGTATTTGATATCTTAACATCTTGGAAAGAATTTTCAGAATTCTCCAACTACCTAGTTCCTCTAGTATAACCGTTTGCCTTTGTGATTCTATTTCATATTCCATCTGACAAACACCTACTCATGACTCATATCTACTGTCATACATATGAAGGCTGAAGTATAACTTAACATCATTTTAACTAGTAACATATTTCCCTCATTTTTTGTCCTATACCACTTTGCACATACTTTTAATACAGATGTTACTGCTCTGAATTAAATGTTTATATTCTAGAGTCTTCCTAAAGCAGAAATTGTGTTTGATGCAGCTTTCTGTTACCTAGATGATGTCAATATGTGCTTATTAAATGCTTGTAGAAATCAAAGAAAGATAAAAAGAAAGATGGTAGAGAAGAAAATTATGTAGGAGGAAAGAGGAATAGAGTGGCTAACAGGAAATAAAAAGTAAAGAAGTTAGGAATGAAGAAAGGAAGATAATGAAAAGAAGAAAGATATGAAGGAAAAAAGAGGAAAGGAATGTACAGAAAGGAGAATGAAAAGAAATAAAAGGAAGAGTAGAAAAACAAATATTAGGAAGGAAGAAAAAAAGAAAAAGAAGAAAGAGAGGGTGAGTGGGAGGAAGAAACAGGAATAGTTGAGAAAGAAAAGAAGAAACAAATGAAGAAAATAATTTAAAAAGAGGAGGAAGGGGGAAAGGAAACAAAAAGAGGAAGGAAAGAATGGTGAGAAGAGATATGGGAAGGATAAAGAAAAAAGAAGAAAAGACAAGAGGGAGGAAAGAGGGAAGATAAAAGTAGGAAGTAATGGAGGGAAGAAGAATGTAGAGAAACATGACAAGGAAAGATAAAGATAAAAAAGGAAGGAAGGATAGAAGGAAAGAAGGAAGGAAGGAGAGAAGGAAAGAAAGCGATGATGGAAGTTAGGGAATAAAAGAGAATTAGGTCAAATTTAGGACACCAATAAGGAAGTTCTACTTAACAGAAAACATGGGATAGGTTTTTTTTATATATATATATATATATATTTATATATATATGGATTTTTAACCCTCAAGAGCTTGGGGAATGCCATAGAGTTCAGGGACACATGTTTCCTAGCTGGTTTGTTTTGCCTGTTTCCTGAATTTGTTTTGGCAATATATATATGTATTGCCAAAACAAAAACATATATTTAAAACACAAACACACACACTTTCATAAATGACCTGAAAGCATCCTAAGAGGGTTGTCTTAGTCTTCTATCTATGGGGTTATATTAGAGAAGACCTTGATACCCTCTTTCACAAATACACATAGATGAAAACTGGAAGTGGAACTCTAGGCTGTATTAACCTTGACTTGACTCATCGTGGCAGCCTCCATGCTCCAATGAGAAACTTTATCAGCATATATCATGAAGAGCATCACTGATCCCTCCCCAGAGTCTTTAGTTAATATGTCTGACATTAAAGATCACATATAGAAACCACCATCTGTCACTCATCAGGGTTCCCTACAGGCAGGGAAGCAGATGCCAGGCTCAGTCACCATAACACAGACAGAGGGTCTTTAAAAAAAAAAAAAAAAGGGAGAGTAGCTTATTGAACCAAACGCAGATAGTAAGGATATACTCTATCGGAGAGATATTTAAGCAAGTTCTCACCATGCCACGCTCTGCTCTCTCCCAGAAGAAAGGGAGTTTCTGATAAGATTAAGTGACAGTTACTTGTGAGAGGGAGTCATTCTGCCTTAACAGGCAGGGACTTGGTTCTTTCTCTGTCTCTCTCTTCTTTGATATCAAATGGAAAACTGAGAAATTGGGCTGCTGATTCAGAGCCCTTCTTGAGGTCTTGCTACTTTTTTTCCCCCTAATCACAGGGGTTTAGGTGGATTTGTCAGTGAGGATCAAGGTCAGTGATTAAAGCGAGTAATAAAGACTTAAAGTAAGAGTGAGTTAAAACAAGATATATATATATTATATATATATATATATACACACATATATATATATATAAAAATATATACTTTTTTTCTCTCATATAAAATTTAATACATATGCAGTCCAAGGCTCTCATGGTATCTCTGTTCCACAACGTCCTTAAGGATCCAAGTTCAAGTTCTGTCAGTTTGCTGTTTGGCATCCCTATGGTGAAGCCTCATGGTCAAGATGGCAGCTTGATCTTCTAGGATCATGCCTTCATTTCATTCAGTGTAGAGGCAGAGAACACAGAAGGAGCAATGGGCATGGCCAGCCCTTTCTTCAGCTAAGTTCTTAGAAGCTGCAGCAAGCAAGTCTGCTTTTACCTCCTTAGTCCATGATTATACATAGCTGCAAGTGTGCAAGTTATGGTCCTTTATCTGGGTGGTAAATAGGAACTGTATAACTATAGGAGAAGTGGGGGACAAAGTTTGGCAAACAATTAGCAGTTAGTGGGTAGAGGCAACGGAGTCTTTTTAGCCAGTATGCTTGAGTGTACTAATCTCAAATTAATTTAGCCACAGTTTTTGGGGGGGGGAGGTGTGGAGAAGATCCATCTTAGTCCTTAAATCTAAACTTTGAGTTCCAAACCAGTCTTCATCCACGGAGACCAGTGCTCAGCATGGTAGCGCTATTCCCTTTCTTCTACTGATCCCTGTATGTTCAGCTGCTGTTTTAGGAAACCTGACTGAAGGACTGAAACAGCAGGATATAGGCATTTCTGGGTCCCAAGTAACAGTATCATAAGAACAGCCATAACACCCACATTCCAATTCTACACTCTAAGGAGTACGTGCCACACATCTCGAGACCCAACTAATCACTGAATCAGGGTTCACCATTCTGGATTCCAAGCTTTCATTTAGGCTTATAAGACTTCTGAGTATTCAACACCAGTCAGCTGATGAACTATAAAATGAATACTTATTCACAACACATATCATTATTAAACATTTTTAAATGTCCTTTTGAACAAAAGGATTCTTGGTATCATTGAAAAAAAATGTGCCTCTTGTACATGCAAACAAGAGAATGTATGGGTTTAAAGAAATCCTGGTCAGAGGAGGAGGCATCTTTAAATCATAGAAACAAATGTAGCTATATGCTGAGATGTCTGGAAGGAGACAGTCTGAGAGTCATTTTGCTCAGAAACCTGGAATTTGAACACGTGGAGCAGGTGTTGAAGTCTCACAACTGTCTTCATGCTCGAAGAGGTTCATATTCTGATCTCTTTCTGGTATAGCCTAGCCCAGATGGGGGATTATAGAAACCCAGAATATCATAACAGATACCACAGAGCCTGAGTGAATATATTATAATATTGGCAGAAGAGTTTATGAATTATTTTATTGCTTACCCTTATCTAGTTAAATTTAAAGTATAGGTCACGAATTGTATTCCTCCTTTCCCAATTCTTATCAAGTTTGCTTTGCTTGGGAAAACTATCAATATTTTAGACTCATAACTTTTACCATCAGATGAAACCTGAGAGGTGATCAAGCCCCAATTATTCATTGTATAGATGCTCTTTGCCTTGCATTGTATAAATAAAATTTACTTACATGTTTGTTCCCTCCTAATCCCAAGGTAACAAGTTTCTAAAGGAAGCATCTAAGCCAGGGCTTGAAATTTCAGGGTTCTCCGTAAGTGTATCTCATGGAAGAATGAAAGAATGAGCTAAATAGTGCTCAGCAATATGCCCATGTATGTTGCCGAGAACGTTCCCGGTAAAATTCAACTTATATTTGGTTTTAACTCCTTTGCTTTCACTTTTTCTTATCCTTGGGTTAATATAGTTCCAAGTCCTTTCACAGTCTTCACCATTCAATTTTGAAGGGTCTTTAAGCCTTCAGTTTATCTTTCAAAATACTATAGAAAGAACTGAACTCAGTAAGCTAGGCATAGTTGAATTTAAAAGGAAGCTTCCATTTCCTCCCCTGCCTCTGAATCATTACATTGTGTGACTGATCTCAACTCATCTGCAATGAATAAACAGCTCTGCCCAGACTCACATCCCCCTGAAAAGGACATCTTACATGTGGTGTGATTCCCAAGGTCCAGAGTGAAAGTGGTCAGAGGATTTAAAAATGGATTTTTAAGCCTCAAAAGCTTGGGGAATGCCATAGAGTTCAGGGACACATGTTTCATGCTGATCTGTTTTGTCTGTTGCATAAATTTGTTTTGGAAATGTAAGAGGTGCTTGTCAACTCTGATGGAATATTTAACAATATAAGACAAAGCCTTCCAGAGTCATTCTCATGTTCAGTCTAGCCCAGAACTTGTTTGCTAATGGCTGCAGTCAGCTTTTCCAATGCTGCCCTCCCAGACATCAGCATAAACTGATTAGGGCCAAAAACTCTGAAGAAGTATCTTCCGTTATCAACATAGAGAGTGGCCAACATGACTGAATTTGTCTAAATCTTTCTAAAAACTGAATGTATTTCTCTTTGCCTCCCTCTGCCTAGGATAGGAGTTTAGTGTCCACTGAGTTTCTAACGTAGATCTTCCCTTGATTTACCAAAAACAAAACAAACAAAACAACAACAAGAAAAATCTACCTTTTTCAGATTTCAACAGATTCCTCTGAGACCTAGTATTGGAGATTTGTTGAGAAAGCTTGTGCTTAATCTTCTGTCCATTTCCTGATATTTTAGATTTTAATTTTAGATTTTATTGCTTTTCCACTTTTGATTCCCTCTCTCTCCCTGTGTCTCTCTTTCCTTGTCCTTCTGTCTCTATTTCATTCCATCCAAAGGCCACTGCACATAATCTTACAGGAGCAAACATATCCAGTGCATACATCTGCCCATGTGCAGACTAAAGGAGTTCCCTCGGCCTCAGTGTTGTCATGCTGCGCAGGCTCCCCCAGGCCATCAGAGGTGAGACGCGGCCTCCTGACTCAGGACCATGGAGAGCTCCCAATCTCTCTAAGCCTTGTGTCCTCGGTGAAATGACATTGGAGTCCGATTCACTTCAGGGCTTGACAACTTCCTCACCTATGACCAAATATAATCTGTGATATTAAAGAGCACGCTCTACAGAACCCTGACAAAGATAATTTGAAGAATGAAAATCTCTGACAGTTTTCTCTTTTGCTCTTGTGGTTATTTGCAACCTTTAAGATGTGTGACTGTGTCAGATGCATCTACTTTCTTGCTTTTTAATAAGTGTACTCTGAGGTCTTCCCCTCTTTCATACTTTTTTTTTTCCAGCCTCTACTCCTCAAGCATGCTTAATGCACTCTCCCAGGGAACATTACTTGTGTTTCTCTGTATCATCACGCTGGAGTGGAGGGCATGTTTCACAGTTTCAGAAGAGATGCATTTTGAAAGATCTTTGTACCCAATCCCTAACACCAAAGTTTCTGATATTACCGTGAGAACACGCCTGCCCTCCTCTTAAAACTCCACTGGTCTTGGTTAAGAATTAATGCTACTTAAAAACCACCAAATACTAAGATATTTGGGGGGTTGGATTTTGATTTTTTTCTATGTATTGTCATAAAATAAGAAGCGGTTTAAAATTTTGTAATTTGCACTCCTTAACCATTCTAAAGATCAATTTATGAATTAGAGGCTCTGTTATAAACAGACTCTTTCCTTTCATGCAGAAGTTTAGAAAGACTTTCAGGATGCTGAGAAATAAATACTTCCTCACTTCCATTAAGCAGTGATAAACAAGGACCCAGGTTTGATTTGGTTATAATTAGGGATTTCTGAGGAATGTCTATTTCGGTATTTGTTTATGTACTTTTATTCTGGCCTCAGCTAGAAGGCAATATCAAGAATTTATTCCTAGAAGAAATGAATTGTCACAATAGAAGGAGCCTTAGAGTTAAGTTCACCAGTGATAAGCCTTTGACCCCAAAGGCCTCCCCCAGGTCACATGACACAGTAACCCGGTCTCTTTCCTCCAGACCCCTGGGCCCCCATTCTGTACCATCTTCCTGCCCTGGAGGAAGTGGCCTGGGGAAGGAAGGGTGGTGTCACTTACACTGTGAATTCAGCTAATTCCCTGCTCTTACGCGACTTTCATTTTGTGAAGGAAGGTGGAGAAAGCAAGCAAGCAAAGAGTTATCTCAGTATTTCAGAAGCTATAGAAAGTTTGGGGTCAAGTATAGGTATGAAAATGGATTAACATGTGGGAGCTTTCTTATGCAAACCTTTCCTGTTTTCGCGGCCCTTGCCTGCTGACAGAGGCAGAAAAGACGAGTTTTGCTTCGTGGTGGTGTTGTTCCAGCCCAGCAAAAGGTCTGATGTCTCAAAAGTGCACAGACTAGATCTGCGCTTGGCATTTCTCACTGCCAGCCAAACCAGCAAAACAGCAGATCGTGCTTGGGAGATGTCACTTGAAAGAGAAAAAGCACAATGGGTTTCATTTTTTTTTTTTTTCCCGTCAAAATTTCCTTGGAAATGAAAGGCGCGTTTTCAGAGGCAGAGTCTCTCAGTTTGTCTGTGTAGCTGTGAGGGTGCATAGTGCGAAGTCACCAAAGCGTGTGGCTTGGTACCTACTGGACACTTGCTCATTTCTCTTTAAGCCGCTTTGCTTTTTAATCGTCTTCCCCCAACTATAACCTGCTCTCATTCTACTCTGAAAAGGTGCACAGCAGCATGAGGGGCTGAATAAGGTGGGTAGGTGGGCGGGATGAGGAATGTGGTTTCAGGGAACGGGGCAGAAAGAAGGGAGAATCTGAATACTGAGGCAATGATGAGGTCTCACGCCCCTCTGGTCAGAGCAGGCAGCTGGGTGTCAGCCAGCAGCGGCACCCCAGCACCCTGGTGGGAACGAGGCTCCTGGGGGCTCTGACTTCACTGCTTTACGCCTGAGAACAGGCAGGGCTGCGTGACTGATGCAGGCAGGGGCAGGTCTGTGTGTGGAACAAAATTAAATGATGCAGAGTTGATTCAAATGCTCACATCCATGGGGTGTTTCATCTGTATACAAGGAGCTTTATTCATTAAATTGTTTTTTATACATTTAAATGCTATTTGATACAAAAGAAAACAACTTTGCTAAAGAAACTGCTTTTAAATATGTTCTTTAGTATATTATATGAAGTGTGTCATATTATGCAACGAGATTTTGTATAAATCCCTATATAGGCAGAATTGAATAGGAACAAACAAAAATTTGATTAAAAAGTACACACACCTAAGCAATTTTATATAAAAGAAAAATGCCATTTATTTTGGATTACTTCACAATTATAATATCCGGGTAATCAGAGGGACTTATAAACTGAGAATAAAACAATTAAAGAGGCCCAGCCAAGGAAAATTGAAATAAATGGCAGCATATAAAACTTGTGGACCAACAGCACTGACATCATTCGGGAGCTTGTTAGAATCTCTGGCCTCACCCCAGGCTCACTGAATAGGAATCTGCATTTTATCAAGATCCCAGATGATTCATAGACACATTAAAACCTGAGAAGCCCTTGTTTAAATGACCAAATGAATCAAAGAAATGCTGAAATGATAAAGTCACTTTATCTTTTTAATAAGATGATTGTATCATGGCTCAATTCTAGCTGGATTATGTCCCCGACAGCTGGCTTATGTCCCTGACCTCAGAGAGCTATGTATACATCCACCCTGGATATCACGTAAAGAACAGGCAGTCCCACTGGGTGCTGGGGTATGATGACTTTGGTGAGGAATTATTTGAAAGGCTATTCATAATATCATGATATATAATCACAGTATCAAAAAACGGATTGTAGACAGGTGGCCAGGAGCACCAAGCAGATCATAGGCCAGGATGGAGGGACCCAACACTGAAGGAAGCATAACTGTTAAGGACTTGATAATTCAAGGAGCTCATAGAATTGACATGAGGTTTAGGGTGGATGAAGCTAGTTTGGACTCACTGTCCACATCTTTGAAACCCAGACACATGATGGGAGCTTCTCTGGGAAAGTTGCGGCCCTACTAAGTGACCAAATGAAATAAAAATTGTCAGACAGTTATCTAATTCTCGGCTATGAAAGGTGTGCTGCATTTCATGGGATGAGAGTAAGCAAGGTGCGTAATCTGGGTCAACAAATAATATTGTCCAGCTTTGAGAATCAAATTTGAGTCTAAAGTCCATGCTGCAAAGTCTGTGGTAGGAAAATTAGTGTGGAGGCCAAATTGCTTAATCCAAGAACTAGAACTTTGAGGTAGAATTTATTACATAAAAAGTTTACATAGTGAACCCTGGGGTAGGTCTCAGGTCTTTGGTGTGTACCAGAACACACACACACACACACACACACACATACACAGGAACAAACAAAACAGAATGGCAATGTAGGGGAAACAGAAGAGTAGAAAGGGGTTGAGAGCTCTTCCTGGGATGGGTCAGTGAGGGTTGATGAGGTCAAAAGTGAACTGAGGAAGGAAAGAGGTTATAGAACTGTGGGAAGGCAGCTGGGACATTCCAGGGAGGGAGGGAAAGAGAGAGTACGTGAGAGAGAGAGAAAGAGAGAGAGAGAGTATAAGAACTGGCTCCCAGGGTTATGGAAGCCTAGGAATCTCACAATCTGCAAGCTGGAGAACCAGGAAATCCACTGGCAAAATTCATTCTGAGTCTAAAGGGCCAAAAGTCAGCAGCTCCAGTGTCTCAGGGTCAGAAAAAAATGGACATCCCAGCTCAAGAAGAGGCAGAAAATTCACCCTTCCCTTCCCTTTTTGTTCCTTTCAGGCTCCCCGCAAATAGGATGGTGCACATCCAGACTGATGAAGGCAGATCTCTTTACTCAGTCTATGGGATCAAATGTGAATCTCTTCTAGAATCACTCCACAGACACATCCAGAAACAATTTCTTATCAGATATCTGGGTATCCCTTAGCCCAACCAAGTTGACACATAAAATTAACCATTACAGACGTCTTGAACCACCACATAGTCCTTTGATTTTCAGACTATGTCCGTGGACATCTAGAACTCCATGGGATGGTCACCATGAGCAGAGGGGGAGGCCAGGCAGGTGGGATGCTGCCCAATCTTACAATAATCCCACCCCTTAATGCTAGAAAAGCACTAATCTTCTCTAACTACCTCATTATTTGAAGATTAGGAGTCTGTGGCTCATGTCGGACATCTCCTTAGTGTCAGAACTATACATAATGGCTGTGTTTCCTCCCCTTCGGCCAGTGGTCCCTTCACTTTGCTGTACTGTCTTCTGGAAGTATCAGCTACTGGGAACATCTAGCACAACACCACTGATGAGAGTTATTTTTGCGAGTCTTACATCCTCGTGTTTCAGACAACTCCAAGTGTTACAGTCTGACTGTTTCTTATGCGGACCCACAGCACCACCACCCTGGGGACAGCTCGACACACTCCTTAAGATGTTGGGCCGGCTTCCTCAGCCCAGGATCTAAATTCTGGCTCCCTCTGGTTCAGGCTGACTTAGAAATCAACTTGTTCTATATTTCTCAGGATCTCTACCCCACAGAAGACACCCAATGACGTTTCAAAAATAGAGCCCAGGAGCGTTGAAGGGAATTTGTCCAAAGAATTTAAAATTCCTTCATTGATGCATCATCGTTTGCTCCTTAAGACCTTTGGTCTCTTTGGGATCTTCAAAGACAATAGGTCCATATTCCGTGGTGACTGGAATGACTTAGAGGTTAAAACACAGTGGTAGAGAAATAGAAGGGGTATGTGCAGGGAATGAGTAAAAGGAAGAGCACGATGAAGTTGAAGTCCTGGGATTAATTTCACAGAAGTGTTGTTATTGCCCCCTTTAGCAGCTAAAATTCACATACAGGCACATCTTAAGTAATGTGTCAAGCTGTCCGAAAGATAATTTGAATCCTGTCAAGGCAAACAAGAATATGCTCACAAATTCAAGAGCAATATATGTGCAATTTGCACAACATCAATTTCTTTGGTTGTTTTTGGATGGAGCCATCACCATCAATTAAGTTAGTGAGTCTTTGAGTCAAATTACTTTTTGACATGTAGTCAACTAAATGGCTCACACAAGCATTACTTTCCGCAGGGTTCCCTAGGCAGCCATATAGTAAATGTAAACAGGTGGAAAGGCAGACAGCACTGCTGTGGAAGCAGCCTCCTCCCCTCTGTGGCAGAGAGAATAATAACGTGAAGAAGTATGGAGGCATTATTAGATGGCCTGGAATAAGGCTTCCGAAAGGAGAGATTTGCATATTTATCACATCTTGCTACTGGTTCAATATTTCTCCTCTTGAGGTTGTCTCTTAACCCCATGTTGGGCTGTTAGAATCAGGTGTCAGAGAGGGTGATGCAAAGGTAAGGCTGCCTCTGGGACCATAGAAGGATGGTATGCTGTGGTATGAGCTTGAGTGGGTAGGAGTGTTGATGGAAAGGGGTGATATGATTAATAACGTCACTGAAACAAAGCTTCAGGGAGTCCACCTATGGTTAGAGGCCTGGAGATGAGAGAATATTCTTTCAGAGGATTAAAGATAATGTTCAATGAAGAAATGCACACAATGAGCGACTGGCCTCTAGCGTGATTTTCATGATCAGGGTCAACGTCAGCGTCAAAATCAAGGCCATGTCATCCAGATCGAGGACGAGCTTGGCTGAGGATTACAAAGGGCTGAACACATGCTCACACATTAGGAATCACACAGTCCCATGCTTAGATGTTCCCACTTTGAGACTAAGCAGGGACTCCATTGTTTTTGTTTATAGTACGTTTCCCAGAGTCTATAACACAACTGGCAAATTTTAGGTAAAAAAAAGTACACGACAAAACAACAGTCCATTAGACAATATATGAGAGCATCTTATGTCGGGTGATCAGCACAAAGGAATCTTAAGTTCTGGTTATGGTTTTGCATTAACCAGCTGCCTGACCTTCAGAATCATTTTAGCTCCTGTAGGGCTCTCTGGTACCTCTCTACGACGCAAAGCCTGACCACCCTGGGCCACTGGAAGGATAACACCAGAGGAGCCATGTGAAAGTAGCTTGACAGTCTGGGACCACTGAACAAAGTAAATGGCTGTTCTTGTCTTATCATCACTTTCCACAGACACTGGTTCTTAAATAAGAACATTTCTAAAGGGAGGAAGCAGCCCAAATCCCTTCGCGGCCTACAGCACAGTCCCAATTTGATATTTCTTATGCACAAGATAAAATGTTTCATGCTAAAATATACAATTTCAGTACCTTTGTGTTTACTGGTTTATAAAATTCAGGAGCATAAAATCCCAAGTTTCCTTGGGTTTTTGCCAAGCACAGAATACAGATGGAGCGCTGAACATTAAGCCTGTTATGCCAAACTTAAATCTGGCCATAAATTGCCGGATAGTTCAAAGAAACATGGCAGCATCATCTTTAAAGCAAATTGCAACTGAAAACCAGAAACCAGGGCAGGAAAGAAGTGACGGGGACAGAAATGTTTTCAAAGGAAACAAGGACAGGGCAGTGTCCATTTTCAGCTCAGTCTGAACGCTCATTTATGTTGTCTCATCTTTCCCCTTATACTAAAATAATTTTATTCATTCACTCATTAAATAAACATTTACACAATGCCCCGCCCAGGCCCAATGCCCATGGAAGTCATAATTAAAAAGGCAACTTACTGCTCTGTATCAGCTAGAGTCCTTCAGTTGCAAGCAAACAGGAAGAATAAGAAAGCAAGAAACTCAGCCAACTTACACAAAAGGAGAACTTGCTGTTAGTCTCTAGGAAGGCGCTGGAATTTTCTGAAAGGCTATGAGACTCAGGACTTTAGAGAGGGTGTAGCATGTCCTTAGAACAGATGGGAATCTGGAAGCCTGGTGGCAGGAAATGCTCTCCGTTTGCATCCAGATTCTTCTGTTGGACTGAACACGTCACAAGCATGACCTCTATTTTTGTGGCGTGATATTTACAATTTAAGATCATGAGATTGTCATACTATGGGAAGAAAGTCAGGCAGAGAAAGATAAATATCATATGATATCACTTATGTGTGAAATCTAAAAAAAAATGAGACAAATGAACTTATTTACAAAACAGAAACAGACTCACAGACATAGAAAACAAACTTACGGCTACCAGAGGGGAAGAAGGGTGGGGCAGGGATAAATTAAGAATCTGAGATTGGCAGGTACGAAACACTATATATAAAACAGATTTTAAAAGGCAAGTTTCTGTGATATAGTGCAGGGAACTATGTTCAATACCTTGTAATAACCTATAATGAAAAAGAATATGCATATATATATATGACTGAATCACTATGCTGTGTACCAGAAACTAACACAGTATTCAGCTATACTTCAATAAAAAACCTGTATGCATATTTATGACTGAAACATGATGCTGTATACCAGAAATGGACACATTGTAAACTGACTCTACTATATTTCAATTAAGAAAAAGAAAAAAAATTAAATTAAAAAATTTTAAAACTTAAAGGGACCAGTAAGAATCCAGCTTTTATAGCAAAAAGGCAGTCTTTGGATGGACAGACGTGCTGAGCGTCCACGCAAAAGCAGAACGGTAATTCCAAAGGAGACTAACGGGCTGTCAGGACAAGGAGGTGCCCGAGCAGTAAATACACTGCTCGCCTCCACAAATCCCTCTCTTTACTCAAAGCAGGCGAGTCTTACAACACACGCCGGGAGAGGCGTGTAGGAAAGCAGTACCCAAAATGCTGAAGCTCTAAGAGAGTGGAATAGGGTGCTTGAGTCCAGAGAGAAGAGCGGGTAAGGAAAGCTTCATTGTGAAAGGGGATACTTAACATCAGAAAAATTCAGTCTTGGCATCGCACATCATCCTTGTTTATTGCTTCCATTCTGCTGCTTTTGTGAGTTGTGACAGTCTGTGAATTCATTCTACTCACAGTGAGGAGCAAGTCTTCCTAACCAGTCGGATGCACCCTGCGCCCTAGACGGCTCTCCCTTGCTCCTTCACTTTTGTGGAGTCCTAAGAGCAGAACTGTTGTCTGATGGGGTCTGTCATGTAACCAGGCAGTCTCAGGAGGTACATGACTGATGGGAAACACTCATTCCAGTTTAATGTTGCTTAATTCTTTTTAAACTTGAGGACAGATGTTACATGCCTTCAGAGAATTTTAAATTCCAAAATGTTCATGCTGGACCAGTAAAATTTGATGTGCGAAGTAGAAATAGACGAAATGGTGCCTTTGAAAGCCAGTGAAGCCAAATAATGCAGCTAAGGAGTCAAGAAGAGTCCCTAATGTCAATTCTCATACCATCCAAGGTGAACCCAAAGTCTCAATGTTAAGATCCTCGTGTTCAGCAAATGTGTAGTGACCACCTGCTAAGTGCAAAGCCCCATGGGAGTGAAATGAAGGGAGGTACATTTGATCCCATCCTAGGGGTGTAGAGTCATGTGTTGGAGGTACTGATGCAAGTCTTCTGAAGGTTACTGGCCATCAGCACAGAACACTGGGGATGGGAGCAAACCCAAAACAGGTTCTTGAGTTTTGTGATTTCTATTTTGTCTCACTTCAGAGCACATAAGCTGACGGAACCTCCTCTGTTTGAGGAAATGAGGCAAAGAGCAGTGTCAACTCGGAAACGATTCAAAGAAGTGGTGTATGAGAAGTAACCAGGTTCCACGTGTTGCAAGGATGTAGAAAGAGAGCCTACATGATGACACTGTAAGCAGGTGGATAAGGCTTAGGTGTGGGAGAGGGAAGGGGTTGGGAGGCACAGAGTAAACAGTGCATCTGAGGACAGGCAGCAGGGGGAGGCTGAGTGCTGGATCCTGTACATCCTTCATGTCATTTAGATCTCACAACAAGTGTATATGATAAAATTTTTTTTCTATTTTACAAATGAGAAAATTGAACATGCCCCAGCTCCTAGAATGAATACACAGTAGTATGACCTCATTTGGGGCCAGACAACATGTTTCTTCATTCCACTGCAATGTTGTGTTAAAATTATTGATTCATTTTTCTGTTCTAACAGATAGGATCTCCTTGAGGAAACTATATATGTTTTACTGTTATTCTTATACTTAGAATATAGTATAGCATTTTGTTTCCCCCCCGCCCCCCCAAAAAACCCTTGTTTTAGTAGTGGGCTACGAGACCTCTGAGTTTTCCTCCAAACTTGTCCTTAAACTTGTTGCTTGCAGTCTTCCCTTTACCACTGATAGTCGTCTTTACTCTCCCCAGTCTTACACACCACACCCAATCCGTTATGGCCACGGGGACCATCTGGTGTGAGTTCCACCATCCTTCTCCCGATCACTGCCAAAGCTTCCAAACTGGCATCTCTCTTCCTCTAGAGTGAGTCTCAACTCAACATCAAGAATGATCCAAATGAAATAGGTCAGACTTTGGCATCCTTCTGCTCAGAACCCCGTGGTGAATCCTCCAGTCACTTGAATGGAAGTCTGTGCATTGGCTTAGAAGGTCCACCATCATTGACCCCATTCCCAGCCTCTCTTTCTGCTCTTCCCCTTGCTGAGTCTGCTCCAGGCACACCACCCCTCCTTTGTTCCCAAACACAGCAGGCGCAGCCCTGCTTCATCACATTGCACTGTCTATTCCCTCTGCCTGGACTTCTGCCCACCAGGTGTCCACGTGTCTCACTCCTTACCTCCTGTGGACTTTTTTCACACCTCATCTTCTCAATGAGACCCACCTGGAGGACTCTTTAAAGTCAGGCCACACACCTCGATCCTCCAAGAATCCTGCATCCTCCTTCCCTTCCTTTTTATCTTTTTCTGCACTTGCCATTTGCTTAAATTCTACATAATTTACGTATTTATTATGTTTATTGTCACTAGATGTTTTCCTCATGCTAAAAGGTGAGTGCCACCAGGGCAGAAATTTCCTTCCTTCTTTTCTTTTTCCTTTTTCCTTCTTCTTTCTTTCTTTTTTTTCCCCCCGATATAATCCACGTGCTTAGATTATTGCTTGGGACATATTAAGCGATCATGAATTTCAGATGAATGAGTGAATGAATGAATGGATTCTTCCTTTGAAATAAATTAAAATACATTTTTCCTCTCTTCCAAATGACAGTCTTATGGATTCTGAAGAAGTCTTCCTTGGCTTCTCATTCTCCGTCCAAGCACTTCTGCCTCAATCATTTTTCATATGATGTGGTTTTCAGGCCCTCTTGGAAGAATCACCCTAGGTTTCCCATGTCCCTCTCAAAACATGGTTCTTTACTCTGAAGTCTCCGTGTGTGACATGGCCATTCTAGAACTCAGCAGATCTTGGCTGACTGACTTAGACGAATGGTTTGCCACAATAATATCACTAAGATTATGAATGTAAATCGTTAATTCATTTTTGAATCCGTTGTGTATTAAGTCCACAAAATTACTACTTTGATTCTTGAGTAATCTAATTGCCATTCATGTGTGGTGTAGAGTCCATTTGCTATAAAAGTCTTACCTCTGACTTTGTCGGGTAAATTGTTACATGGATACCAGCTCGCGTACAGCATCCAGCTCTGCTCTTCACTGCAGTGTGCCACATCCGTGACTCGCGTGCTTCTAGGAAGCAGGATCTACGCGAGGCTGCAGGACAGGCCTGGCGGGGTCAGGACCGATATTTTAAGACTTCTGAGGAGTGAAGGCCCTTAAGGAAACCCAGACACTGTCAGAGGAGCCACTCATCAGCCAGGCCTTTTGAGGCTGATGGCCAGTTTGCTTATGACAAGTGACTGACAGGCTGTGAAACTACAGGGAAGATACAGACAGCGCACACGTGGATGCTGATTGATTAAATCAAATGGATGAGAAAGGGCATGATGTCTGAAAAAGCCAATGTATGCAGTTCTATCCCCTCCAAAAGATGGCCTGGATTAAAATAAATGATAGATGTGGAAATGATAAGTGATCTCACACGACTGGCATGAGGTCATGTGCCCAAGATGTAGACGAGATGAAAGCTTTTTTTTACTTTCTCTCCAGCCATGGTGAACTAATCAAAGGAGAGAACATTAATTTAAAAAGAAATGCTAATTTCCTTTATAACGACAGGGCACCAAATCTGGAATCAGTGAGGTATGGTACACATGCATTATGAGAGACTAGCTTCCTTTGTATCTTGCTCTTAGCAACCAAGGAAGGCAGAATTATCCTGGACCTTAATGGGGATGGAGCCAAGTCTTACAAATACGAAAAGAACCAGCAAATGTCTAGGGTTGATTGATCATAATATATTCAGATAAGAAATTTTCTTCAGGGTGTATTTGGGGAAATAGCAACTCAAGAAGTTAACGCGCTTCTTAAAAAGTCTAGTTTTAAGAATGCAAAATACACAATAAATTGAATCATGTAGAATGTTGTCAATAATAGTCATAAAAAGCTACCACTTTGAAAAACCAGAAAATTGGAAGATGTGAGGACTGAATGCTAACCATAGTCATTCTCACAGAATCCCAGATTCAAAATCAGACAGACAAAGACTGCAGAAGGTGGTGGAGTGCAAATACTAACGTGGGCTCTCAAGTACCTGAAAAGTTCGAAAGACATGTTAACTGGGTGGCTAGAAATACAACAAGGATAGCTAGCACTGGCAGAAATAAATGGAATGAAATCACATAAAAAGGACAGTTCTTTCACAGATCACACTTCTTGATGTCTTCACACATCGAAAATAGTGTGATGATGAAATTGACAACGAAGGGAATGACGTTCTCTCTGGCTGCAATGGCAGCGCAGGTAGATTCCGCTTATAAACTAAGTGTCTCCCACTTTGGTAGAAACTTGGTCAGCCCTGGAGGAACTGCAGCATGGGAACACGGGATGACTAAATCTCTTGGCTATAGTGTGCTTTGGTTCAACTGGAAGAGAAAGAGGAGGACATTAAGGCTTCATGTTTGACAGGAATCCATTGTCTTGCCTTGTCTGTCTCTTTATCCAAATTACAATTCAAGATACAAACTCAAAGCCCTATCTCCTTTGAAAAGCCTTTCCATTATTAACTGCTATGGTTCATGTCATAAGGTCAGCTCACTCACACACGTACACACACAACATAACCACACATATTAATGGATTAATATGCCTGTTCCTTTTTTATCCCCATCTTTCTCCTTCCATTCATTTTTTCATGCCCCATGCTGTGAATTCTTATGAGAGTTTCTGCTGATGCTATTAGAACATAATTCTTTTTACCCAAACCCTCCAGTGGTTTCTCATCTCACTCAAAGGAAGGCTCTTCCAGTGACTCACAACTCAATTCAGTCTCCAAATTGACCACTCTTCACTTCCCTTATCTTTCTGATCTCCTCCTGTCTCCTTTGCTCATCTTCTCTGTGTTTCTCAAACACCCCAGACATGTCTCAGCACCTCTGCCTGGAACGCTCTTCTCCTGGATCGTTACAAACTTTCTTCTCTCTTTTAGGCATTTGCTCAATCCCTGACAAACTAATTTAACGTCATCTTACTCCCAACACTCCAGACCCTTATTTCTTGCTTTATCTCTCTCCATAACACTTACCCAACATCCCATATCTATTTTCAGCTTATTCTTTTTTCTAATCTTCTTCTTTCCACTCCCTCTTCTTTGTGCTACTAGAACTCAGCTGTATAATGATGTGCATTTATCGACTGTGTTGACTAATACATGAGTGCATATCACTGAGTTGATTAGACCCACCTCCCCCCTCACACACACACAACATTAAGACAAGGAGGTATATCTTGTTTTGTTTTGTTTTGTTTTTTTAATTTAGAAAAGATGACCTAGAAGATAAGTAACTTGGCCTCAGATCACAAGGAGGGGAATTGAGATTGACCCCAGGGAAGTCCAACTTAGAACTTGTACTTACAGTTTTGCCAACATAAATGTTCTAGAATGTTCATAGCAGTATTTGTAATGACTCCAAGCTGGACACTCAAATGTCTATCAAGAGTAGACTGAAAATAGTCACACAATGGAATACTATATAGTGATGAGCTTATTTTGAAGAAAAGAAGCCAAAGGCAAAAAAATCCATACTGTATGATTCAATTTATGCATACATGAACATGTGACGACAGACAAGGAGGAGTGCAAAGCTGATTCATTTTTTAGAGGTTAGTGGCAATTCCTTTCCAGGGTGGTGCTAAAGGTAGAGAGCAAAAGGGAACAGAGATACACTTCTGGAGTGCTGCTAATATTCTCTTTTTTGATCTGAGTAGGAGTATATATATATGTTTAGTTTTTAAAAATTTATTGATTTGTCCCTTTATGATGTATGCATAATAAGGTGTGTATATGATAAGAAGAATTTTTCAATATCCTCCGAGATTCCAGACCCCTGCTGCAACATGCTGTGTAGAATTCTCCCCCTCTGACTGCAGGTGGGATCTGTGAATACTTGAGACACGAGTCAGTCCTCCCAGTCACTTCACTGGCTTTAGTTACCTGACAACGGTGTTGGGGCAGTTACCTCCCTGCTTATGTTTCCTTTTGCGGGACTCTGCTGTGGCAGACTGGAGAGTGATTTTCCTGCTGAATTTGAAGAAGCAGCTGCCACACTGTAAGAGAGCCATGTGCCTGAGAGCTCAGAGTGAGCCCTAACCAACAGCCAGCATGAAAATGTGCACCACAGTCCTGCAGCTCTAAGTAACTTAATCCTGCCACAAGCTGAATGAGTTGTAATACTAGGAACTCAAGCCTACAAAAGTCAGATACTAATATTGGGAAGAGGAACATCACTGGTCTTGTCTCTCCCGTGTTGGAATCCTCCGCGTAAGATCCTTGCAATTTGGGTAGAATGAGTCACTTGAATAAAAGAATGCAAATGGAGCTGGTTTGGGGAGGGAAAGAAAAAAATGGATGTTTTTCTAATAAGGAAAATTGAGATTTGTTGTTATTATCTAAGGCTTACTAAAAATGTGACTTTATTTTGTATTCCAAATTACTGATTGGAAACACACTATATATATATATGCATACACACACACACACACACACACACACACACACATATATACACATGGATATAATACCTCCATGACCCAATAAAATAGTCTGGGAATTCTATGTAGTTACTGAGAGTTGGATTTAAATTTTGTATTAAGAAATGGTCTTATTGTGCATTACAAGCTTTATGGATCAAGAGACAAATAAACTAAATCATCAATGTGAGCAAGCTGGACTTTATTCCTTTGTTCAGAACCACAAAAAATCTTGGACTAGATCTGATAAGAGCCCTGAACAGAGCATGTGCCTAGTAAACGACAGACGTCCCTGTTCATTTCTGACGTCTCAAACTTGAGTTTCGAGTCTTCCTACTGCCTGCTGCCCTAGATTAATTCTCTGCCTGTAAATTAACATTGTCAGGCTATCCATGTGACTTCCCTTCCCTTTCTTATCTCTGTTTCTGTTTCTCCTCCGTGCTCTTTCTTGCTCTCTTTTTCTCTCTCTTGCCATCCCTAGTAGAAAGGGGATGCTTCAGTGGAAACTAAAACATGGGGCCCATTTGTGTGCCAGTACCGACAGGACCTCACAAATTGCCGTCTGCGGAATGGACAAAGGAAGGGACGAGTAAGCGAATGACTGAATGACCATATCTTCTGCTGATCAGACCTGGGCCTGTTTTGAGGGGCGGCAGCTCCATCCATTGCTGCCATCTGTTCAGACCCCAGATAGCCGATGGGTCTCCCCTCCTCGTTGCCGTACCTCAGCCCCCCGGGTGACAGTGATGGAGTTGACAAGATGTCACCCGACCCTTATCGATTATGCATGATCTCATTAGTAAAACCTCAGCCCAGTGTGACCTAATCCTTGCTGGGAAGGACTGTGATATATGAGGACCAGCACTTTGTTACTTGAGGTTAGGCAAATGGGAAGATCATTTAGTACCCGTGGTGCCCAGAGACACAACCCCTCCTGCTCTGGGAAGGCGGGTAAGGGAGCAGAGCACACAGAAGCTATGTGGGTCAGACAAGTCACTGAGAGCCCATCCTGGCTGCAAGGCTAGTTATTTATTTATGTTTTGTTTGCTAAAAATGCATCCGCTCCGGCAGCCCTGGGACACTTGTCCCAGTAAATAGCTAAATCAGAAATGGAGCAGAGAGAAGCGTGATTGGACCAGGCCCGCTGAGATCCTTGAGATCTGCGACTTTTATTCCCTTTGGCAGAAGAGACATGTTCTAACGTGCCCCTTCCCCCCGCCCTAGTTCTCCTCCCCTCAAAAAGGCAGCCTTGTCATCATGGGCTGGAGACATAAAACACTTAACCCAGAAGAATGCCAAGACCTCAGGAACAGGAGTCGAGTAGAGCTCGCGACTGACCAGATCAGGGTGCTTGCTAGCACCCATGGTGCCACTGTGTGAATTTCAGAAAGGAAACCCTCTTTCTCCACGTGGAGGATCTGTAGAAAGGTACCACCTCTGTGCATTGCACAGGATGTGCAACCTTGTTCTTGAGTTCTGCGCTCTGAGTGCAGTGTGACTGACCCAGTCTTAGCCTGGGGAACCTGAGCCATAGATGTGCCGTCCCCCTGAGCAGCCTGGGCGTGCTGCACCGCTGGGCATGGTGCCTACCAGACCTTAGTATCTTGAGACTGTGGGGCATTTCATCCAGAAGCAAATACCCGGTGCCGCCCCTGCTGAGCGAGGAACAGAGTCTTAGAGAAGGCAAGTGTGATAATCGCCCCGTTTAAGTTACTGAGAGAGGAGCAGGGTGGCCGGAAAAATTCACCCCCAAAGTGCTTAGCTAAAGAAACAGCGTCATTTGTGTCTAGAAATTGGTGACCCTCCCACTCCAGGCACCATCGCTTCCTGTTAGGAGAAAAAACATCCCTCCCTTGTTTCAGTCATCGTCTTTATTAGTCCTCTCCCTTGACTGAGCCAGTCAGGGAAGAGCCATCAGTAAATACTGCCTATTAAATGCTTGGGTCCGGTTAGCTGCCTGTCAAGCAGAGGGGTGGGCGTGCATGGGGGCCACGGCTGCTGAGTGAGCGACCGTGGCCTCCCTGCGTACGTTGCAGTGGCCCCCAGACTTTAATAAGCATTGTGTTCACTGCCCTTTTTAAAATGATTGAATTATGGCTTTTTATGGCTCTATAAAAGCCTTTATTAATTTTGAGAAGCTGCTGTATCTTCCGATCCTGTCCAGTCCCTGCCGGGAGGTTAAATTATTCATGCAGTTTCCAATTGGCGATGTTGATTGTGTTCTGAAAAGAACAACAAGCGGGGTGCCTTGTTTTCCATGGAGTTGGGAGGGGTTAGAGGGGGAGGCGAGCCAGATGTGGGGATCCTGAAGGGCACCGCCCCGGGGACCCCATGGGGCCTGGGAGATGAGGGAGGAGACCTCATGGTGGTCAGTGGAACTACTGGGCCAACATCGCAGCTCAGGGGGAAGGGACAGGGGGCTTGAACTGCATCCTCTCTGGAGATGTGTCCTCGTGTGTGTTCACACACATCTGTGCATGTTGGCTCTTCCCCTGTGGTTTGCTACTGATGCTTCTGAATATGAGAACAAACTTTTCTGCAGAGAGCTCTTTCTAGCTCATTGTGTGCTTACAAACATGCTACATCATTTTCATTTTGAACCCCCTCCCCCTAGATTTACACCTGCTGCCAAGATGGCTATTTTATGATGCTCATTGCATGGGTCAGGAGGGTGCATCTCAGGAAGGGAGCATCACCAAGGACAGCGTATCTCCCACGGGACCCCCTGAAAAACAACTGGATCTTTTGGTCCCACGGTTGGTGCTGTTTCCATGATAAATTTGCTCTCCCAGTTGTTGCCAGTTGAAGAGTTTATGGAAGGAATGCTGTTCAGGGACCTGTCCCACTGCCACTACTCACCAAATTCTCCCCTGCTTCGCACGCACGTGCAAACGCACACATGCGCACACACTTGGATGTGAAATTTATCCACCCTCATCTCTCACCACTTATCCAAGAATCCCAAATACCCAAAGGCTGTCCCTCCTCAACACCCTGCTCCTCAGACAGTTCTGCTGGTTATTGTTCGTAGAAGTATCTTATGTCAAAGTGAGCCATGAGGGGACCGCAAAAGCGTCAGCCTAAAGTGTGTATGCAGAATCACGGTAATGATGTTGGAAGATTGCGAATTCCAGTCATTACCTGATCAGGTAAATGGCAAAGCTGTTCTGTCCGTCACCACTTAGGGATTTCTCTTTACAGCATGTTTCTCTCCTTCCCATGTTCCTGAAATTTGGAAAATAACAGGGTGCTTGGCAAGTCAAATAATTGGAATTTGTTCACCAAAATCTTGTTCTGGGTCCTTTTGTGAAGCAGTCACACAGGGGATGATGGAGCTGGAAAGGTGAGGTTTGGACTTGGGGGACAAGTGTCGGTGTTGGCTTTACATGAACGCTGAAGAGCTGCCAACTGATGCCAAAAGAAATTATTTCATTCTGAAATGATCTAAGCCCTCAGAGGGGAAAGGGACTTCATTTAGAAGTCATTTTATTCAAAATACTCAACTTAAACATTAATAGACACTATGAGATAGGACTCTTCAGATCGGTACACTCTCCTTCTTCCAGAAAGTCTCAGTGTAGACACAGAGAATCCTGCGAGAGCTGATCTACAGGGAAAAGTCCAAAGCTGGACAAGGTCTGGTGGCAACACTGTTCAGAGGAGACGGCGGAAGGAAAGGCACTTTGAGAATGAGCAAAGGACACAACCCTTCTCTTTATGCATGGCAAATCCATTCAGTGTCATCCATTACCACCTGGAAACTGAATGCACATGCGAACAGTAAACTTTAATCTGGTTGACAACAGTTTTGTGAAAAACACACTGAAAGCAACTGCCAGCCACCTGACATACTTTATGACACTTATTAAAAAAACACACTTGTAAGTCAATTAACCTGGCCAATGGTACCTTTTAACTTGTTTTCTAAGAGGAAAGGCAGCAGCGAAAGGGCAAAGTTTCCATCTAGAAGGTTCTAAGTGGATTTCCTTTGCCCTAAAATAAAGATGGCTGACCAGAGTTACAACAAATACATATAACCCTGCAGTTCACCTGCCTCTGACACCTGAAAAGTTCAAAGGAAGAGCTTGTGGGTGTCTTCCCTTGCTTTCCACATTTGCTTCAAAGAAGAATTGGAGCCTTACCTATAAAAAAAATATATGGCGAAATAGGTACAATACAGGAGTTAAAATTAACACACAGTGCGAGATATTTAGTTAGCAAGCATTACCTGTGATCATACTAGAAATGTTTGTATTGAGGGGAAAAAATTATCAATATACTTTGTTTTAATTGTTTGCAAGGATATGACACCCCTACCCCCAGCCAGAGAACTCCCAACCACCAATAAGTATGTCCATGAGTAAATAAATAAATAAGATCTTTTTTGATTTCTTGCACTTTATTTTTTTTTGCATTTTCTTAAATTTTGTAATGCAGGAAACATTACACATTTACTACCTAGCCTTTACTCGCTGAAAGTTGTTGTATTACGAGCGTAACTATCTTGAGAGATCAACTCATTATAATCACTTAAATTCCATGGATCTAGCACAGCAAAAACAGTAGCTCCCCCAAAATGCTTGCTAAGACTATTTTAGTTGCATACAGTTCTTTAATACAAAATCAAGTACATTCTGGCCTTCAGGGAGCACTTTTTTTTTTTTTTTTTTTGGTACAAAAGTGAGAGTGAGTGTTTCAGTACTTCCTTTGCTAGTGAGGTTTCTGTTCTTGACTTTTGATATATTCTTGTCCTTCTGACTCAGCCTTAAGGAATTGGGATGGGAAAGGCTCTGACAGGAGAAACAGCTTATTCTTACAGAGATTAAAAACAAGGGCAGTATTGACCTACTTACTGAATAGTTGAGGCCTCAAATGAATAAGGATAAGACTCAACTATTTAGAACTGGAAGAGAAATTGGGTCCCACCTCTTCATGGCCCTTTGTGAGCAAAGCCTCATGTGAATTTGAGATTCAGACATTGATGTCAAAATGCACACTTCTTGATTGTAAGCTCATTGTGTCTATAAGCCTGGACCCCCTGTCACATTTACATTTATCTGAATTTTTTTAAGAATACAAAACACTTGAGCTGCGTTCACATTTTTTTTTTTTTGCACAAACTTTGTAAACTATAATTGAATTCCTACTAATTTAAGAAAATCAGTTGCCCACAGGGATGCAGTGTTGTGTACAGTTAACCCTGAGGGGAGCCTGACACTAAATGGGTTCATCTTGTAGCCTAATACTTACAGTCAAGCCAGTCACTAAATAATATTTCTCTCCTCCTCTCCACCTCCTGTCCGCAAAATTGAGGAGTTGTTGCTGTTGCTGGGTCAAGAGAAGTTGCAACTGCAAAATATTTTCAATTTTTACTGCATAAAAATACATCCTTGAAGACGTC
Source organism: Camelus ferus (assembly GCF_009834535.1). NCBI lineage: Eukaryota > Metazoa > Chordata > Mammalia > Artiodactyla > Camelidae > Camelus > Camelus ferus. Next base: position 19,484,287 of record NC_045719.1, read on the forward strand.
AAGTTATTGCAAAAAAGAAAAAAGTTTTTGTAATTCTGTCTATTAAAATGTATATTTTAAACAATTACAAGGATAACCTCTATTTCTACATTTTTTTTTTTTTTGCAGAAGTCATGAAGAAAAAGCTTGACAAACCCAGATAGAAACTTCACAATGACAATAGTAAAAACAAAGTTCAACAACAATCAACAGACTTGGAGAAAATGCATGCAATCGTTTTAATAGGCAAATGATGAATATCCCTCATATGCAAAGAGCTAATATGAATAAATTACAGAAAGAAAAATTTCAAGGAACGACAACGAATAATATGAAGCTGGCATTTCAAAAATATAAATACAAGTGTGCATTAAATATATGGCTAATATACTCACAAAGCAAAAATAAGATAATTCTTTAAATCTATTAGACTGCTAAAAAGTAAAAGAACAATAAGATTTAACTTTATCAAATACACAACTTTTACATTATTGGCAGGGCAGTAAATTGCCGAGCCTTTTTCGAAAATCATTGGTAGTGTTTATTAAAATCTTAAATGCATCTAAAAATTGATCATAGTCTAACTTCAGATGTCTATATCATATAAATATAATAAATAAGCAAAAGTGTTTGACTCTGCATTCTTTGAAAAAGTACATTTGGAAACAACCTATTTGTCCATCAGCACAGGAAAGGAAGGCTACCTTATAGCCCATTACCAGCGGGGAATTGCTCAGGGCCACTTAACAAAAGGAAGAGAGCTCCATGTGGGATAGTGAAGGATTTTCAATTATATTCTGACGATTCTGAAAATTGAAAGGACAATTTTCTCAACAGTATGAATAATATGAACTATTCCTTTTAGAAAAACAGAAGTGAATAAATGTGCCTGAAAAACCATAGAAGGTACTCCTAACACCCGTCACTTCAAATGATCAAAGTGTCAATGGGGATTTCCTGTTGTCTATTGTTTGAATACTTTCTTGAGCCCATACGGTATTTATAATTTAAACAATACTATTAAACTTTATGTTTTTTTCAGGGATGTGCAAACTCCTGTGGAAAGTATCCAAGTAACTAAGTCTACTGTTCATAAATCCAAATGCCTCCTTCTAGAGCTGCTTTTGTGAGTGCGGCAGTACAAAATTCTATCTAATCAAAACTCTTCGGTGTTCTGATATTACCCAATTGACTGCTGTAGGATCTCTCATTATTTTTACATGTGGAAAACACCTTACATGAAGGTGAAAAGGAAAAAAGTCATCTAGTCTTGGAACACCGTAGGTTTTGGGACATCATTATCAATAACTGAAACATACACTAAACAGATACTTATACAACTCTGCAAGCTTTCTTATCACTTTCCAGCAGACATTCTGTAGGTCATACTCTTTCAGATACAAAATATGAATCGATAAAGGGATCTGGGCAAAGCAACCCAGTGAAGTGCTATGTCCTACAGTCTTTAAAGATGGATGGACAAATGTGCAGAGAAAAGAGATTGTAAACTGGGATAGACACCCCAGGAGGTTTTGACAGAAAAACAGACTCGGGGGAGAATGAACATTCCGTAACGTTTTAATAAAATTTTGTTCAAACATCTGATGTATTTTGCAAAACTAGCTGGTGTTTTATTGAATAGTGATAGTGATAAGACATTTGTTTTGTTGACTAACTCAATGAAAGAAGCATGGGGGAACTCTTCTAGATAGTAATAGATAAATATTTGTGTGCTATTACAAAAAAAAGAGTCTACGTAGATTTTCTCATGATAGTAAGTTTGACTCCTTTTCAAAGAGTTGCAGGAAAGTTAAAAAGCAAAATACCTAGTACTGAAGCTGCTGCTTTAAAGAAGACAGAAAATAAAAATACAGTACTAGATAGTGAAGTCGAAACTATGGAAATATTGGCTAGGACAGAGTGATGTCTTTCGAGCATTTTTTTAAAAATCTACAGAATAGATTATTAACAGAAATATAAAGATAGGAAAAGTGTCCAGAGTTGTAGATAACATTATACATATCCCAAAGAAATCCCTGAGTAACAGAAAGCCACGTTCTGAGTCAAGACAGTATATAAACTCCTTCACACCCTCTCAAAATGTTTACTTACAACTACAGAAGAAGATAAATTGGAAACCTTCACTTCTAAATGGAAAGAATTTTGTTGTCAGTCAGTTCATGCTGCTGCATATATTCAGATCAGAAGGTAAAAAAGTCTACGAGCTTGGAGCACTATTACAGTATTTGACTAAACTGAAAAATAAAGTGCTCAATTAGAATTTGATGTAAGGACAGGTTTTGGAATCACTGCAGCATGCAAACCATTAATACTACTTGGTCCAGGCTGCCACTATTTTAAGGTTCTCTGTACAGCTCCAATAAGAGGGCATCTTTGCTGACACACTGTGTGTATCTTATTACAAAGTTTTGGTTCTTCTAAATTCCATGACGCTTAGAAGAAATTGGTGGCTATTTTGAAATATATACAATTCATACATACACACATATAAATAAGTGGATATATGTTTCCAAGCCCAAACTCATTTTGCTCACCCCACGACAGGTCAATAAATTGGGAGATGAGTTGTTGGGGCAAGGAATAATGACTTTATTTGAAAGGTGGCAGACTGAGAAGATGGCAGACTAATGTCCTGGAGAACCATCTTCCCCTCAGTTAGAATTCAGGCTCATTTTATACTAAAAAGGGGAGGGGGTGTGCTTGTTGCCAACTTCTTGGTGTTGGAATCCTTTATTCTTGCAGCTGTGCATGTGGGTCAGGTCATGGTGTCCCTGTAAATCTCCAACAAAACAAATGTTATTTTCTATTCTGCAACTTTTTATCTTTATATGAATGCAAAAGTGTTAATACCCTTACAGGTCAGATCCTTGAGACCAGGCTCTCCTGTCTATTTCAGGCTCTAGGCAACAATGTTTGACAGACGGTGCAGAACCAGCGTGACTAAGCCTAGGAAACAGGGCACAGGGTTAAAGTCAAGGAACAGATCTAATACGGAGTTAGATTTGTTCTTTTCTGTTACACTTATACCCATACATACCCTTTTATTTTTCTTAAATAAGGGCTTTCTGCTTCTCTTTGCTACTGTGATGTATCACAAGTCCCTAAATTGTGGATGATTGGATGAGTTTTGTTTGTTTGTTTGTTTGTTTGTTTGTTTACTATAATGATGGGAGTTGAATGAGGAGCCCTTTCCTGATTTGGAGTCTCTCCCATGCCTGGACGGTGTCATTAGCCACTCTCTGATGCTGACGGCCCATGCCTTCCTGCCCAAGTGGCTGAAACAGCATGTTTTGTGATCACCTAATGACCCAGAGCCGCGAATCACTTTGAAAGGGTAAGGGTGAATCTCTATGACCATCTCTCCATAAGCAACCCCTGAAAATGCATAAAGCAATGGATTTGCACATGTATTTAAATACTGTTGTCCGATTCTCAATGCTAACGACTTGCCCAGTGCTAAATGAGCATATAGTGATCTGAACCTCTGAACGTGGGGAACAGGTAAATCAGGGTTGACGAAATTTATTGCTGGGAAAAATAAGCGATGATGTCATTTGGAACCAAAGAGAGTCCCTGAAGAAGAATGGTTGGATCAGGCCTGGAGCAGGTGTGAAGCGAAAACGACAGGCCTGATTTCTGGCTTCTCAGAAGCTTAGAGAGCCTTTCTGCTCTTAGAAAGAAGAAACAGCTCACCAGGTGGTTTTGCTAAGCTCTCATTTAAGGGGGAAATAACCACCAACAAATAGCACCAAACATTTCTGACAAATGGATGGCTCGGGTGCCTGAGGTGTATAAGAAGGGAAGGGAAGGATAAAAATGGACACCAAAGTAGAAAGGGACCCGAAATGAATAATGAAGAATGAAAGCAATCTGAAAAGAACACCTGCTAGACTGACAACAGAAGAGGAACAGGAGAGCAAAGTAAGATAAATGCTCATCTCGCAGATATGGAAGATCGAAGGAAGGGAAGAAAAGGCAGGTATGAGCCAGTGATATAAATGAATTACACAGGAGCAGGCTTGTTTCAACACACTCTTGAATCAATGCTATGCAAAGATCTATGATAAGAGCCACACCATTTTGTCGATGCTCAAAATAAGCAAGAATAGTCAGGAGGAGTGATGGGAAGGCCTCGGAGTTGGGTCCATCTGTCTTTTCCTTTGCCGGAGCTGTGGTTATTATTATTACAGTAAAGCTGTCACTAGTCAACGTCCACAGATGTAAGTCATTCTGTATAGCTGAGTTTCCTGATAAGTGAAGGTTTTGCCAATTTAAAGACTGAGAATTTATGTCAAATCTTTTAAACTGAATCCTTTCTTTTAATAGATTACAAGCTTCCTTCATTGTTATTTATGTTAATCACTTTTTCGCTGGGCCCTGGCCCTGTTAGACCTCAATGGCAAACATGTAGGTTTATTTTAGACACTTACTAAACTAGTGCAGATTTGTGCCTTTCTATTTTATCTTTCCTTCAAGGCTGACTCAAGGTTCATCTGCTCTAATTTTTATTTTTCTAATAACTCCACTTAGATTTCTTTGTAGGTTTAACTTTACAAGCTTTTATCAGCCCTTAATTATATGCTATGCTGTTGGTTTCTTTTTCGCTAAGCCTTACCTCTCTCGGTAAACCATTACATCTTTGAGGAAAAAGATCACTAACTTATAAAATTTTACCAAAAAAAAAAAAAAAAGGAATTCAGCAATCATATAATAGAACCAGATTGTCCTACAAATGAGGAAAATGGGCTCATTGAGGTGTTTCCTTTACTGAATGCCACAGAGCTAGTTAAGGGGCAGACAGGAAACTGGTATGGCAGCACCTAAAACCTTCTATATTGGGTACTTTCTACTACAAAACATTAGTTTATATCCAGAAACATTTTTCTTCTTTAGAAAGAAGGCAGTGTGAAGTCTAGGGATAATCTTAAGGTGTGGAGATATGTTCAAAGCCTTCACATTCCCTGTCTAGAAGATGCAAATTATAGTACGTGACTCATACAATTTGTAATATATGTACCACAAGCTTAGTTTGAGCCTAGTCTACACTCACCTTCAGACTTCTCCAGAGGATTAGAGAGGGACACAGTTGCTTAGAAAAGAATGAGAATTTATTTCCATTTGAGATGTGGTATCATCCCAGTGAAAAACTCACTTTAGAGAGACCAATATGGGGCCTTCAAGAGAGGTACAAGGGCCACCAAGAGGAGAAATAACCTGCTTATTAACTATTTCACATCTGCCATGCCACTAGTCTCTATTCCAGGTCCCATTGGCTCATGTCTGAATTATAAGGAGACAGGCAAACAGGGGGATAAGACTTAAAAGTTCTGTTTAACCAAAGCTTCTGAGTAGGGCTCACATGTGCCAGACAACATGAGCAGATTTCCAGCTTGTTGTCCACCTGCCGTGGCACCAGCTGCTCTGCAGATGTTGCACATTCAGCCGTGGACATCCCTGTCCCTGGTGCTGACATCAGTGGCATTCTCGTCCTCCATGGGAGCATCGTTGCCATTGGTAGAGGCACTGGCAGACTTAGCAGCAGACACCATCACTTCCCATTGCTCATTCATTCTTCTGATATCAACTAAGCAGCCTTCATAGGCCAGGCACTTGCAAAATCTTATCAATGATCCCTACCTTGTTATTTTACAGTATTGGGGCGGTGGGGAGAGAGCCAAATAAACAAGATGATAATAGTGGCATGTAGGTAATGGTAATGCATGTACAGGGTGCTGTAGGAGCATATAGGAGACAAGTGTTACGCGAGTTGGAGAGTGAACAGTGCGGGTGGGACACTTTCCTGAAATAAGTTAGTTTAAGTTGAAACCTGAGGATGGTAGGAGACAGTCTGTAGGGAAGACTATGGGGGAAGGAGGAAGAAAATGTACATTGGTTCAAAATGAAGAGAGAACACAGCATCTGTAGGCAACATAAGGAAGTATAGCATGGCTTCCAGTGAACTAAATGATGAGGCCATGATGAAAGATGGGGCTGGAAGGAAAGGAAGGGGCAAAACATTTGAACTATATCCTCAGAAAAACAGGGCATCTCTAAAAGGCTTTAAGAGAAAGCATGACATCATCATATTTGTGTTTTACAAAATTAATATCCATGTTATGTGGATAAAATAAATTGGAAAGCCATCCACTGGAGACTGTTTGAGTCATCAAATTGAGAGATGCTCATTTAGAAGGCCACTGTGGTGGTTGGAAGTTTAGAAAATGGTGACTTGGGACAGAATCGTGGTGATGATGGTTTGGAGAAATAATGATGATACAGATGGATTTAAAGTCACTGTTGGTAAAAGACTGACCGATCAGTTGGATGTCTGGCGTGAAGGAAAGCTAGCAGTCAAAGATGTTGAAGATTGGAATCAACCTCTTAGATAAGGTTATTGAGAAGGTAAGATGTGGGACGATGGAACAACCAGATCAGGAGGGAAAGTACTGATGAGAGAGGTGGTAAACCTGGAGACAAAATAATCCAAAGCTTTGTTGTGAAGAGATGGTCAGACGTAGAGGAGGAAACTGAGAAGACAGAAGCTGTGACCCTCTCAGCCAGAGCCTGAGGGGACATCGTAGGATGATGGGAAGTCAAGGTGCCCACCGAGAAGACAGGGCATGTCAGCACATGTTAGTCACCCATCAGGAATGCTCAAAAAGTAACTGGAGTGGATTTAAGGGAGAAGATTTGAAATTCTGGTTGTGTGTTGAGGCAAAGATAGAGAAAATGGATCCTTGTTAGCATGGTCTTATCTTAATCCTCTTCTAGAATGGCCCATGGAACACAGTTATCCATAAGTAACTTTTCTGGCACAGGTGATCAATAACTGTTAGCTTCTTTCCTCCTTTCCTACTCTTCACCTCACAAAGCAAGGCTCAAGGCTAAGCAACCAATAGGCAGTCAATAGAGCATTTTGATATATGATTGATTGGTTGATTTAGAGACAGAAATGAATCTGTATTTCTATGGCTTGGAAAAAATGATGAATTTTCTCAATCTGCTCTTTTCCTTGGTGATTTAATGTCAAAGTAGTTTGATGACTTTTTTTTTAAGTCCTTTTAAGGAGCTAAACTTTTGGGGTGGGTAAAAAAAATATAGTCTTGGTAAGATGTGGAAAGCTGAATAGATCTTGATTTTTCATTTTGAGATTTCCATGTCAAAAGTGTCTCTGTCTGCAGATTGAATGGGAAAGAGAAGCCAACTCAGACTTCTTCAAATTACATCTTGAGTAACATGGAATAATTCAAAAACAATTCAAAACAAATAAAACAAAAAAAGGGAGGAAAGACCTTAAGCCATTTTTTTAAGATTTTAGTAAGGAAAATAAATGCTAAACACACACAAATACATACACATGTACATATCCTTTCTAAAATGCATACAAAAAAACTTTAAAAGGAATTCCAATCTCAAATACTTTGGGGAAGTTCAACAAAAGGGAGGGTCCCTTTTCATCTCCAACATTTATGACAGATTCACTGAGAGCAGACCCCAGCCTAGATTCTGAGATGTTGCTCGGTACTGATTTGTAAATTTTGCTTTGTTTTCTGTGTCTGGTAGTTTCACTCCTGAGTCCCCCAGCAAACCGTGTCTTGCCTCTTCAGGACATTTCTTCCCCACAGAAGAGTTAGGGAGGAACAGATGATGACAACTATTAAATTCATCCATTGCAGAAATTATGTGAATGTCTCCAAAGTCCATGGAATAATAGTGATGGTTAATATTTTGATCCCAGCTCTAGGTGCCTGACATAGATTTTTCTCATTTAGTACTCACAACAACAGAAACAATTGGTATGTATCATTATTGTCTTCATTATACAGATGAGAACCTAAGCCGTGGAACATGTAAGTCCTTTCCCCAAAGTCTCACAAGGAGGCGGGGTTAGAACCAGGGTCAGGACCCAGGTTGTCTGTTTTTAAAGCCAGAAAACTCTCGAATTCACTCTGCTAAAAGGACATCTCTAATTTGAGAAGCCACAAACCTAACTCAGATATGTTTGAAGTATGATGTCTTAAAGACCCAATTACTTCTGGGTGGACTAATGACAGAACTACTCAACATTATAAGACTCAATTTTCAGTTTCAAACTTAGTCAGTCTGATGCTCACCACGACATGAGCGGCATCGCCCTTACCATCACAGAATTCACAATCTAGCTCTGGAAGCTCCAGAGCTCAAACTTTGACATAATACACACATAATTTGAGCTTGTGGATCTATTAGCAGCAAGCTATGTTGACACCATTACTTTTTCTTATGAAGTCAAAATTAGGAATATTAACCACAAAATGCTGATACCAGGATAAAATGAGATGATGTATATATAAGATTTTGCATAACATGTGGCTTGTGTAAACTGCCACTATTATTATCACTATTGCTGCATTCTTTACACTTATAAAAATATGAGCAGGAGCGCAGGACATTCTGTGATAAACTCCAAGCTAGTGGTATGCACAGTACATGTTCCAGGAAAGCCGGGCACTAATCCTCTCTCTTCCACAAAGTTCTCCCCAAGAAAGTACATGGTGCAATTTTAAGAGACACTTGTAAAGGGTGAATGAATTGAACACTCTCCATCTGAAATGATTTTTCTCACCTCTGAACTTGTATCTATTTAATTCCCATAGTGTCTTATTCTTTACGCCTTAGAGTCAGATTGCGCTTCGTAACATTTCTTCTATGAGTAGTTTAATCTCTTGATACTGTTTAACTGTCCACCTATTTAGGTACTGCCTCCCAGATGACTTATTAGTTCTCAAGGGAAGGACTGTGTTAGTTTCATATTTGTATATTTTACAATGTCTAGTACATGCCACTGCCCATTGCAGGTACTAAAAATATAATAGGGAAGTCAACAAATCTGACTACGTATTAGATCTGTTCCTTTAGTTCTAACCCTGTGCTGAGTCATGCTGGTTCTGCATCTTTTGTCAAAGAATGTTGCCTAGAGCCTGAAATATACAGGAGAGCCCATTCTCAAGGCTCTGACCTCTAAAAGTGTAACACTTTTCCATTCATATAGAGACACAAAGTTGCAGAACATAAAATAACATTTGTTTTGTTGGAGGTTTACAGGGACATCATGACCAGACCTAGGTGGATAGCTGCAAGAACAAAGGATTCCGGACACCAGGAAGTTTGCAACATCCAACCAAAGCCTCTCCCCTTTTTAGTGTAAAAGGAGCCTGATTTCTGACATGGATGAGATGGTTTTCTAGGACATTAGTCCCCCATCTTCTCAGTATGCTGGCTTTCCAAATAAAGTTCTTATTCCTTGCCCGAACACAGTGTCTCCCATTTTATTGGTCTGCAGTGTCACTTGTGAGAGCAGAAAGAGTTTGGACTTGTTAAAAAAAATAATATATATGTATAGATAAATATGTATATGTGTATATGTATACACACACACACACACATATATATATGTATATATATATTTGTTACTTTTGATTCTTTGTAATTAATCTCCCTGGATTTAATTTTATAATAGGTCTTGGAGGATTTCCATAGGCAGATAATGCCTTCCGTTCTTCTAAGAGTGTAATCACACAACTCCATTATATTTTTCCCACTGGAGATTTAGAGGGAATGAATTGTAAAACTGAACAAGTTGGCCTTTAGAAGAGAAATGAACTATTTAATATAGATGATTACTTATTACAACAAGAAAAAAGAATCCTCAGAAAAAATCTAACATTTGAAAATCTTTCCTTTGTATCTAAAATACTCTAAAATAATATTAAGAATAAAAATTGTGAAGCCTTTTACAAACTCCCATAAAGCTGTCAGTAGAAGTAAGTATCTTATGTTTTGTCCACTATTTCACCTTTGACATTGATTATTCTGGGGGAAAAAAGCACATCAATGTGTTCATATATTGAACAGAAAAGTCTTGAGGCTTTGTCTACGTGAAGAAGAAAAACAGAGAAAGAAATTACCCAGCAGAGTAACAGCGCAGACTGCTCATCTCTATCAGTTAAGCCCAGATAAGCTTAGCTTTATTTGATGATTTTTATTACTGGCATTATCTTGGCAGTAGCAACCATTTAACAAATATCCCCCACCCTTGTCAATATCTATAATAATCCTATTAAAAACAGTGTCACAGAGGAAGGCAGAGAGAAGTGGATGCAGGTGACATGGGATGTGGAGCTAACTTCAGAGTTTATAGTCAAATTGAAGAGGGGACTTTAGGGACAGAGCCATGTTGCTCGTGACTGACAAGGAGACAGCGCAGGGGTGGAAAACGCAGGCAGTGGTTTGTTGCGAACCTCTACTTGCAACAGCTAAGATGTGAACGGAGCATCGTTTAAATAATTTGTCAACTTGGTTCGATTAATTCTCTTACTTGGTTTGTCAAAAGAGACTGAAATCAAACAGATCAGACCAAAAAGATTGCTCCATCTCCTCCTCTATGGTCCACAAACCGAGCTTCTCCCATTTATTTGCCATTAAAACCATCTACAACAAATTGGATTGAAGAGGAATTCTAATTCTTTACCTAATTTATCCAAACTACACAGACACTTAGCTCCTCAGAGTAATAGTTTCTTAGCCTACTTCATTAATTCCAGAAGGTACTGAACTGTTTCAGGACAAACCTGGGGAGGAGTTGTGCAGCTTCTGGGGATGTCTGCTCTTGTCAGCAGGGTGCACAAAAGGGACGAAACTCACTGGTGATGGAGTGACGTTACAGATAGTCCCACGTCCACGGGATCAAAGGTGCTTAGTGGCAACTTCTAGTCTTTGCGACAAACAGCCATACTAGGAAGGGAGTAGATACAATTTCCCACTCCCTTTAGTTTGGAAAGTTTTCCGAGAATTAGGGTTCTGAAAGGGAACGAAGTATTCAGTGTAGAACACCACACATGCATGCAAACATATATTAAAAAAAAAGATACTTTATTTGAAATTTCTCTACGTGCTTTTAAGAGAATTGGCAATAGAGATCTAAGACTTACTCTCTCTTGACCCCAAGACACTAACTTGTTTTCGACGCAGAGCCAAGGAGGGTAGCAGTTTGCCAGAGGCTTCGTTGCTGGCTAGTATTAGAATGGAAATTTGGACCTAAGTGACCCATACTTTTCCTGTGTTTCTCATGCTGCTCACGATTAAAGCAAGGAGGTTAAAATGCAATTAAGTAGGAATCACAATAATTCATGGAGCTGTTTGTGGTTTGTTTAAGAGCCGGAGGAAGGTGTGCTATTTGGTGTGTTGAGGAGCTTGAAAAAGTGTGAACTGAAGGCTAAGATTTTTGCAACCCAGATCCCACAGGAGGCCACTGAATGCCAGAAGATATGATTACTTTGTCCCTTCTCGCTATTTCTGGCACTATTAGCAAGTGTAGAATTCATTACATGTACCACAAGTGCTTTGCTATCAAGAGCTTTTCTCGTGGAAAAGGCAAATGTGAATATAAATTAGGATGGGAGAAGTCGATGGAAGTTTGGACACTGGAATCAGCACTTTGCCCTTTCTCCGTGGAGATCACATAAAAATGTGTAAACACATCCTGCTTTCCCCTTTCTCTGCCTCCTGCCTTAGCAACATAAATACTAATTGGTTGCTATGGTGATCTCAAGCTTGTAACTAAAACCGAGGTATCCAGGTAACGGCGTGTCTGAAGTTGAAAATGATAAATGCTTCAACTCTGGAGTTTTGGAGGGAGATGGTGCTGGAGTATAAAAACCAGCAAATGTAGCTGAGCTCCAAAAAATTGGTAAATTCGTTAATTTTATCCTCATCATTTCTGACCACATCAATTCATCTACCTACAGTGGCTGGATTGCCTTCATATAAGTTGGTCTCCGACGTTGACAACTTCCATAAACTTGCAGTCAATGAGAAATACCAGTTATGGGCAGAATTTAGCACTTAATGCACTTTTTACTTTATTGCAGAAAAGGGTTCAGCAGCACTAAGATGATTTAAGCCATCAATGAGATGCAGTGGAAACAGCCTAGTAAAATCACAGTCAGTCTGCGCCTCTTCTCCATGATTCACAGGCTTATTAAGAAATCTCATTCTTCAGGACCCAAAGGATGGACAACATCCCTCCAAGCCAAGACCCCTGTGCTTTAATAGGCGGCAGCCACCAATCAGCTGCGTGACGTGTGGTGAGGGTGTTCTAGGTCTCTGTTTCCACTTTTATGAAGGGGATAATAACTCGGCCTCCCTCCCGGGGCTGTTGTGGGGATTAAGGATTGAATTATTCTAAAGCACTTTGCAAATACAAGGGTCATATAAATGCTAAATACTAACCTAAGCTTTTGATTTCATTCACTCTTCACATTTGAAAATTATAAGGAGAGATTAATAGTTTTAAGGGCTCAAAAGAGAACTGTCTATAAAAAGAAAAAAAATATATGTATTCTATGCATATATACACACAGAAGTATAGGTATAATTAAACATGTCTCTCTGTTGTCATATAGGATGTTATGTCTACTTGTTTATTTAGTGACTGTCAAGACTTGAGTGGGAATTTTTTAAAAAATGCCCTAGAATTGGCTAGTGGCTTCAAGAGGACTACAGAATTGTCATGTAACAGTTAGGAAGCTGGAAACATCCTTAGATCTTTTTTAGAAACAGATCAAGGTCAACCTACCCCATCACACTTCCTCCCCTCTCCATCTACAGACTATGAGAGGGGTGGGGCCTATGGATCGTCTACCGTGTGAGTAAGGGAGAGAGTGCACTGTTCCTTCTGTCTCTGTCTGAGGTCAAGGGAAAGGGAAGGGCTTGCCTCTACCCAGCTGGAACTAAGTATGGTGCTCAAGGGGGTCAAAGGGAATTCCAAGGGGTCAAAGGAAATTCCAAGGGGTCAAAGGAAATTTACAACAGCACTAATAAGAAGAAATTTATTTTCCTTTTTACATTGTTGGATATATGTGTGAGCTAGGTCTTTGACTATTTAAACAGGAAACAAATTAAACTGGAGAGGACAGAATGGAGAGAAGGGGCCTCAGCAAACAGCCTCTAGTCCTCCTATTTGGCTTGGCAGAGTGTATGAGTTTTCCTTAGCTAGAGTAGATGTATGGACGGTATCATGTTGGCGCCATCTTGTCAGTATGTGACCCAAAACAACTGACCATGGGCCAAGGGGATTCCAACAATGAAAAGCTGTCAAGTAGACTGACAGGGCCTGGAGAAGAGGAAGCCTGGTGAGGTCACATCACACTGGTTCATCTACAGCTGGGATCTATGAGGAGTTCTAGTAGGATCCCCAAAAATATGAAATAAAAAGTTTATTCCCATTTTTCAAATCAAAATACACATATTGCAGAGCATAAGAAACAATCACGCATGTATGTTCTTAAAAATAACTGGGATATATTAGGGAGCTGGGCTTGTTAGGGAAAGCAAGGAATGGTTAAAGTGATGTCACTGTAGAGAGAAATATGAAATGAAAAATTGAAAGACTAAAGTGAGTCCAGCAAAAAAAAAATTAGAAATTAGTAAATCAGATATTTAATTTTTTATTCCTACTACAATGAAATGAATATTTTGAACATAGTTCAGACCGATTATTTAGACTCTCTCATCTCTTAGTATTTAACTAGTTTTATAATATTCATTATATTACTCTCACTGAGAAATAAAATGACCAGTGATCTGTACATAAATATTTTTAAGTGGTAATAATGTGACAGATGCTACATTAAGACCTTTGCATAGGTGATATTATCTGATGCTCACAAAAATTCTGTGGGATGGGCGCTATTATTCCCATGTCACAGATGAGCAGACCGAGGCCTTTTAAGTGATCTCATCAAGATCACAGTCATAGTAAATATAATAGGTTTACTCGTTTTGTTGTTTAATTGAAAAGACCTTTTTGAGTTCTGCTGTTTAAGAGCAGATCATTAAAATGGAAGCAGTATTTTGCTTTTTCCTAAGGTGGATGTCTTGGGACCTTGCTCAGGATGGACGGCTCATCTCTCCTCCTTAATGCTTAGGGCGGCTGATACCACAGAGTAAAATCAACATCACAGGTCAGGGCAATTTGAGATCACGACACATTTTTGATCACAGAACCTCATCTAGACTGTCAATGCTGCCGAAAGACCTGTTAAGGCATTTTAAAATAATTTTAACCATTTTTTAAAGAATAGCATTTTAAAATTGCTATATGGCTTTTAAATTTCTTCAAAACACTACCCCCACGAACACCCAGAACTTGAGAAGTTCCAACCAGTCTGTTTGCCAAAGGAGTTACTGGTTTGAAAGTGTTCTGGTTTCTCTTTATATCAGCGTTAGGGATTTTGAGCAGGGCTGTTCAGGAGGGACAAATGGGAAGCACTGGGAAAGATTTATGTAGCATCCTCCTGGGAGGGGATCTTTCTGCCCTCTTGTACCATATAATGTATGTAGTCAACTTTAAATCTACAGCTTTAATTTATTGTATGGATAAATATATAAAACAATCTTTTGTTTTTTAAATGATTTAAAACAATGACTGTTAATTGTGAAGCATGGAACAAAAACGTGTAAAAGAAAATTAAAAAAAAAAAAAATCACCTCCGTAAACCAGATGTCCAGATATAATATAGATAGTAAGAATGGCTCAGGTGCCTGATTCTGAAAAGAGAGGCCTATTTTTGTATCAAGTGATGTAAGAATATAAGTGAGTTTCTTCTTTGATGGGGGTGTGTGTATGTGTGTGCCCAGAAACAATTTCAAACCTTGAAAATGAGTCCCCCGGGTGTAGGCTTTCCTAGGAGCAAGGCTGCTCCATAGCACTGTTCCACTGTCCATGGAGAGAAGAAACCATATGAATAGCGAAGGTAACGTCTAAAGAACTTGGAGGAACTCTAATTTTGTAGAACCCCCCAGCCAGATGGCTGGCGACACCCTAAACATACCAGTTTAGACTAATATCTCTTATTGGAAAACAAACAAACAAACATACGTGTGTGTGTGTGTGTGTGTGTGTGTGTGTGTGTATGTGTGTGTGTGTGTGTGTGTGTGTGTGTGTGTATATATATATATTCCAACTAATTATATCTTGGCTTCTTAGAAAACCAATCTAATAATATCATATAATTTCAAAAAGTCTCAAAAGTATTTCCCAGCATCCTTCCCTGAAGTGCAACCAATAAACAGCAGAAAAAAAAATCACTTGGTAATATCAAGTTTAGGCAAATTAAGCAGGCTCCTTTACTGCAGTCCTTCTCAGGGCATTTAAAATGCCAGTGTGAATATCAAGCCTTTTAGATGGGAGGTCGTGCTTCTTGTTCATTTATTATTCATTCAGCAAATACGTCGAGCGCCTATCCCATGTCAGGTGGCGCTCTGTGCTTTGGGGCATGGCAGGAAACAGGACAGACAGACGGCCTCGTAAACGCCACGCTGGCGGCAAGAAAGACGCTCGACCTGCAGGGAAGGGAACAAGACAGCTGCTTATCTTTCTGTATTGTTTCAAGCCAAGGAAAATGCTAACTAGAGGAACATTTGCGAGATGAAGAGTGGGATTATCAGCAGGAAGCCAGGCATCTGCCTGCCTTTCTCTTTTCTGATGATTAACCATCATCTCCGCACTTTCTCATTTTCTCTGTATTGATCTTTCATCATATAATGGCCACAAATAGCAAAAGGAAGGCTTAATAACAAACATTAAAATGAATAAATAATTACAGCTACTAATCTTCTTCAACCAACGGATTATTTGTTCAGTGACACTATTACATAAACGAGGTTTACATAATTTAAAAGGACATTGTCACGCAGTTTCTATGGCTTTTCTTCCTGCTCGTCCTTGCTTCTGATACCCTTTAAGAGCATCATAAAGACATAATTACTGCTGCATATGTAGGCATGGAGGCAGCGGTTTTATCCAGCCAGAGATGTACTTTAAACCCAAAATACACGTCAATTTGGAATATCAGATGCAATTTTTACTTCCTATTTCAATGTTTTAACCCATTTTATAATGAGTGTGATAGTACCTCCTGTAAAGTCTGATCTTACAACAAAATATCACTTTTCTGCCTTCATTTGATGCTAACTTATAATCTATCTTTAGTCTCCATGTGGATATTTTTAATACCCATGGCTGGCGTATACACTTCATCTTTTAATGTCTTTTTTTTTTTTTTTTGGAATTGTGAGAATAAATTTTTAATGATGTTCTTGCAATATCCTTAAAAAAACATAATGGCTAATGACTCGACTACAAAAATTGTCTGTGTGTCCCCTGGAGGAGAGCCTGAGTGGGTAGAAACATAGCCCTGAGGCTCCCACACCCAGCTTGATCGGACCGTGGATGCAGAAGCAGGATCAGGAGGAAGCTGGGTCATCCAGGGACCACCTTTCGAAATACTTGGTAAGGCAGCTGTCTCAGAATGCCAGGGTTCACTTTTACCATATACATAAAATAGGCTATGGAAAAGGTATCAACAATTGATATTTACCATTAAAAATCAACACATTTATTGAGTACCTACTGTGTGCCAGGCGATCTATCTCTTACATTTCTCTCCCTGGGCATGAGCTGTGCCATTTCTCTTTCTTCCTCTTCTGGCTTGCCATCACTGATTCTTCATAGCCTGAGATTTCATATACTCCAGCATGAAGAGAGGTGATCTATCCTAGATCTCCTAGCCCCAAATTTGCAGAAGACTTAGCTGCGCATGCTGACTTTCCCAATTCTAAATTCCTGCTGGAGAATTTGACTGGAAGAGCATACTTTTAAAATTCTGTTCATGGGCCCCAAGTATGGTGAGATAGATAGATAGATAGGTAGATAGATAGACAGACAGACAGACAGATATTGACCACTGACTGTATGTGGTTTTATCAACCACAGATCATGGACAGGAATTCTCCAAGAAAAGATGGAAGAATTGACACTAGTATACTAAGGTGCTTGGACTGCAAGTCACAGACAGACTACGGGAAGACTCCCCGTGCCTTCAGGCGAATAGCAAAATGACCTAATCTATTCTAAGCTTTACGTCTAAAACCAAGAACCAGAAGGAGAGAGATCATCACTTCCATGTAACTCTTCTAGGGGCAAGGACAGTTTTGCCAAAAAAACCCCACTGGATCACCTCTCATGTCTCATTGGCCAGAGGTGGGTCAGAAGCAGATTTTTAACCTGACCAATGACATGAAAATATCACTTACTACACCAAATACCGTGATTGGCTGGCAAGTCAGAATGTGTTCCTAAAAAGAGAGAGGGGTTTTATTTCCTTTCATCATTTGAAGAAGAGGTGGGTACAAACAACACTGGGATTCTTTTAGAACAGGCAGCTTAAAATCTAGTACATTTACCAGGTTATTCTGCCATTAATTTTTCTCCTACTAGGACTTAATGCCAAAGTACTACTTGGTGAATTCCTCTTGTGGACTGAGAGCCATGGGAAGCTAACCCAGGAAGAGATGTGCCCAAGACTTACAATGTTATACCAGGCGTCAAGGTTTTACTGTAAATAGCACTCATTGTGAGTATGTGCGTGAATTTGCATATGCATAAGTGTATGTGCTTATTTAAAAGCCTAGAGTCTGTGGGAAACTCATTTTATTCCTCTTGAAAAACTCAGTCGCCAAATGTGGGGGAGGAGGGTCATAGGATTGACCCAGAACCCTCACCATACTTGTTAAGGAGGAATGACTTTTGAGGAAGGATTTTGAAGCTCTGGAGGGGTAAGCAAATATAGGGCATTTTCAAGCTCCTTTCTCACGAGCACTCTGAAATTCCTCACGCAGCTATGAAATGTCCACAGGAAAAAAAAATTTTCATATAAATAAACAAAAATATGTAAAAGGGTGGTTTGAATAAAAACTCAATGGCTTGAGATTTGGTCTTATTTTGAGATGAGGTCAGCCTGGTTGGGTTTTGAATTTCAATAGAGAAATTTTGCATGGCTCTTGGAGTTCTACAAAGATATTTTAAATGCGGGGAAGAAGAAAGGCCCTCACAGGCAGCACCAGGAATCATGCTGGCAGAGTTGGAGGAAGTTGAGAAAGCAAGGAGAACAAATACACATTTTCTCTCAGGGTGTTCAGAGAGCGGGAGGATAAAAGAAACAAAGGAAGATGGTCACAGAAGGCAGCTAATGCTGCATCTCCAGAGACAGCAGGGCTGCTGGTAAAACATGAGAGAGGAGATGGAGACAAGAAGGGTGCACCTGTGCTCACGGGGATGGTGTGGAGCGGTGACAAGGACGCCATGTTGCGAATCTGATTTCCTGGGGTTCTGTCCTGTCCCTGCTACTAGTGCCTCTTGACTCAGGGCATGGCATATATTTTCTCAATAATGAAATGAGGGGTCTGAGGGAGGACAGGATGCCTCTGGAGCAAACCCAGTTCAAGATACAGATTGACTCAGGGATTACATATGACTCCTCCTCCAAACGTGGCTTTGTTAGGTAGCTAGATAAGCAGGGGCACCGGGCAGACAGGTACAGGAGAGGGAGGATGGTCCAGAAGATGGCGATATGCCTGCCTTCAGCATAGAGGGAACTTACTTCCCTAAATGAGTGCCAGCAAGAAACCGGTTAGAACCAGACAGCCGCAATTGCACAGTAGCAAGAAGGACCTAACTGGACATGACCCAAAGCTCATTGTAATTTAATTAGCATTGTGGTTTAGACCCCCCTCCATGGGCATTTCTGTGCATCATGGGTGAGGGCATGCACAAAGGGGAAGAGCATGACTCAGCACTCCAGGGGCAAGAGCCATCAATCAATCAAGAGACCACCTCTAAGGGAGGGTATATGAGAAGGGGCAGACAAAGACTACGGCTTTTTCTTCCTGTGGATCAACCCACCTCCCATTCTTGGAGGTCTCCTTTCCCTTTGCTAAATAAATCCTTTAAAATCATTTGCTGCGCAATGCTCCATCTCCCATCTGAAAACTTACCTTTTGGGTTTGACAAGAACTGTGGTCTTTTCCGTTCCTTTTTGGGGTAACAGTATCATTGCCACATTATCTCTTCATTATCTCTTATGCCACTGAGCATTCATGCACGACATGGGGTCATGCACACCAAGTTGTTGTATCGACGGGGTGCCCGCAAAAATATTGACGATCAAACTTTGATAAACAAATAGAACATCACATGTGTTAAATCAATGCAATGGGTCTTTTACAAGCTCAAACTCTAAGGCAACTGGAGAGAAATATGCCTTTTTATAACCACTCTGTTGGAAAGTGGATCTTCAAAACCTCCCAGAAAGATATTTGAAATTGCTTAAACATAACCCTCCCTGAGGGTTGTGATTCATTAAGGTCTAGGTTGGAGCCCTGAAATCTGTTTACTTAGCTCTCCCCATGCAGTTTGTATAAGCTCCCCAGATGAGAGTCCAAGCCCTAAAGGAAAAGGTGATTAACGTGACTCAGTTCTTCAAAAATGTGTTGCCACTGACATAATCCATCACTTGGCTCCATAGAACCATAGTGAAATTTCTTTAAAATTCAAGGCTCGGTTACAAAACATTATGTGTAGCTTTAGTTATGACCCTGTCTACTACACATAGTTAAATACTTGAAAAACATAGATCAATATATTTAAATGTGTTTCACTGGAGTTAAGGTGATGAATGGTTTAAAAAAATTTTTTTTTCCATAATTACCTTAGTTCTAACATATCTCAAAGTCAAATTTGGCCTGAGTCATGTCAACTACTTAGATAATTTTGGTTTCATATCTTGTCTTTTTTTTTTTCCTACAGGATGATTTTTTTATTAGTGTATTACTATTTCAAGTAGACATTATATATAGATATATACACACACACACAGACACATATCAAGTATATCGTTACATCTTTAATCTTTACTGCCTTAGTGGAAAACATGGGAGAGTAAAGGAAGAAGAGAAAGGCGTAAGGGCAATGAATGAAGAGGGGAAAAGGTGTATTAAAAGAGAGAAAGGAGGAGAGAGAAAAGGAAGACAAGAAAGCTGGAAGGTAAGAAGTCAAGAAGAAACAGATAAACAGACTTACCTGAAGAGGAACGCCTCTGATCCTGGTGCAACAGTGGATTTGGAAACACATCTGTTTCGAAAAGAAAGGAACAGGTCCTTTTTGGCAAAAGTGAGGGCAGCTTCATGGTTGAGAATCAGAATATAGAGTCAGACCAGGATTCTTCATGTTCTAAGTCGTGAAGTTGTCAACACAGTTTTTCATAATGTTCATTGAACAATCATGATAAGATGGCTCCAGAGTAACCACTCCAGTGAAGAAACACAATGTCTTCTAATTCCAGGTAAGGCAAAGTTTTAAAAACACACATTGGTTGGTGTGACTGTATCAACTGTTTCCTAGAAACGTACCTTCCATTTACTGAAATGATTTTGAACTAAGCCTGGGAGCTTCTTATCAACTAAATGTCCTGACACACAACATCAGTTGTGCTTTATTCAAAAAAAAAAAAAAAATTATCAGAGAGAGAAAAGTTGAAAATCAGATTTTCTAATATCATGTAAGTAATGACCCCAGAACGGCTTCATTTGCAGGAGGACAGGCTGCAGAAACTTTTCCGAGATCTCCCTGTTGTGTAGTTTCCCCAAATCAGTTTTACATAAATATAAAAGTGTGCAATCTGCCCGTTAATATTAATGTGCTCCTTTGCAGGTGAGTTTGCAATAACATGACACGTCTGGGACTGGCCTCACTGACCCGTTCAGTATCGGTGACTCATTAAGTGGTCACTCCTTGATTCGGTGATTTCTGCTTGAACAGCTATTAACATTTTGAGACCTTAACTAGGTATTTATTGCTTTTGAATGAAAAATTTGCATCATGGTTTGGTAAAGACAGGGTTTTCCTGTGTGTCTGTCTGTAGCCGTGTGAATGTGCATCTGCGTGTGTGTCAAGATTAGACATGGGGCGACTCGAGCTGAGTTCAGTAAATCTGGAATTATTCGTCTGATGTAATCATGTAGGAGAGTATGAATTGAGGGTAAGACGGATTTTCAAATGAACTGTTAATAGGGCTCTCGTGCAGAACTTGAAATCCACTCCACATTTAGCCATTCAACACGATAGGGGACACACGCCACGTTCAAGGCACTATTTTAGGCATTGGTACAATAATGCAGAAGATAAAAGAGAGAGGAAAGAAATCTCATTGTCTTAGAGGCAGAAAATAGTTGAGCAAATAAATGCAGAGTGTGTCTGGTGGCTGGAATGTGTCAGGTCAAGGGAGATAGGGTGAGACAAAGGTGACTTGGGTATTTAGATAGGGCGCTCAAGGCCGCCATCTTGGATAAGGGGGCATTTGAGTAGAGACCAGAGAAAGTGAGAAATGCGTGATCCAGCCATCGGGGGAAGGAAAATCCAGGGAGGGAAAGCAGCAAGTAAGGAGGACCTAAGGGAAGAGTGGGTGAGGCTATTTAAGGAAGAGCAGGAAGGCCCAGCCTGTGGTAGAGAAAGGTGGGAGGATAATGGTGCCCCCAGGTCCTTACAGATCACAGGAAGGGCCTTGGCATTGTCTTTTTAGACAGTTTTAAGAGGAGAATGGGCCAGTTCTAAGTTTTGTTTTTTGAAGTGTCACTTTGCCTATTGTATGAAGCCTGGACTGTAGGGGACAAAGGGAAAACATGCAGAGAGCAATTACAGGAAGCATTAAAATGAAATATTGGTATTGGGGAAGGGTGGAGAGAGGAAGAATCATTGAATCCTCAGTAATGGCATTAAAGGTAAATGCCAAAGGATTTTCTGATAGATTGGATGTGGGATGTGAGATAAAGAATGAAGACAAGAATAATTGAATCATTCCAAATGTCTGCCTTTTTTTTTTTTTTTTCTTGACCCAGTTGATAAATAATAAAGATGTTGGACCAAAACTTTCTCCTTTCAGGCTGTCATATTAGAATTGACCCGCAGAAAACGGTTCATGTTCCATGTGAGCATTATTTTCCTTGTGAAATATTTTGATAATGTTTTGGACGCATCATTTCTTCCCAACGCAGGAATCCTCATTCACACAGTCATGATAGAGGTTCATCCCAGCATGTGCTTGACTGAATTAGCCAGATTTTTAAAAAGAACAAACTCTAGATCTCATCTACCTTTCAGCATGTAACTTACCTCACCTCTTCCCCTTTTTATCTTCACAAAGGTGAGGAATCCTTCACCTTTATGGAAAATTCCTTTTATAAGTATTCGAGTGTCTAGTAGGTGCCATGTAATTATCTCGTTCACGTATCCTAGAAACCTTGGGTGGTACAACTTACTGCCACCATATTATACAGGAGGAACCCAAGGCTCAAAGAGCCTCCCACCATATAGCACTTCTAAAAAATATATATATATTTTCTTTAAATGTTGTGTGCGTGTATGTGTGAATTATACACAGAAAGTCATTAAGAAGCATGAATAGTTTTCTCACAATATGACAGATTCATCACAATGTAAATACCACTGTAAAGATCAAGTGAAGAACTAGAACAGTCCTCACACCCCAAAAACCCCCATACCCCTCCCAGTCACTGCAACTGTCCTCTTCCAAGGTTATCGTTTTTCTTTACCATTTTATGACATAAGCATAGGTCACTATGCGCTACAGTTAAGACCCACATGCTTATGTTTTGAGCTTTACGCAGAGCATATCTTGCAACGCGAACTATTTTGTGTCTGGCGTCTTTGTCTTAACATTGTATTAGTGAGGGTCACCTGTGTTGCTAGATGTAGCTGCCGTTTATCTATTTCCTGTGCTGCCTCTTAGCTCACTGTGTGACTTTATCACAAGCTATTATTCCATTCTACCATTAAAGGAGGGTTGGATTTTTTTTCTTGATTTCAACTATTGTGAAAATGGCGCTCCAAACACTTTTTTTTTTTTTTTTTGTCCATGTGTTTTGATGCAAATATGCACTGATTTCTTTTGGGCTTATACCAGTGGAATTGCCAAGGTGCAGGGAATGTGTGCTTCCAATTTTACCGGATGATGCCAAACAGTTTGACAGAGGGTTGGTACTAATTTGCACTCTCACCAGCACTGTAGGAGAGTTCTCTATGCCACAGATCCTTGATAACATTTTATATTGTCATTATTTTCAATTTTAAGTTTTACGTAAGAGCATAGCAGTATCTCATTTTGATTTCGACTCTCATTTCCCTGACATTAGCGAATTAGAACACTTTTTTCCCCTACCGTCTACATTCTCTTTTCTGAAATACCAATTTAAATCCCTCGCTGACCTTTCTTTTAGATGGTTAGTATTGCTCTTATTGCTTTGTAGTTATATTCTGGATTTTAAAATCTATTCTAAAATCAAGATCATCTTCTACTGTGTCATCTTCTGTGCAATGGCTTGACCTTTTTAATCTCTTAATGGTGCCTTTGATCAAAATTGTCATTTTTTTTTTTTTAGGGTACTGTGTTATAGAATCCCACTAAGAATTCAGACATTATTTCTTCATTAAGTGTTTGGTAGGCTTCAGTCATGAAGTCATCTGGGTTTTGCATTTTCTTACAATACTTCTGTGACTTGTGTGTTTCAATGATTTTTTTCCACTTTATCTAAATTTAAAAGTACATTGGCATAAATATATTTGTAGTATCTTCATACTATTATTTTAATGTTTCTGGAATCTGTATTGATGTTCTCTGTCTTATTTCTCATATTGATTATTGGTGTTTTTTCTCTTTTTTTCCTTGATCAGATTGTCAAGGTGTTTATTGATTGTTATGTTAGTTTTGTCTCGTACACACACACACACTCACACACACGCACTCTCCCTGCTATTTGCTGCCCTGAGAGGCTGTCAAAAATTTAGCTCCACCTCTAAACTTTTTAGTAATTCTTTCTGGACCTGGTAAATGCCCTTAATGGAAGAAGTACTCTATATGCCCAGGTCAGCCTTCCCGTAGCTTCTGCCTGGTAATTCTGCAATTTTTATTAGCACCCCACCACTTCTGAGTGTGCTAAAAAATGTTGTCAAGGCAATCTAGTTGTTCTCAGCAGAAGCATAATTATTGAGACCTAATATTTAATTCTAAATCTGTTCATCCTAAAACTTGTTCACTTCCTACCCTACACACTCTACCAAGATCAAATCAAACCAAAATCAAATGCCTATAATATTCTGGCTGATATTCTGTCTTATTATTTTACATCTATTTATCTTATCTCCTGATGATTCCACGTGGTCCTATGGGAGATGTAATTCTTCTTACAGAGCTTCTCCGAAGCTCCTCCCCCTGGGCCGGCCCCAGAGACACAAAACATAGCACCACTCTCTGCGCATACAGAGGTCAGTAATCCTTACTGAATAACACTGATCAAACTTAATAAAGAGGGTAATTTTTAAAAGTGATTTCTGGTCATTTAAGCCAATCAACTGTTTCACAACCTATTTCTCCAACAGTCAACTGATTTTTATATTGTGTGAACACTGCTTGAAAATCCGGAATCTGAGGAAATCACCCATGCTGGTCATTTGAAAAGTTCTTCCAACCTAAATCCACAAGCCACCCTCATTAGCATCAGTCTGAACAAGCCCAGGTGGATGGAGCACGTGGACTGGGGAGAGAACGCGGTTCTCCTCTGCGATAGTCTGTGTAGAACTTGTGTGAATATTATCAGTACAGAGCAGTCCTAAATGTCCTCCTTTTAATATCCAGCTCCTCCTTCTTTTTTTTTTTTTTTCCCATATTGCATCCTTTCTGACTAGGTTTCTAAGCTACAGCCTTGGCTTCTGATGATTATTCATATCATCATTATTCCAGACTAAAAGCCTTTAAGTAAATAACCAAGACTTGAAGCATCGTAGGGGATAATTCTTACATAACACAAACTTCATTATATAAATCTGTCATCCTCCCCTCCCTTCTCCAATCCCTTTCACTCTAATTTTTTTTTGTCTACTTAGCAACATTG
This sequence comes from Camelus ferus, assembly GCF_009834535.1. Classification (NCBI taxonomy): domain Eukaryota; kingdom Metazoa; phylum Chordata; class Mammalia; order Artiodactyla; family Camelidae; genus Camelus; species Camelus ferus. The sequence continues at coordinate 19,509,130 of NC_045719.1, forward strand.
TTTCTTGTGTACTTTTACACCATGTTTGGTATAAATGGTATAATTAGCAGTGGAAAATATTTTGTTGTCTTCCCGTATTTATTTATGTTCAAAGGATCATGTAAAGTTCTGCTACATTAAAATTTAATTCGAAAGAAAATGAGTTTTGTTCATTTCTCAATGTAATGCCCGTTTCTGTTCAGCTTGTATGAATGATAAAATATTATCGGCCCATGTTTTTTTCTATTTGGTTTCTAGGCATTTGTGTAAACTAGTTAGGAAAAGCAAGTGTTGCTTTGTTAGGCATGTGTTCAAAGAAGGATTGTAGAGACATATTTTATTCTCAGCACCCTGTCATCGTGTCGACAGGGCCCAATCCATTATTTAGCAGTTAATTTGTTAATCGATTGACCAATTGGTTCAGAGATTTTTTTTCTTTTTTTTTTTCTACTCTTAGATTACCAAAAAAAAAAGAGAGAGAGAGAGAGAGAACAAGAGAACAGCAATAACAACAACAACAAAAAAAGGCCCCCTCTGTAGGGTAAATTTAAGGAAATTGCATCAGAATCGAAAAATGTACTGGTGTTTACAGACCTAGATTAAATCTGACACAGATTGGCAAACAATGAAAAAGGTTCCCTCGCTTGGAGCATAAACATTTTGAATCTCACCAGCCTGTTGTTAAATCTCAGAAAATAAGTAAACTGAATTGCCCTTCCTGGGTGGATGTCGGGGCACAGGGAGGGAGGGAGGGAGGGGAAGTAACCCTAGGTTTGCTGAGAGTCCAGATTTTCTCTCCAAGGTCAGGGAAAGGGCAGGATGGCTTCTACTCTTTCAGGTTCTCTTATAGATCTGATTTTCCCCTTCTGTTTTTCAGTCTTTAGCTGGAAGTGGAAACGAATGGAGAAAAACCCTGGGAGGACGTTAACACGTTGATACCAAGGATGCTCCTTGTATCTTAAGAGGACGAGGATTGTGAAATTCACAACTACAGTGAATTTATACGGGTGATCAGATGGGCGTGTATGCAAAGCAACAGATCAATTGCATGTAATTGCTATTAATGACTATTTTAATAGAGAAATATGAATCAAGCCAATTAATTTTTATGTAGCAAGTTCATTTTTCTCTCTAGGTTAACTAACATTTATTTTTAACTATATTCTTTCAAGTATGTTTGAGGGGTGTGTGTAAAGAAAGCAGTGTTATTTCTTTTCTCCACTCATTTTATTTTTCCATCAAATCTTACTGATACCATGTGCCTTTTGCATGCCATTTCTTCTCGGTCTTCTTTGGTAGTTTGAGGAAATCTAATCTGTGAAATAGTCTGTTTCTTTTCCTCAAGGTTGTGATCTGGTATCATGTCAAAGATAAAATTTGACACCCAGCTACTAGGGAAACAAACAAACACATGTTCTGTGAGCCGATGGTGACGGTCCACACTGTCACCCCTGTGCTTATCTGTTCTTCACTCACCTCTCTCTATAAAGACAAGGTTAAGTTGCCTTGAGTCTACCTGTACTCTCAGACTCCATCCACAATCCTGCTTGTATGGGATCCCTGCAGAAAGCATTTCCAGAAATACAGAATCCCGTCCTTGCCAGCATCTCTTACATCATGATTCACCCAAGGGCTGGAGAAGTTACTGAGCTGACGCTATGTAGACACACTCATTCACCCTGCAGTTCCACTGAGTTTTAAAGACCCTCCTAGCCAAGACAGTCCCTTCGCCTACAGCGGCACACCCAATATCCGGTGAGGGTAGTGCTGAGTGCTGGGGAGTACAGCCAGGCTGGGAGTGTGGCCAGCAGGGCATCTCGCTGAAGAGAAAAGTAGAAAGTGTGTTCAGCGTAATCTTCTAAGGAGGATGGGCAAGGCCTTTGTCACGTGAGCCCCGGAATGTCAGCAACATCCTCTCTGGGTATATTTACTCTGGTTCTGAAATCTCGTTTTTTAAATTCATATTTTTCTGCTTACCCTGTTCCTGCTTCCCGGAATGAAACTCACCCTGATGTCAATTTGACCTTTACTCGCTGCTTTGTGCTGTGCAGATGTCAACTCTTCTGGGAAGCCTCTCTGAACTGTTCCTCCGCAGTTCAGGTAACAAACCGCGTTTCTCTTACTGCTGGCATTAGTATGTCGCGTTAATTATCACTGTGTAGGTCTGTTATCCACTTTCTCCGGCGCTTGTCTCACAAGACCAAACCAGGAGCGAACAAAGCTGAGGTTAGGGCTTCAACACCCCAGCTCTGTAGCTCCAGCCAGTGTGAGCTCTTGGTGTGCCGTAGAGCTACATGCATTCAGAGGGAAAGGGTGAAATTCAGTGCTATTTGAAGAATTCTCTCAAATCAGGAAAGAGTAATACATTTGCAAATGTGCTGGAGTGTCTTCTAAAGTGAATGGAGAACAGTCCTGAATCCTTATCTGTTCTTAGCTCCTGGGAAGACAGAAGTTACAACATCCCATTTTCAGCGGAGAGAACCGAGTGCACCCGTGACCCGAATGTCAAGTTGAGCCAAGAACTGACCTCCTTCTTGACCTGGGGCCTTGTGCTTTCCTTCAGGGCAAAAGGGGAATCTGCCAGACATCATTAAAGCATGATTTCTTCTTCCAACAGGCTTTCAATCTAAGCTGTATTTTACTTACAATCCACACGCAGAGGGAAGCGGCAGCTCAGGGCCCCGCTAGAAATGAGCAATAACATTCAAACGAAAATTGGAAGCTGAAGATCTAATCATTAACAACAGATGGTTCAACTTGAATCCGATAAACAAGTTTTGTCATTTGCTTTCCTTTCCCTCCCTATCCGGCTGGAACTTCGCGCGAGCCTGCCTGAATGCAAAAGTGCTGGGCCCTACATCAGCAGCGTGGATGGCTCACCTGATGCAAGGAAAGCTTTTATGGCCCAGCTGGAATCTTTTCAACTTGAAACACTTGGTAGTCTGATGTCAAAAGCAAGTCCAGGACCGTAGCTTGCCTGCCCTCTGTGTTTTCCTTGCGAGAGTTGAGCAATTATAGCGACTCTTAATGGGCTCTGACATTCTGGTCATATTGTTACTCTTTGTCTGGACTCCAGCCAGGGCATTTGCCTTCTAAAACCACAGTCCCAAAGGGTATTTGTCCCAGCTGCCTCAAATCTGCCCTCCCTTTCTTTGTGTTCTTGGAAGATTTTATGAAGACTGTCTCACTAGAGAATATGATGAGAATTGAGATTCTGTATCAGGAATCCTAGGTGCAATGGACAGGTGCATGTGGTCCCCATATGGTAGCTCCTGGGGGACAGAAAATCAAGTTTTAGATTTTTTTGTCACTATGTATTATGGGTATATCTTCAATACTTTGCAGAATGACTCATCCTTCAAAGCATGTATATAAAATAGTTTTGATGTTATTTTATGTGTAGTCCATTACTATATTCTTAGTCTCCAAATGAGTGGGAGGCAGTAGGTTTCAGAAACAACACAGTTTATTTTTTAAAGTAATAGTCTTATTATTAATTAATCTGCCACACAAAAGTTCAGAAGACCATGAAGGATAATTCTTTATCAGACTACTTTTTATTACTCTCTACAACTCCCTTTCATAAGAAATCAGCAGAGGGACCTTCTGCTTTATTTAGATCAACCCACATCTTAGTCTATTTGGCTTAAAAAGGGTGAGTTGAGCCTCATTCCAAACCCTCCAGTTGCCCGCAGGTCATATACCCAGAGCCCATCAGGGCACCTTTCCTCATTATGGCATCTTTCTTAAGGTCTCATATTTGCCTTCAGAATAAATTACACATTCACTACATAAACGCTCAATTCACCTCTTTACTATGTCTTAAATATGTCTACATTTTCATATCCTTTATGTTTATATTTTTCCCTCTGCCAGAGATGACTTTTTGTAACAGATCTGCTTTTAAAGTTCTACATATCCTTCAAGATCAAATAAAATGATCTCCTCCTTGGAATCTCTCCTGATCATTTCATCCCACAGTAATTTCTTCTCCTTATGACTCATCTAGTACTTATTGTCAAAACTATTAATTTATTAATTAATTTTAGACTGATGTATGACGTAACCAGTACCTGCAATCACCATTGCTTACCATTTCATTAACCTTTGTGTGTGTTCTAGACTTGCATTCCAAATTTCACTGTAAGATTTGACTTCTGAGAGATGGAATCATATATTTTTCATTTCAGATAATTTTTTTATAATCCTTCACTAAACCCTGAGTGCATAGGAAAATCTTATATATAATTTGTTTTTCCTGTAAATATTGAAGGGTAGAACTATTAACTTTTTAAAGGGGTGACAAAGACTGCCTTCAAAATTCTATTAATACTAAAATCTATAGAAGTGCAAATTTGCTTTATATATTTAAGCAAACCTTTCTTTTTAATGCCAGCCTGGACAAAGAAAATTTGAAAATGAAAATGATTATCTTTCATCCCCTAAGATGGTTTGAACTAGCACTGCCCCTTTGTAGAAAGGTTCTCTCCTGTGCCAAAGGATTCATTTTAAGATTTACTCAGGTCTGGTTACTTCTACTACTCAGGTTCATTGGAATCCAGCATAATAGACCAGGGTCTGGGGACTGATTTTAAAGGATATTAAAGTCCCTTTTATTGATCTTTATCCTCTGGGTCTGTTCCCAAAGGTCACAACTGAGTCCTAGAGAGGCTTGCGATAGTACAGCGAATAAAAACAACAACAACAAAAGAGATCACATTTGTTTTTCATGCGTGAAGCAGAAGTCAACAACTTGAGCTTCATTCATTCATTCATCAAATTGTTTAATTGAACACCTACCATTTTCTGATTTGAAAAATAAGCAAGCTCTATTCTAAATCTAAGTTTCTAGTTAGCTCTAAATCAACCTGTTTCCCAAGAATATACTAGGAGGCAATATCAAGAGCAGAGCCTGAATTTCCGATTTTTATGGTCATTGTCTTTGTGCCCACCACCTCCATGAAGCCCCCTTGATTCCTCACACATTTTCCCTCACACGTATTTCCTGATGACCTGAGATTTAAATGTTTATGATAGTTGGGGGAAATTGGGTTGGCCATGAACTTCAGCAAGGGTAGTTCTTCCACCTGCCTTTTCTCCCCAGTGTATGCATTCATTGGACAGAAATACCTACCTGTCTTCATTAGCTAACATGCTCCAGGCAGGGCTCATCCCAATGAGTGGCAGAAAGGCTGTCATTCTTGCCCTAACTTCCCCGACCTGCCTGTTAGTATAGCCCTCACCCCCACCTAAAAGTTCTCCTAGGTTCTGTCTGAATCCAGTGACCCAGTCTGGGAGGACTCTAGTTTCTAGCCTGTTTCCAGTATTAATTTTATATAATTGATCTTAGAAAGTGCAATTAGGCACTACAAATTATCCTTTTTCAATTAAATATTTAACCACAACAGAAACAATAAATATTCTAAATGCATTAATTTAAAATCTTTCTCTATGAAATGCAAGATTATTTTTTCCTAGAAGTGAGAAATTATCTGTAAAGAATGCAATAAAAATAAGAAATGTTTTAACTTAATTTGTCAACAATGGATATGGCTATATTACGGTGTTACAAATCAATTATAATAACAATGAAACTTTATACAAGTTTACTTTTATTTAATTAGTTGCATCAGTATGTACTGTAATTGTTAATGCTCAGACTATAAATGATGAAATAAGGTTAAATAGCAGTTCCCCAAACATGTATATATTTTACAGCATGGGGAAAAATCACAGCAAAATATCATCAATAATGTAAAAGCTAATCTAAAATGTTAGATTTCTTAGAAATCATTTTTTGAGGAGAAAAACAGGACAAAAAAAAGAATTTCCATTAAGAGTTTCTCCCCTTTCTCCCAGTTAATAGGCATTTATCCCATAGATGATTAGAACTGAAAGTCCCCATGAAGTAACTAATTTATGTTCCTTTTTTTTTTTTTTTTAAAAATAAGGATTCTGATGCCTTCAAGGAGTGCAGAGATTGCTCAAGGCCAGCCCAGTGCCTCGTTTATTGGGGAACTAGAGTTAGAACCCTGGTTTTATGAACTCTCAGACAAGGCAGGGTTCCTCTACTTCATAAGGCTTCCTCCTATTCTCCAGTAATGAGTATGAAACATACATTTCTCTTTGATTCATAGAAATTTCCCCCTATGGCTAACACAATTTACTTGAAATGTGAGAACATAGCACAAATAAAAGTTGCATTGAGTCACAGGGAAATAAAAATCTTATCCTATTTTGTGCTCCTAAGTACAGCTGATACTCTGGATGCTGAAGGGCAATAATTTAAACAAAATTGACACTGTGCTGGTTTTATGGATTTCTAATGCATTTCATCTCAGGTACATTGGACATATTGCTGCCTTGGCTTCTGCTGCATAATACTGAGGTCTGGAAATTTATACAAATCAAGAACTGCAGGCTTCCTTCCTCAAAAGGCAGGCAGCACAAGCCCAGATTTTTCCTCCATATTCAGTTTGCTTATTTACTAAAAACTACGTGTGTAAGGAAACAAAGAACACTGTTTGATTAAACATTAATTTAATAATATTTTTGTCTTTATTTTATAGATAATTTATCCGGTGATTTCTTAATTTTTGGATATTTTGATTTGTTACCTCTATATTTGTAAACTTTGTAAAACGAGCCTGTCTTCTGGCGAACTTCAGACCCAGCTCTGTGGAATGTAACATCTGGAAACACACACAACACACAATCAAAGAGTCTTCTTGGCTCGCTTGGCTGTCTTGCCTACTGGATCTTGCTCTCATATTTTCTTTTAAGTAGAAAACAAGAAAAAGACCCCATCTTCCCCTCGGCAGATTAGTGGAGAGAAGAAGGGAAGTGTATCTGCACCCTTTCCTTTCTGTCCTCATCTTTGTTTTCTCTTTTGCTGTTCTAGAGTTTGCCTGCTCCAGACAAAATTTTTATATTTTCTCCAGAATAGGCAGTGTAAAAACGTGTCTTTCTTTGGGATTTAATGACAAAGAAAAATGACAATGTTTTAAGACCCTCCCGAACCAGATTGCATGATCTGATTATGGATTTATGTTTCATAATTTGTGAATCAATTGGCATTAAAATTCTCCCAAACATATACACATTGAGAACTAGACTTTTAGTGACTTGGATCTATTGGAAGACATTTAAAATACACTCCCATACAGGTAAGTACTTCATCCGTTATTCTCCAGATGGAGCAGCCATGCTTAGGACCTGCCTTTCCCATGGCAGGAGTAACCCAGAATGCACGTAACAGGATGCTGGATCCAGCATCAGGCGGAAAGGCTTCTGATTGCAATGAATGTACACACACAATACATTCTAGCAAGTTTTTTTCTTTTCTTTTCTTTTTTATGAAAAGGTCGGACATGTTTTCGGCCCATAACTCCACACGTTTTTGTGACTTTTGATACTTAGAAACTAATGTAAACTTTCACACTTACAGTCATGATTCATTTAATCACTTATAAAATATTGACCTGCCATAGATATTTTGATATCTTGTGGGAAAAAATGGTGCAGAATACTTTAAACTTAGACTGGCTCAGAAATATCTGAATTGTCCCGTCGCTAATTTTATTTATCCAAAAATAGATATTCACCCGGTTACACCAAGGATTTGAGGCAGCTAACAAAAACGGAAACATATAGGTAAATAAAAATAAACAACATAGTCGGAATAAAGGGATAGTACACATGTATAAAATGACCTTCTAATATTTGTGGAGAAGATTGTTGGGTTTGGCTATAAGCTTCCTTGCAGTTCAAGCAAAGAGACGATAGGCACAGTGTGTATGATGCACACTCCAGTATTTGTTGACTTGATGGGAAGTCTGGTTCATAAATTATCAGCAACATTGTGACAAAAATTTAAAAATCAGATCAAATAGCTTTGTATGGTATTTAAGCATTTCAAATATGGTGCATTCCATCTTCTGTCCTCATTAAGTTCCAAATGCAATATTAAAGGGTAGAGACCAGAATTGCCTCTAAAAAGGCTTCTTTCGCATTAAAATATGAGACCTGCAGCTTAAAGTTAAAGGCTTTTCAGAAATCCAAGGACTTCTGTAAGTTCCGAAAAACCCATCTTATTAAAATAAGTTTACAGATAATTTTAAAGTAAAAATAAAATATAATAAAACTGTTTAAAAATAAAACATAATAGCTAACTATTAGTTGCACATAAATTTTCTTCTGCTGAGTGTCTCTTCATCCTCAAATGGGTTGAATATTTTGATTGAATGACCTATCAGGGTATTTCAAAGACCTATTTTGTTGCGATGAGGCGAAGCTTACTCAAAAGGTGATCACCTAGTTTTTCTGATGCATATTCAAGCAGTCTTCCTTTCCTGAAACATTGTAATTTTTCAGTGAGGGTAGAGGGAGCGATGTATAAACTATCAGACGAACTTGGAAAAGAAAGAAACGAAGATGTGAGGGAAGCAAAAAGTTAGCTGTCAGGGAAGACATCTCAAAGATGCTCTCCATTTTTTTTTAAATCTCATTTGCCCTTAAAAAAATAAGTGACCAGAGCAATACCGTATGCCTGAGAACTCAGAGACTGATAAACTCTCACAAACTTACATTTCAGTTTCAACCTGTTCATTCACCAGCCTGATCACTGGTTACCAGCCTTTCTCTTTGGGAAATACTCTCATCATCTCAGAATCTTTATTTCCATATTTGTAAAAATGGGATTTAGAGAAGAAACTAACTTTTCTTCTGAGAATAATATCCCAGTCACTCCAAAGAGCATGTGCAGCCGTCGAAGTGGGGTCACCAACGCCTGTGATCAACGTTTCTTTTTGGAGAAGTCTGTACTCTAGAAAATGGGAATGCCGTTTTTAGAATTTGTGGTATTTAAGAACACCTCGGATGAAAGTTTATTTTTTTTCCTATTGCTCAGTGCAATTAAGACTCAAAAAAAAAAAAAAAAAAAGAATGCTAACGCAGTTTAAGAATGTGTTCTGGAATTGCTGCTTTATCAAAAATTGGTAAATTGATTACATACACATTCCTTTCGGTTTACTGGTTGAGGAAGACGGGTGCTCACTGCACTCCGTTTAGTGCTAGGAACGGGGGAGTAAAGAAAATGAAGTCTGCAGCCTCAGTGACTTTACAAAGTAGGAGGGCACGTGGCCTTTTAACAAATAATTACTTTATTGATTATTTAATTACAGTCAGGATAATAAAGAGAAAATGAAGGGTGTTATGAAAATGAATAATGGAGTAGTATGATGAAGTCTGGGGGCTAGAGAAAGCTTCTTAAGGAGATAATATTAAAGCAGAGCAGTAATGACGGTATTTTTTTCCTCCTGGCATTGCAAGAGGCACTTTGCTATATTATTGCAGTCCGGAGGGAGCAGTGGGACTTGAGTCGGTCCCAACCTACTTTCCCAGGTCTCCTTCCAGACACTGTCACTCCAGCCCAGCAAGAAGAGAGGGGGGGAAAAAAGATTCCTCCATATTTCACAATTCTCCAGACTTTCAGCTCCATGACAACAGAGCTGTATTCTGCACATCGTGGACTCCCCAGGGGGTTTGTTTCAGAGCCTTGCACACAAAAGGTGCTCATTCGATGATTACTGAATGAATGAGTCTTCCTACACATTTTGGATATGCCTGTCTGTTAAATCATATCCTATCATAGATAGGGGTGTCAGAGTCCCGAGAAATCTGAGGCTGGGGGTTGGGCTGTTCGTTTCAACATGGGTATTGGAGAATTGAGAATGTGATAAATCATCTTTGGAAATCAAGACCTAGGTGTCCTGATTTAGTATATTCTGTAGCTTGTTTGGGATGTACACCTATCGCTCTATGTGAATCTGGTCTCTCCCGTGAGACTAATGAAATGTATTTTAAATGCAGGGATCATGTCTACCATCACTGCATGTAACACAGGACCAACTATCTATTTTGTGTAGGCGTGGGAGGGCTGGGAAGGTGACTCGAATGGTCCTTGACACTTGAGTCTTCTTGTTCCTTAGCTTTTGTACTATATTCTTTTTTTCTGGACCACATAAGATCAGAAATGAATTATCAGTAGGTTGCTATGTCTTGGTAACAATTCTGAAAATGATGGAGCCGTGTGTGTCCAAGATGCTCATTTGCTAGTTTAAAAGCATGAAGCTCTCAGTTGCAAATGTCATGAATATGTATGAGGCGCCCAAGTTTTGCTCCTACCTCCCTTCCTTCTTGGTGGGTGGCTCCTTCTGAGAGCACTGTATCTACCTTCCAAAGCCTTTGGTGGAGAGGGAACGGGTGTGTGTGTGTGTGTGTGTGTGTGTGTTTGTGTTTGTGTGTGGAGACGGAAGATGTGCTATTATTATGCACTGTCAGATAGCAGCATTTTGTTTTTTTTCTAGTGAATCTTAGGACAATACTGATCTCTTTCTTTCTGTCTCTCTGCCTCTCTCTGTTCTGTCACCTCCTTTCCCCATCACCATATATATATATACACACACACTGTGTCTCTTCTTTTTTTTTAAATAGCAGAAATATGAGAATGGGAAGCAGGCATTTGCAGTGGCAGATTTTTGAAAGAATACATTTCTCCGCTCTCTTTCTTTCTACACTCCAAAGACATCCCACATACACAGATGTGACAACTTTTTTGTAAAGCTAATTTGAGCGAATGCCTGTCTGGCAACTTACTCTGGGAATAGTCACACTTGCCCAGACTGAAGTTCTGCCTTTGTAGAGGTGACACTGATGGTGTGTTATTACGGCACGCTCTGAAAAGAGACGCTAGGAGAAGGGAAAATAAAAATAAAAGACATGAAAATGAAGTACACGTGGTTTTGTTTTTGAGGATCTTTGTTAATGGGACTAAAATAGAGGTGTTTGCCCAAATGTGACTCTATGTTTTTTTGTAAAACTAGCTCTCTGGGAGGCATCTGGCATTGACTGGATAAATCTTTGAACTTTGTGTTTTCCTTAATCAAGACTTTCCACAAATACAGCAAAAAAAAAAAAAAAAAAAAAAAAAAAGAAGAAGTAAATGTAAGGATCTCCAATAAAGATGTGGGTGTTGGGAGAAGGGCACGGAAGTGATTCTCATTGCCAGATTGATTTTTAGTTTTGTTTTTTTTTTTCCGCTTAGTGTATAATTATTCATATTGAATTTGTCACATTGTTCTCTCAAAATAGATGTATAACTGAACGCACTGTACTTTGGGTAATAATAAATAAGGCGATTGTCAAGATATCTGATGAGGGCAGGTGAAGGCATTTGTGGAGAGAAAAGAAAGAACCTTTCCTCTTTCTGGATTGTACACTAATTTCATATTATTCACTGGACAACTGCATTCCTTTCTTCCTTCCCATCCCCTCTCTGCATTTTCTCTTCCTTTCTTTCCTTTATCTCCCTTTATTCTTTATCTCCTTTTATTCCCTTTATCTCCCTGTTCATTCTTTCATCAATGCAGATATTTATATTTCTAATTATCTCATGCATTGGGCAATATGGGGAATGCATAATGCATTTGTGTATATATATGCATGTACATATATAATGCATTTGTATCTACATGTATTGTACGTGTATACATAAAGAATATCATATGCTGCTCTTCCCCTCAGGAGTTTGCTGCTATTTGAGAAGACATGATATATATGCATGAAATGCTGAATAAAGACTCATGATCCAAATGGCAATAACGCACTATCAATCAGATAAGCAATAAGTACCATCAGCTTTTAGTTGAGACATCAGTGCAGACTGGGTGGTCAGAAAAAAGCTTTGTTAAGTTCTTTCACTTTTCTGGAACAGTCGATGCTAACATACATGCACTTTGAGGTTTTCTCAGGTTTCCTCATAATGCCTTGCCTGTTTTTCTTCCCCAAATTTCCCAAATATTACTCAGCCTTCAAGGTTTGGATTAAACTTGATCTTCTCTGTGAAGAATTCTGTAGTCTTTTCAGCCCATTGGCATCTCCTCCTTCCCTGAATTCCTCCACCACGTACTCACCAATGGACAGCACATTATCTGCTTTGTGCTTTGTTTTGTGTTATAAATTTAGTCCCACCTTTTCCCTCAAAATCTCTCCTGTTTTGAGAGTAGGGCTCCACTTTATCCTTCCTACACAGCTCATAGCACAAAACACATCATCTGCTCCACCCTATTCTCCAATTTGCACTGACTGCGTGGATTTGTAGCCTAGAGACCTGAACAAACTCCTCGATTTAAGGGCATCCCCATCTCTCTTCCAGATCTAGTTAACCAACGTGGCTTTGTTTCTATTCCTTGAACTCAAATCATTCTTACAAATATTTAGGGAACACTTCTTGTTTGTAATGATCACATAGGACATAATAGCAGTCTGGGGAGGCAAGTTAAGTTCTCATGGGTTTTAGTGCCCGACAAAACTCCCCACTGCCGACATGAGCAGGAATGCCACACGGGACACACTCTCTGGAGGGTTAACGACTTTTACGATGTACAAGACTACCTGAGCTTTTAATATTTATTTTTCACTATTTTACTTAAAGCCATTTCAAAAGCTATTCAGTAGAGGGCATGACAAGATGATCTCAATGCTCCGCCGGGCTCTGTCATTCTAAGATTCCAAATATCAGCACACACACACAAACACGTGGGATTCAGTGGAAAGTGAACTGCGTTCCACTTCTCCTTACAGGCACCCTAACTTTCAGATCAGCACCCCAATCCTATCCTTCCCTGCACCTCATGGACTCAAGTTCTGCTTGGCAAAGGCACCAGAGCAAATTGTGATTCCTGGGAGAGTGTCTAAAAACGACAGTTGCTGAAAGGTTACGGCAAAATCTATTAGAAAAGAAAAGTTGAGGGAAATCAGGTGAGCTCATAGAAGAAAATAAGGGAAGACTGGCTCCCTTCTGGGATTAGCTCTAATTAAGGTGAGCAAGCAGCTGGGCCTGTTTGGAATAACAATTGTGCTAGCATGTCACTTTTTTCTGCTTAGTTGAAATTTATATAGTTTGGGAATGGTGGATATAAGGAAATTAGAGCTCATTTAGAATCTGTTGAAAGGACAGTGTGCCTTCATTATTAGTTTTGCATCTGAATTTTCCTGGGGCAGTCCTCTCTCTGTTATAGGTAATGGATTTTCCCCCAGATGTAATTGGATGAGTTTAATTTTTTCTTTCATTACCTGTCGAGGAGGCCTCTGCCCCTACTTCCCTTTGTGTTTTATTAGGACTGTAACCCCTATTTAAATAAAGGCTTTGATTGTGCTTATATATGTTCAATCAGCACTTTCTGATTGAATAGTTCTGGTCACACAATGCTCTCGCCTAGCGTTCTTTACTAATTACATTTTCGCCCTGGCTGGGTGTGGGAAAACCTCTATTGGTGTTTGTTTGCTGTTTTTCGTTATGCTGGTGATCTGGCCTATCCACAGCACCACGGGGCTGCGCAAAAAGATCTGCAGGCTGTAATCCCACTGGTCTTGCAGGGTGACTTGGTTTGATCTTTTGTTTCATTGAAGAGACTGGAAGCCACGTCGTATGCTGCTAAACGCTTAACAAGAAGTTCTAACAAAATAAACAAATCTCTCATTTGTAGCTTTTGCTGATTTCCGTGGTGTAAATGCTCCCACCATGGCTGATTTCAATGCAGTATCATTGGATGTGGAGTTGGGAAGAAAAACACACAGTGTGATACCCAGGGCTGGTGCGCACAGCTCCAGCACAGGACAAAACGTCCCAGCCACACACCTGCCACTGAGGTCACGTAGCTCGTCATCTGCACGTTACAATTATGATGGATACTGGTTGTTAAGCCGATTTAATTAGAGAGTGATTTCAGTGATTTACACGTTTTGTAGCTAAAGGCAATTTAAGGTGATTCTTCAGCCTGTGTTGAAAACTCAGGACTATAATGGCTAAACCATGTCATCTTAAAATAAATGTACATGCTTCCTGAGAAATTCTTTCAATATTCATTTATTTCATTCTTTTCTGATACAGTAACAGACACCTTAGTAGACGTACTGTAGTAGGAATCAGAAGACCTTAAATTTTGTCCAAGCTATTCTTAACATCCTCTGTATCCTTGGGTAACCCATTTAATGTCACGGCATCATTCATTGACCCATCACTGAAGGAATGAGAGTTCAATTATAACCTCTCACAGGTACCAGCCCATTTCCACCTGGATCGAATTACGATTTCTTTTCAATGGACTCAAGATATTTGATCTTTCTCTGTCCTAAAGCAGACTTTTAACCAGAAACCTAAGTGATAATATGTTTACATATATTACATCTATAATATAACTTACATTGATGGAATTCTCTGGAAGGCAGGAATCATGCTTTGTTCATCTTTATAAATCTCTCAAAATTCAGCCCAGGAAACTGAACAGAGCAAGTACTCAATTAACATGAGTGGAAAGTCTCGGTGACTGTCTTTCTCTTAGACAAACACCAGTATCATGACCTGAAATAATTCAAACTAAAATCTTTCTTAAAAAGTTAAAAGCATATTACCACTGATAAGTATTCATTTTATTTTTATAGTACATCTTCTCTAATACTAGTTAATGACTAGAATGGAAACACTATTGGGTTTTAATGGGTTTAAAAAAAAAAAAGACTAAACTTTATGTTATTTCTGTGTTCCCTACAAAAACGTTTTCTCTGACAATCTCCCAAATAGCTGACGATAGAACAGAATGACTTCAATGAAGTTAACAAATATTAAGCTTTAACTAAACACACTATAAATGCAAAAAGACACCTCTCCTAAGGGGGAGGGTACCCCACTGGACTGAGATGTGGTCTTCTGCCTCCAGGCCAGCTCTCCATTGCATCATGGCCTCCAGCCTTTGTAGCCAAGACAGACCTGGCTCAACCTTGAAGGCAATGATGTGCTAGCCGTGCTGTCTAGTGATGAGGTCTATGGCCAAGAAGTAGGAGAGTTGGCCTTTTCTTCTGAATCTTGTCTCTCCACCTACTTAAGTGTCCATATTTTCTTTCATGAAACAGAACAGCTAATAACTACTTTGCCTCCCAGTGTTAGGTAGAGTGGGTCTAAGAAAAGAGCCTTAAAATATAAAAGAGCTATAAGATAAAATAGCCTTAGGCTTTTCATGGCTCATTGTTAACCCAATGACTGGTCTTCAGGCAGCAAATCTAACCATAGATGGTAAGTGTAATTTAAAAGGGCTATGGATGCTTTCAGAATGAAACTGGGTCTGGAGTTACTGGTTTCTGGCAAATGGTGGACTAAAATAATGGTGCCATCTTTCCACTACACACGTGTCAGATGGAATAAAATGAAATGAAAGATGACCAAAAGATACTCAGCACATGGCTGAGCTTGTAAGAAAGAGAAACACTCACTTTCCCAAAGCAGAGAGAAAAGAATGAGGATGAGAGGGTCGGTAACAGCTCAGGTCTTGGATTTTAATCTGCCTACAGAAAGACGAGACAATGTCATGGGCCTGAGATAAATGATGAACAAAACCTGAGACTTTCTAAAATAAAACTAGAGCCTGCCTGCTACAACCCAAGGAAGAATGTTCTTTGTGCTATTTATATGTGAAATGCAAAACATAAGCAAGCAAGAAAAAGTTTTAAATTAAAATAATCGGCAAATTGGTAAATACTAGCCAAAATAAATCTGATGTAACTCTCTTAAGATCAACCAAAGCACTCTGTAATAAAAGAAAAATAAAAAGTTAGTTAAAGGTCATTAAATAATTCCAAGATGTTCAAGTCATAAGGAATATATTACAATTTTGAAAAACGTAGCTTCAAAATATATTGATCAAAAATTGACAGAAATATAAGGGAAAATTCAGAATTAGCATTGGAGATTTTAAACATAACTCTCTGAGGAATTTATAGGTCATCAGACTGAAAAGAAGTAATAAACGTAAAGATGATTAGGATCAAGCAGTTTTTGAGTCGATGGAAATAACAGAAGTATGTGATGTTTCTATTCATTTGAATGGAAGACTTGGCCAGTACAAAAATAGAGTTACAAGTAAAATAAAATTTGTAAGTAATTTGAGGACAAAACAACATATTTATTATTTACGGATGTAATAATTGTTGGCACAAAATATTCAAGGAATGAGATTATACAATTTGCTATCATAGTAGATTTCAGCAAAATTATGGAAACCAAAAGACACTGATGTAACAAAAACTGGTGGTGTTTCCATATACCAGTGATGACTGGATATTTTGATTTCTAAAAAGAGAACAATCTGTAATAGATTCAATAAAGTACATAGAAGTACTTTGAGTAAGATATATATAAAAAATTCACAAAAACAATTTTTGAAAAGTTAATTAAAAAAATTGTACAAAATCACCAGAGAGAGATAACAGGTTCATTAATGGAAAAATTTAACATGGCGAGGGTGGAAAGTCTCTCATAAATTAACCCATAAGTAGCATGCAATTTCCATCAAAAATCTGAAATACTCTTTTAATGAAATCTGACAAGCTGATCATGGAATTTTCTTGAAAAGGGAAAGGACAAACAATAAATCAAATAAAAATAATATTGGGGACTGAACCCAAGACATATTCTGAAGCAATATTTATTGAAAGAGTTTGGTAGACAATTAGTAGAAAAGAAGAGGGAATTCCAAAGCATAATCACATGTAGATTGGGAACTTGTTACAGCACAAAGCAGGCATTGCGAGTCAGTGCGGAAATGCCAGTCAGTAGGGAAATAATAGGTAATTTAAGAATTTGGTTGTAAAAATTGACTTTCCTTATTGAAAATTTTAATTTCATTCAATGGGTTAAAATATAAAATTTGAAAAATAAAATCTGAAAAAAAAATTAAGAGAAAACCTGGGAGAACATCTTTCTGATATCAATGTATGATAATATTTTAAATAAAAACTTAAAAACTATACATTGCAAAGGAACAGATCGATATTTTGTCTACATTAAAATAATAAAATATCCCTTCATGACTGTTCAATGAATTGATGTGATATGACAGTATACTCAGAACACATACAAATATTCAAAACTATTAATAAAGGTGATCTGTAAATGAGTAAAAAAAATTTGAAGAGCGACTCAGAGGGAAAAAAATCTACAAACAATAGAAAAAAAATTCTCAAATGCATTACTTATGATGGGGATTCAAATGAGAAGATATTTAAATTTTCAGACCTGCCAGGTGAACAAAATTAGATAAATGTGATAAACATGTGGGTGAAAATCCTAGGAAAATAAATGAGGATAAACTGCAAGTCCAGTCATGTAAATTTTGAGTCCAGTCATGGCTATGCAGTGTAATTTGATACCATCATTCTGAAGAGTAATTGGGTAAAATGCAGAAAATGTAAAAAACTGCCTACATTTGATGATAAATACATTGCACCGCCTAGTATCTTACCTTGGAAAATATTTGTCTGAGTTTGTGCTCAAGGAGATTCATGCAAATATGTTTACTGCAAACTGAAAAAAATAAAAGGAGGGGTTGCTTTGCTTGCCAATCAGGTAAGAGAAAATTATTAAGCATTCTTACAATGACGTAGTATATGAATGATCTAGACCAACTTGTATCACTATGAATAAGCCCAAGTAATACTGAGTAAAATCAGTTGAAAGTTTACATACGTTTTTAAAGCAAATGAAAAAATACCCTATATTGTTTATGGAAACATCCATATGAAGGAATAGAAATGCATGCGTGATGATATGGAGTTTGTGACAGAATTAGAGATACTAACTTCGGCATAGTGATTACCTTCAGAGAATGAAGAAGCAGAAATTGATGGCGTGGGTGGCTGGGCTGCTATTTTTTTCATTAAAATTAAAAAGGGAAATTTTATTTTGGACCTTAAAACTTGTATTCTTTAACATGATCCACCCTGAAGCGTTCAGTGGTGACTGAACTTGCTGTTGTCTTCCCTGTCACGAAGAATGGGCTTCAGGATGACTGGTGAGCACGGGCACCATTGGCGTTCTTCAGAGACATACGTTACAAAGGGCTGGACTACAAGCTTCCTTACTGGAAGCAGGGATCGTGCCAGAGCGCCTGCGTCAAGAGGTCGTATCTGGAAAGTGTTTAAATACCTCAAGTAGCCAGAAACTCATCACTCACATAACACCCACTCAGTCTTGAATAGTTTGCTAGAAATATATTTTGCTGACAGGGTATCTGACTTGCGTTCTCTGTTTTGAGGGTCTCAATATACTTTTCTGAAAACAAAACAAAACAAAAGGTTACCTAGTATATGTGGCAGCTCTTCTGATATCTGAAGCTCTACCTCTTAAGTGTTTTCTCCAACCTACTTTTCAACAGACTCCTATGTCTCCTTGCAGATCCTCCTTGCAGACCCTCTGCCCGCTACTGATTCTACTTGTTGCGAGCACTTTCTAGAAGAAAGAAGTCCTGTGCAGAAGGTATGGCATTAGACTTCGTAAGTCAGTCCCTTCTTATACTTGCCTGGCTAAAGCAATGTCCTGGGGCAGCAAGTTGGTATTTCTGCTTCATTACTTTTCCACCCATCATATTATTACACAATAACAAAGCAATAGGTGTTATGGCAGATCTGTAGGAGACAAGCCTTGGCCATCGCCATCCTGTGGTGCATACAAACAGCCTACACCCCTCTATACATATTTATATAGACAGAAGACTTGGGCAGTTTTTTTTTTTCATATCATGAATAATTTTAACAGTACAGACGTTTGACTTTGAATCAACAACCAGTTTCAGACGCACGCAATTGCAGCCAAAGAAAGTTTCTAACTAAAATTAGTTGCTTTTCATATTTAACAAACTCCTGCCTGCTGCATTTCCTGTGATCTCCGCTTTCGTCTTCCTCTCACATGGTCACGTGTAACAGTGACTCCTTCACTTCCACGTCTATTTTCTTCTTGGCTTCTCTAAGTGTAAAACTCGCAGTTCCCCCTGCCAAATGACTCTCCAGGGCTGTGCCTGGAGATGCCAGCCCAGCGCACGCTCACGCTCTTCCCCATATTATCCTTGGATTTCAACAGCCATAGGTCCCTTTGCCCTTTACACGTATCCAAGAAAGCGGACATTCCCCTTTGAGCTTCACACAAAAGCAATCAAACAAATAAAAACACTTTGAAAGATCTCTGGGTACAGCCTCAGGAAGGCAGTGTGCTGGGTGACTGTAAGAATTATATCCCATTTAATCTTTATAAAATCTTATGTGGGTAGCTATAATTATTCACATATTACAGATGAGGAGCTTAAGCAACTTTCTCATGCTATCAAATAACCCTCAACTATGATTATTTTGTTTGACTCCTTGGAAAGCAGACCACTGTCTTAGTCAGCTTGGCTGCTATAAAAAAAAATACCATAAACTGGATGGCTTAACCAACACATATTTGATTTTCATAGTTCTGGAGGCTGGAAGTCAAAGATCCAGGGGACAACAGATTTGGCTCTTGATAAGGGCCGTCTTCCTCTCCTAACGATGGTGTCAACTTCTTGCTGCGTCCTCACACAGTGGAGAGAGGAAGCTCTGGGATCTCTTCCTCTTATAAGAGTGCTACCCTGATCATGGGAGCTCCAACCTTACAAACTCATCTAAACCTCATTGCCCCCCAAAGGACCCGCATCCTAACACCATCACATTGGGAACTGGGGCTTCAACATAGGAACATGGAGCGGACACAAATATTGAGTCCACATTCTGCTTACTTAGCCCACTCATGGCTGGGGCTCTCCGACTAGCCCTGGTCTGGGACAGCATCCTTACTCAACAGGAACTGCCCTCGTTCGCATGAATCACCTGTTATCAGACCAGAAATACAAAGAATAAGCACTGGGCTCATTGAGCTGATGGCACCCTGCTCTATAGAGAAGATTTTCCATGACTGTGGTTGGTGGATGAGAGAGACGTGTCAGTAATGTTATTAAGGACACTTTCCTTTCTCATCCTAGTCCTCCCTTGGCTATCTTATTATCCAGCTTCAGAACCCCTGTGTTCTCAGCATCAAGTGGCCTTCATCAATCATTTCCCTTCAAGTGTTTAACCAATTTTTGGAGGCTGTGTGATATTGGATGTAAAATATGGGTGCTGGGACCTAAGATTCTGGCATCAAAGTTTATTTCTACCATCTACTAGATCCATGACTATGCATGTTACCTCATCTCAGGTCTTGGTTTCCTCATCCGTTAACTAGGGACACTATTAATACAGTTGTGGAAAGGGTAACATGTATAAACATGTATAAACATATATAACATGTATAAACCTCATAGTTTAATTTGAAATAATAATTTACTCTGAATAGAGGCTATCGTTTAAGCTTGCCTGTTAACTACTGCAGTTTCTCCTGGTTCTTTAAGACCATACATTTTTGGCGTCTGACAAATCCTCCTTTTATTTGAATATTAAGCAATGGGCAAGTTCTCCATGCAGTGGTGTGCTATGGCATGGAAATAAGAAACTGAAATACTGAAATGCTTACCTGGTCCGATATTTTTGCCTCCTTATCTCCTCCAGTGTGAAAAAAAACTTTGTTCTACTGAGCTTGGGAGCAGGCAAATAAACTGATGGACATCCTGATTCTTTCCATACAATAATTTTCTCCTTTGTTTTTCAGGGAGTTGAATTAGAACCTTAGTAGAAGACACTGAAGGTTTCTCCTGCTTTAGAGTCTTAAGCCTCAGTGATAATGATCAAGTCTCCTATCTTGTTTATATAAAAATAAACTTTTATATTGTTGTTGTCATTTAAACATGAATTCTAGGATGCATATATAATTAATTGAGCTTAATCGAAAAAATGCTTTCAAAGACAAAATTTGAGAAGTGTCTCACTTCAGACCTGAGTCATTTTACTTTGTAAATCTTGGTTTCTGGTGAATTTAGTCTTGGTGCCAAGACCATGTCCTTGGATCAGTTTCACAGAAGCCTGTGAGAAGGCTCATGTGTGGGAGGGAATGAATTTCCTGCTAGGTGACAGTGCCCGTGGAGGAAACTGATGCCTGGGTGTGCTTAGAGATTTTGCAAAAAGCCTGCTGTGCCAGGGCTAGGGGGCTTGCTGGGGAAGGGATCAAAAACTCCTACCATTCCTGCGACTATGAACGTTTACGCAGTGCTGGCCAGGCATGGGATCTGGTCTCATTAAATGCTCTCCTTTGAATCTGTATGCCTGGCTCTTCAATTATGCCGTTTTTCTTCATGTATGTACCTGCTTAGTTCTAACCTATGATAAAACTGTTAAAAGTAATTTCTCCTGCTCTGCTACCTCAACAAGCCACTGTTCCCCCTCTTCCTGCTCTCACCACCAAAGCTCTTGCATGCCTCGCAGCATTGGAATTCACTGCTGAAGAGGCTAGCATTTTCTCCCTGTCCCTTCATTCTTAGAACAACCCACACACCAGGAACGTTTTCCGCATCATAACTATTGAGATGACAACATCTGGTTCCACCCTTTCACTCAGCTTTCCTTCACAGAATAAAAGTAAGAACCCCAGACATCGTTTGGGTGGAATTAATGCATTACCTGACTGATGCTCACCTTAGCCCCTCACCTGGGGTGGGCAGCAGAGAGTGTGGGGATGGGGTTAATATTTGCTCCACAGATACACTGTCCTTTCTATAAAGTTCCCAAGATCTAGATTTAAAACTGAGCAGGGACTAGGCTATGTGTATTCAGCCTAATATTTCCGTATCTCCATGAAGTTGTCCTGAACTACGTTAAAATCTAGCACATTATGCTCTTTAAAGAGTTTTCTGAGTAAATAAACTTTTATGCCCCAAAGACATCCGATGCTTTTCTTGTATTATACCTTTTCTTAAGGTATTTCTCCTTACAAAGTTCCACTTCTAAAACATTTAGGAATTATATTCCTGTCTTCTAAACTATAGTGATGTAAACTCTTTCTCTTTTTAATCAGAATTTTCACTTTCATCCTGCATTTTAATTCACGTAACTTTTTTTAACCTTTCCTACAAGGCTAAAAGCTTCTTTGGGTTTGTTTTTTCATTCGTTTGTTTATTTGTTTTGCAAGATTCTTGAATACTGGGACTACAATTTGTCCACTTTTTATTTTCAAAAATGCCTGACTTAGTGCCCTGAACACAGTAAAAACACACAACTCACTACTTAATTGCTAACTGGGGAATGAAACTTTAATGTGTGAGAGTTCACGGGAGCCTGCAGTCATGGCAGGGAAAGATGCAGGTCAGTAAATGCTCTGACTATCGCTGCATTTTCTTAGACCAGGCAATCCAGGTTTTGGTGATCCATCTGATTTTCCTGGCCAGTTCTTCTGCTAATGTATAACCACGTTTTATCAATCTCCATACCTCCGGGCTGGACCATCAACTACGGATGAAATGAAAACTGTGTAATATATCTACAGAACCTCAGCGACTTCACCATGTTGCCATATTAACATTTCCTACATTCAGGAATTAGATAGGGGTTCTGGTGAGAAAAAAATTCCTACGAGTGTAAGTTCCCCACCTTCTCCGCTCTTCCCCTTCCACTCGGCATTTCTCTCCACTCAACTGGTTCTTCCATTCTGCTCACTGACCCTTGCTTTTCAGTGTCTCCCATTGAGGTAACTCTCTCGGGCTATGGTGCCTAGGTGTTCTGGTCCACTCTGAAACTCCCTGATTACCTTCACCTGTTGAAATCATTGTCTGGGCAGCATATTCATTTCAGGATAGCACATTGAGTTTATCCTGCAGAATCTTTTTCTCTTGCCACATGTATAGAAATAGCGGAGGAGGTTAATAAAAATTAAAAATAAATCCAAAACACTCAAATAGGTACAGCATTCTTAGAGGAGTGGAAACCACTTGGAATCTTCTTTGAAAGGAGAAAAGCAGAGGACAGGACTGAAGGGGAAGCCACAGCCATTGGCCTGCAGAGGAGGAGTCTCTGTAGGAAACATGGAGTGAGCTACTCCCTGAGTGGTGGGGCTTGGAGCAAGAGAGGGGCCAGGGCCGACAGCAGTATGATGAGTTGTGGTGCCAGGCTAGGAGCTGGCAGACACGTAGGTCACTGACCTCTCCCACTGCTGTTGCTCTATGAGTAGTAATTTGGTTGACAGCCTGCAGGAGGCGGTATATTTAACTGATGAGAGAGCAGCTCTTCAGATGCTGGTTGATGTTTATGGGAAATAAAAGGACACTCAAACCATTATTGTCGAGTTTATCCTGTTCTTTCCCTTTCTGACTCTCTCAGAACTCTCTCTGAATATACTGCAGAAGTATTGCACGACCTCTCCATAATTTCCCCAAGAAGACAGCCTGATCCAAAAATGCAGTAAACAGAGGTACAGGGCATCTCAATGACAAAAGTGGTGAGAAAATCAAGGCTTAGTGCAATTTGTGGAAGAAATGACAACATACTTCCACAAATGAAATAGGTTACAGCCAAAGGAAAAGTCAACAAACAATAGACACAACATCTGGGAGGCAGCAGAGATAATATTTCATCTAAAAAAATGGGATTAAGAAAGTAGAACTAATTAGAGAGCTAGTATATAAAAATAAAGCTGATAAAAAACAAAGCAATAAAAATTAAATACCTAAGGAGTATTATGATATTAAAAATGGGCAGGACAGACAAGAAAATGAATGATATGGAATATGCCTAGTTTACATAAAGTTTCACGTAATGTTAGAGATGCATGACGATTGCATGAATAAGAGTTGGCAAGAGTGATGAAGGCACCATCTTCATTAGGCTAGGTAATACGGGTTATTATTCACATTTAGGAAAAATAAAAAAAATCAAGAAATTACACACATGCATAAAGTGATTCTTCACTATCTTGTTATTTAAATATATACTTAGATAGATTATAGATCTAATAAGATTTTGAAATAACAAGGTGGTGAAGTATTACTAGACCAAGAACCAAAAGAAGACAATTATTCAGGGATTTGGACCACCACGTTCTACTAGAGGAAATGCTTTCCAATTTCAGAAGAAGTAGCAGAGAGTTTGAAAAGTGCTTTTGACATGGAAAGCTACTTGATCAAAGCATGAACAGTTGGCACACAAAACTCACCATTCTTTGATATGGAGATAGACGGAGATTTGTGCTCTTAACATTTTTGATTTGCTAAGGAGTTTACAGAGTTATATGTTAATTTAACTTCTACCTTGCACAAAGGATAAATAACACTGTCAACCAAGAGGCTTAATTTGTTTTCAGCCCACTCACATCTCTGGGCTCAGAACTCACTTTCTTTCCCTATTACGCATCACTCATTAAGTAACTTCTGTTAACGTCCAAATACACCTGTTACGTACCAGTCACCTCTCCCAGTCCTCCACTGAGTCCATTTCTATGAATCTACTGTTCTGTTTTTTGTTTTTTAATGGCAGAAGTGTTTAAGTAAATTAAAGTAATTTAGACATGGGATGGTTGTTACTACCTACCCTAAGTTGTAAAATTTCATATAGACCTGGATTGGCAGGATTTTACACAATTTATCGGTTGTTAGACATTATATAAAGAAAGCTCTTGACTCACTATTTATATATGTACAGTTGGTAATGCTAACATGCATTTTAATTTACTAGATCTTTAAATTTAGGTAAGATCTATGGTTAAGTTTGCATAATCCCCAAATACTGAGACAAATAGTGGAATTTTGGCCACTCTCTGGGTATCTATTTTCAGCCCCAATGTCCGGACATTTGTCTTTATATGTTCTGAAACATGTTGTTAGTAGCAGAATTAAAACACTAAAAATTGTCAAAATTTAAAGCACAATAAAGCTAATTCATATATCCTGATTTGTGATGACATGTTCACTAAATTGCCACTGAATCTTCTTGGAATGGATACTGTGAACAGATATAAGCCTAGAATTGAACCTTTTTAGGAGAGGATAGAAAAAGATTTAAAATGGAAGGATAATAGAATGGAAATATTTGGATGAATAACAGATAGATGACTGTTTGGTGTTGTATAGAAATAACTGAAGCCCAGGTCTTGCCACTTGTCTTTATCTTTTCCTCCCAGCGTACAAGTAAGTGTATTTTGATGTCTGACCTGTTGTCTAGCTTTCATTTTATGTAATTTATGTAACTCAATCAATAGATGCAAACAATGGGAATGAGAATAATGCAAACAAAAACTGTTCAGCATATTCACAAACATGTTTTAACTTAGAACATCAAAATAATCTTTATTTTTGTTTCCTCTGTGACTCAGAAAGCAAATGATTTATTTTTTAAAATCCAGATGAGGGTTATCTTGGAACGTGGTGGCTGCAGTTCCAGAGAATTATGGCGAGGTAATATTAATTTTTCCAATCAAGATCCTCATCTCTTGTTAGTAATAGCTCACCACATTAACATATTAGCAGTATCCCATTGCATTGTATTAATATTCATATCATATCAGAATTTATTGTTGCTTATACAGTGTTAAAGTCATATCGCATTAGTGACTTTCATATCAGATTAGTGGAAGTGGATCCTAATAAGACTTTCAGATCCAATTACTAAGGTAACAGTTTTGCCTTTCCAAGTCACATCTAACTCGAGCCCAGAGTACAAATTGATGAATGGGGTAATAAAGCAATCTTTCTGGCTGAAGATGGATGGCCCCTGGGACCAGGGAAGCTGTGAAAACAGGACTTGAATCAAGGGGCCACAACTCTGACAGGAGAAAAGTTCGACCCTCTGCCGATGGGGCAGCAATTCTGAATCAAAGACAGAAGGAACATCAGAAGCTCAAAATACAACCTTTCCCTTTGTAATTTACATTCCACCCCTGTTACCCTGTTCCAGTCCAATAATCTGAGCTACAGAAAAGAGAGAAAAAAAAAAAAAGGAGCCTAAATGAAAACTGCTTATGAAAGTGGGAAGTGGTTTCTATTCCTTAGTATGTTGTCCCAGAAATGATTAGGATTTTGAGGACTTTTACCTGACATTTGGATGGGTTGGTGAGATACTTGGGGACATATCCATGCTTGCAGGGAGTCCTTAAATGATGCTATGTAATTATTCCAATTATTAGATGAGACTTAATCTTGACACCTGATATTGCAGGTTATACAAAAAAAAGAAACCGAACATATACCATACATTGATTTGATTTTGCTGATTGTGTGAGCTCTGCTTTTCTCACCTTTTAATTCTAACACCCCTTCTCAGCCTCTGCTACATCACATGCATTCCATGTGCAGACTTTGGGCGAGTGTAGAAATGGGTAAATAAGTAGTGTTTTGTGGGTGCTGAGAACCAGGATTAGAGGAGAAATCAGTCATAAATGTAATTTGGTGGGAAATGTCAAAATTTCTCCATCAGCTAGGAAAGGTTTCAACATAGTTTATGTGTGTGTGTGTGTTGTTTAGTTGTTTTGTGTCTCTTTCTGCAGTCCTTTGACTTCCAGTGTATTAAACAAATTCTCTAAAATTTCTTCTGCATTACCTCTCCTTTTAAACCACAGTAATCTTCTTTCCTTGAGTCTTAATCCCTTCTTTTCTCAGTTTCTTCTCTCAGTATATTAACATATTCAAATTCTTTCCAGTTTAAGGAGGGGGAAAGAAAAAGAACGCCTCTCCCCTGGCTCAGTACTCCCCTCTCATTATCATCCGCCTACTTCTTTGCACAGCCATGCATTTTTAAATACCTAGACATCTATGCTCACAGCGTCATTGCCCGTTACCTGCTATAGCCTGGCTTATGTTCACATGCCGCCGTTGAGTGTTTCCTCTTGTGATCAACAGCAGCTCTCCAGGGTGCTGAAGCAAATATGTTCAGTCTAGAAGTTCTGATGCCTCTCAATCTATCTGACACTGTTTCATCCTCAACCTCCTTGTTTGATCTTTGGTCTTTTAGGTCTTGAGACACCATATTACTCTGGCTTCCTGCCTCTTTACTCCCCCCACTTCCGACTTTGGCTATGGGGCCACATCCTCAAGCTCCCTTCTTTGCACAGCCCACCTGATTGCTTGGGTACCATTTCTTTAGTTTGATGGTTTCAAACCTTAGTGAGCATGAAAATCACCTGGAGGGCTTGTTAAACACCAGATTCCTGGACCCCACCTTCGCAATTTGAACTAGAAATCCAGGGGACACTTTTTGACCTCCCTCCCTAGCATTGTGCCTTCCCTCCCCCTCCACCGCATTTAATCCTTCAAGAAGTCCTAATGCTTTTAACTTATGGCTTATCTCCCCTCTCCCAGTTGCCCAGACCACTGCTTGTCTGGATGAAGCAAAAGCTCCCTTAATGTTCTTTTACGTCTAGGAAGATAGTGATTAACATTCTTGCTAGAATTTGTTTTCAATTTACAAAAATTTTGTCAATCCATTTCTAAAAATATATTCTCAATCTATTTAAAAGAAAATGCTAGAGAATAAGTTAATCAGTATCTCACAAAAAAGAAGGTAAATGATTTTCCAAGACCACAGAAGAATTTACCTAAGTCATCTACTTTTATGAATTATCCTGGATTTCATAGGGAAAGAATGGGCATAATAAAGTGATTATTGTTAAACACACACTGCACTAAATTGAATATCTTGTAATAGCCTAAAATGAAAAAATAACATTGGAAGAAATACATATATAATATAACGTAAAACTGAATCACTATGCTGTACACCAGAAATTAACACATTGTAAACTGACTACATATGTGTTCATTTTGTAAGGCGTTAGTAGCTACACTTTTACCATTTCATAGCTTCACCTGTAGCTGTGTAATAAATAATGTGAGGCTAATAGCTGTTTCTTCTTCCTGTCCATGGTGCTGTCACACGCTGCCTGGGCCAGGAGGAACCCCAAGCTGGTGCTCAGAGAGGCCATGCTGGTTAGATGGATCTTCCTTTTGGTGTAACTCAGTATACAGTCACATTTTCCTTAGAAGATTGTCAGTTAAACAGCATTGTCAAATCCTCCAAGCCACTAAAGGGCCCAGAGTCATGGTTTATTGTAATCTTAAAGTAATAAGTAAATCTATTTTCCAACTTGTCTATGAAATACATTAATCATTTGACTGAGCAGCTTCCTTCTAATTCGGGTGCCTCCTCTTCTTCGCTGATATCGTGTGGAATTCTGGAGTGTGTCTTCCACCTGCTGGGTCCTTTTCTTTGGTAGAAAAAGCAAAAAAGTATTTGAGTACGGGATGCAAGGTTAATCATTTCACCTGTACGACAGCAGAAACCCCTCTGAGATTTGCGTTACCCCCTGCCTTCATAAGATTCCCCCCCTCCCTCTCCTCACACAGACCTGGCTCTGATGCTGTCTGTGAGGCAACAGATCTGGTGATCTGGTCACATGGAATCAAAATCCCCTCTAGTCAGAACACAATGGAGATTTGGAGATGTTAGGGTCCAACAAAGATGCCAGAATCTTGTTTGATAACTTTATCTTCTTCCTTGTTAATTTCTTTGCAGAACATTTTCTGAAAATTGAAATCCTTTATCTTAAAGCCCGAGATCTTAGCTTTGACATAGTTGCCCTTTAAATATGAGTAAGAGCTGGTGTTGAATGCTACCTGCCTTATATTTGCCTCACCTACTTGACTGCATAATACTTTGTGGTGCTGTTCTTGAAAGACTGCTTTCTTCTCTTATCCTCAGTGAATAATTTTCTTTGCAGCCTGCGGGAGTTTAGAGACAGATTTTCCATTTTTTTTTCATCTTCCTGGTTAGGTCTAAGTTATAAAGGTTATCATAATTACAATTTGAATTCATTTCATGTCTTTTGGTTAGAATAGCATTATTTGAATTATCAACTGTTGTTTCAAAAAATAGGACTTTACATTTTTGTTTCAGTCCCCTGTAGTATTTAATCAAGGACTCCTCCTGTCAATCAGTCAGTTTATTTGCATTTATATTACACCATTCAGGCAGCGATGTGTGATTGTGTAACACACAAACATTCTCCCCTCCTGCCACTCCCTACCCTCCCATGAATGGGCCTAAAATGGTAAAAGTGCCAGCACGGAGTTGGAAATGCACAAACAGCCATGTGTCTCAGTGTAAAAATTAGCAACATCAAACAATGAAAGACTTTTGTCAAAGGTGAGATCAGATTAGCAGCAATCGAAGAAGTAATTCAAAGAAGTCTTGCCCACAGAATTTACCAGACAAGCCACCATGAACAGTAAGCATCTTCTTGGACTGAACTGTGTCCCCCCGAAATTCTTATGCTAAAGCCTTAAATCCCTCTGTGACTGTTGGAGATAGAGTCTTTAAAGAAGTGATTAAAGTTGAATGAAGTCATAAGGGTAGAGTCTTCATCTGATAGAAATGATGCTCTTATAAAAAAGTAAGAGACATCAGAATGCAGCCATAAGGCAGCCATCTGCAAATCAGGAAGAGAGCTCTCATTGGAAACTGACCATGCTGATCTCACCCTAATCTTAGACTTCCAGCCTCCAGAATTGTGAGAAAATTGATTTATGTTGTTTAATTCACCTAGCCAATGGTATGTAGTTATGAAAACCTGAGATGACTAATATACCATCAAAATACAAAAAATAAATGTATTACTTTCCAAATACCAGGAAGACATAACCAACAAAGAACTGAATGTGGCCAGAGTAGTCTGGAGTCTCAAAGACAACTGGAATGCTTCGAGTTAAAAGGCAGATAGCATTTGGATAAGTAAACAGAAAGCCCTTGCAAAAACAGAAAGCCCTTGTGGAAAAGTATAAGAATTTGTTGATAGCAATTGTGGAACTGGTTTACTCAGACACAAATGTTTATCAGGAAGATATAAATTGTGATAGAGGACATTGAATGACCAAAGGCCATGTCTCCCACTTGACATCATGATGATAAAAAATAAACAGTGGAGGAAGAAAAGAAAAGGGAAGAGTGAATGCTTGGGCTACACTGAGAAGTAGGCAGGTTCTACCTGGCCATCTAGATTAACCGCCATTACCTACCAGGAGTCATGGCAGCAAAGGCTGAGAATGCACCCAAGCTTTGCAGGAAAACTTCCAGGAAATGCCTCCTACGGAGATGCTAGAGAAAGGATTGGCACACACGCCAACGTGGGAATAAATCTGTGTTGTTTCCAGACCTTGTAGTAGGAATTAGAGACATCTGGCTTGATATTTGTTCTCTTCTTCTGTCCTGTGTTTTGTGTCCTGAGACTTGTCTGCAGTGGAGGGAAGCATAGATATGAAGAATGGAATGCATGTGCCTTTGTTCTCACACAGGAAAACTGTTTTGAGCTCACTAGAATGTACATGTGAAAAATGTTGTCATAAGAACATAAGGTTTGAAGCCAGAACAACCAATGAGCAAGTGCTGGATTAGCAATATAGCAACTCTCAGATCTTGGGTGAGTCTTTTAAGCTCTCTAAGCTCAGGTCTCCTCATCTGAAAAGACACCTTGTCAGATTATCTTGATAATTACATAAGCTTAGCTAAAATGAACAAAGGATAATAATAATTACATGACAGATATTTCACGGATGTGAGAGGTTTTTAAAATTCCCCTCCTGCTCACCTCCACTTTGATTTCTGTGATGGTGACAGACCTCCACCTTATGGAATGAGCTGGATTTATTCTGGAGTATCTTCCCAACAAAAATATGCTTCATCCAAAGCATCTTTCCAAATGGTTAAGTACGTTTTGTTATAAACATGAAATGATCTTCAGGAATTATAATGAAAATACAAATTGTTAATCATGAAAATCGTATTATGTATGTCTTGTTTTGAAAAGTATATATTCCTCCCCAAACGTCAGGTATTATGATTTAATTATTTTAACAACGTGGTTTCTTCTGAGAGTATGAATGTGTTAAAATAAATAGTAGCATGCATAAATGCAACGTTGCCATTAATATCCATTTTTAGAAGTGTCAATGATCCCTTATAGTTCCACTGTCTTTTTATGAAAAGCATCTCCATAAGACACAAAGTTCCCAGGCTGAGCCTTCCAGCTTTGTGACTATTCCCCCATGTCCCACTTTGTAAATGTTCATTTGCTTGTAATGGCAATTTATGTCACTGTGCATTATACGGATGGCCTAATTCAAGGCCAGTCATCCAGTGGAGATGTCTTCACTTCGAGGGAAGTTGGTTAAT
Source organism: Camelus ferus (assembly GCF_009834535.1). Taxonomy (NCBI): domain Eukaryota; kingdom Metazoa; phylum Chordata; class Mammalia; order Artiodactyla; family Camelidae; genus Camelus; species Camelus ferus. Next base: position 19,540,090 of record NC_045719.1, read on the forward strand.
GGTTGGAACCGGGATGTTTTAGCGTGCCATATCATTGAACTGCGCTTTCTATAGTGTCTTTTTACTGACTGTGCCTAAAAACATTTTATTATGTTTAATCATATACACTTATTCTCATTAGAAAGTTATCATTTCCCTGGTAGCTCTACCTGTCCAATGCGAGCGATGCTTTGGGTTTCCTAACCCTGCTTTAAGCGAAGTGCTGGTTTTAAAAATGAAAACTCTCATTACTCATTAGGTGCTCAGTGATTTAAATAAATGAAATGCACCATCCTTCCTTGAAAGAGATAGCGCTCCTGGCTAGGGTCTAACACATGAGGAAGCAGAGGGGACAAGCTACAGGATTTTAGGAGCTCTGACAGCCTCTCCTGGATTTCTCCCACACCAGTCTCTCCAACTTCACCTGCAACTATTTCCTACTCAGAAGTTGATTCTGGGCAGTCCTTAAAAAGATCTACTGACTTTCATTCCATTCATTCACTCATTTATTCACTCATGCTGTTATTCTTATAAAAGCCTTGGAAAAGCAATCATACTTTTTTGGTTTCTGCTTGGTTCTTCAAATTCAAAGATGAGTTATCCAATGCTATTAACATTAAGAAGAATGATGTACAGCAGAGATACAGTATAGAGACAACTGCAAAACATGGTTTTAGGGGTGCTAATAGTTATACCAGCAAACTGTTCCTGGAGAACAAGGAAATCCCAGAGGCTTCGCGGAGGAAGTCGCAGGTACACAGGTTAACACAGGTGGTCGACTCGACAGAGTAGAAGAAAATCACATGAACACCACTTAGAAAGGAGGCGTAAGAGATCCTGGCAGGTTCAGGAGCGAATAGGTTTAAATAGACTTAGCAGCTTTGTGAAGGAAGAAAGTAAAGTTTATGGTGGGTCAGTGCTGGGTGGGATCGAAGATGGGTTGAGGCTCAGGGATGAAGAATGAGTCAGAGTTGGCGAAAGGTTTGTATTGTGACTATTGTAGGTAATGATGACAACAAATGCTGATGTATTTTGGAGCAATGGTATTGTTATAAACAACAAAGCTCTTTACATCCAAATAGCATCATTAAAATGACTATCTTGATGTGAAAATGTAGTATCTACTGCAGGCATCCCCGACTCCATGGCCTCTCCCCTTTATCCAGCCGTAGAAGTAGTGAGTTAATTGTTCCCATCAAAACTGCGAATGTGATATTCATCAACTCAAAATTACTTAGAAGACTGAATACTTATTAAATTCCTGTCCTGAAAAAAATAACAAAAAAACAGCTGAGACTAAAACTGAAAAAAAAAATCAATCTTTCTGTCAAATTCCTTCCAAAATTTATTAGGCTTATATCTAAAATCTACATAGCATAGAATAATTTATTGATTTAATTACTGGGCGGTGAAGTTTGTATGAAATTTACTATCAAAGATTCACCAAGAAGTTATTTCTTTTCAAAATACAGATTTTATGAGTATATGTCTGAGATTTTTCTAGGACCAATGTGGCTTTACTTTGAAGATTTTTCCGCTGAAAAATTCTGATCACTGACTACTGCTTTGAATGTTAGGATCTATTATCATAGCATTTTTCATTTAATGTTGTGGAGCCAGCATGGTAATATCTTACGAGGAAATCATAGTCCTTCCTCTAGGTTCTCAGTAAGTGGACAAACCATCTTTTTCATTTGTGAAACCTACATCCAGTGAAATACCCCTCTTTGCCTTTTTTCTTTCTGCTTTTCTCCTAGTCGCTCAGAGATCAATTTATCACTCTATCCCAGAAGTTTTACAAATTCTCATTGTACACATATCCCGGAATACCAATTGTACACATTGTGTCTTTTAATTCTTTTCCATTCGTCATTTTTTCACCTTGATTTATTTGGATGTTTATTTTTATTTTATTTTCCCCCCACCTAATACTTATTTCATCATACATGCTACAAGCTGCCTAAAATCTATTTTGTAATTTCATGGGATAAAAACAAATAAACACAAAGAATGCTGTTCTTCACATAACACTAGGGAGTGGAAACTATGGCACCGTGCCTTTCCATTTCACAGATGAGGCTTTGAGGCTGAGTGAGATAATGTGACTGGGGATGCTGCCTAACCAGAATTGGGGTTGAGTGCTAGAGGGAAATAAATGGGCATGTGCTTATCGGCTGTTAATTTGGCCACAAAGCCCTGTGTTCTATGTGTGAACAGTGCTGCACAATTTAATACATAACAGCAATAATGATGATAGACAGAAGAAAATTACAACCAATCATAGAAAAAAAAAATGCTACCTGGATTCCCGCAAAATCAGGACCGAGAAATCTGGCTTGCCATCCACCGGAGAACGCAGGGGGTTTAGCAATTAAAGGCTGCTTCTCTAGAGATTGGAGGCTGTGTCTCCCTCCACATTGCTAATGAAGTATAATTCATTTTACCTCGCCCCCACCTTTAGAAATCAAAGTTCAAGCGTCTGTATCAGACGCATTTGAAAGGCGAGGTCTTCTCTCTCCTTGCAGTCCCGTGTCTCCTCTTCAGGGAGCATTCTCCTGTTCTATTAATTATTGTGCTTGGATGACATTATTATTCATGGGCTAGCATCTCAAAATACTTGACTTAGCACTGGGTCTGGAACTGATACTAATAAGTACAAGGCTGAGTAGTGCGTGATTTTTTTCTCACTCTCTTTTCTACACACAAAGGAAAGGGATACATTTATTCCTAATTCAGCTGCCTTGCAATTGTGGAGAGACTAACCTGTTGACTCATTAGGGGCGTGTCACAAAGAAATGCAACTCCAAGGCATTTCCAAGAAATGGAAAAAACCCAATCCCAGATTTCCAGAGATCATCCAAAAAGGAGGTACAAAAATAAAGACTTGTTTAATTTGTTGTGATTTTAATACAACTTGCAATATTTATTCTGGGGGGAGCAGAGAGTCTTCGTTCACTGGTACGGAGTCAGTAATTGCAAATACGGTGCTGTGTTGGTAAAAGGGATATGGTATTTGAGGTAAGATTATAATGTAATGAGATTTATTTTTTTAAGCAAACATAGTAGAATATGTCTATTCAAGGAAGACTAATGTTCTTCAAATTACACAACATGAAAAAGCTATTGTATCAGTTGGGAGTATATTCCCAATTATCTCCTGTTAATAACCAAAGAGAACCCAACTAACCCAACGGCCAGTAATATCAAGAAATAGGTTTACTTTTTCTTCACAACAGAAAATCTCTAGCATTGGGTCATCTGTTCTATGGCAATAAAAACAAAGTCACTTTCTATGTGTCCAGCTCACAAAGGTATTTCACTGTTGTCTGTTGCTCTAAGATTACATGATGGTTGACTCACCTGAAGGTCTGACTTCATATTAAAGGCAGAGAAATGGGAAAAGAGCTGGGGCCAGCAAGCTTCCTCCTCCTTCTCTTCTTCTACTGGGAAATTAAAAGACCCTCAGACATTCAACCTTTTACTTTCTTATCAGACACTGGGTTTCATATCTCTCCTAGTTGTGGTTGGAAGACCAGATACCTGACTGCATATCCTCTACTGTAGGAAGTGAACAAGGAAGAAGGGACTGAGATTGGAAATGGGGCTGTAACCAAGCGGGACCCTATGGGTCCTTCCTCCAGTTGCCTCCTCTTTTTAGAAAAACTTTAGCCTCCCAGGCCTTCCCCAAGTTCCAAAGAATAAAGAGAATTCAGGGTTCAAAGAATAAATCAAAATTCAATCAGAGAAGCAAAGAAATGCAGAGATGAAGAAAAACAGTCAAGCAAGACAAAATAATTATAGTTCAGCCATCAAACTCAAGGATCTTTAGTTTTTCCTCAAGGGCTATAGATAATATTCTGAGCCATATCCTTTGAGCGGTTTTGCAGTTACTAAAATCCCCACCAGGGGAAGAAGCTAGAACTGTATGTTGACCACACGCGTGTAGACCCAAGACCTGTTGGAACCAGAAGGTTGATAATGTTGACACCCAGTTATGTTACCACCAACCAGTCAGAGGAATGTCCACTAGCTGAGTACACACCCCACAACCCTCTCCCTCACCCTCTTTTTTAAAACCTTTACCCTGAAAGTCATCAGGAGAGTTCAGGACGGTTGAGCCACCAGGACTTCTTGTTGGGTGCCTGCAATAAATGCTGCACCTTCCATCACCACAACTTGGTGTCAGCCAATTGGCTTTACTTCCCGCAGGCGAGCAGACCCGAGTTTGGTTTGATAACGATGCTGACCAAAGAAAAGTGTCACCATGAGCATGAAGTCATTCCCACAAGGTTTCATTATTTAAAACACTTCATTGTGGACTGATTGCATTTTCAAGCAAATTTTCCTGGGAACAGAGATCAGGTCCTGTCTGTCTTTGTTTAGCATTGTTTAGCACCTCACATAATGCCTCTCAATAAATGTGTTGAATTCATGAGTCATAAAAATGAACCAACACAAGTTGTCTTCTAGGTTCCTATACGGGCATTGTGATGACTCTCAAACGAAGAGATGTAGACAATGGGCAAATAGAAACCTGGCAGACACAAACGTGAAGTGGAAGGAACTTTTTTTTTTCTTTCTAGTAGATGAAGTGGTGCAAACTATTGTGGAAGGAGGATCAGAGATCAACAGAACAAACCACGTAAACTCCCCCAGCCCAGACCCTTCCTGTACCCCCACAATCCAGAGATGGGGGCATCTTCTCACAAGGGGCCCAATTCCTTCCCCTGCTGATCTCTCCCCTGGTCACTCCTGCTAGTTCTTCTTGACAAGCCAGTCCCTTCCTACTGTTTTTGTCTCAGTTCCAGCGGAGGCGAAAGTTTTCTAGAAAACTTCAATTAGTTTTTCATTAATTCCTTTTTGTAATAAAGTTTTTTTGTTTGTTTGTCTGTTTCACCGAACACTTATAAGCTACATGTCAATCTCCAAAACAATACCTCCATCACTGAAATGGCTTGAGCTGCCTGTGAGTTTATTGAAACTCCTGGTTTTCAGTGATTTGATTTTTGAGAAGCGGAGCACTGGGGTTGCCTTACGTATTTTATGTCTGGGAAGTGTTCTGGTTGGTGTCCCCCACACCTCTTGCTTCACTGAACATCTATGGAATGATGGGGAAAGAAACTGACTGCAGATAAAGTAAGGAACATGACTAAAATTCTCCTGAAACAGTGATTCCACCAAAAGCAATTAAAAAAAAAATAGATGGGCTAACTTCCCCTTGTCCTTGGATTTGTAGTTATTGTCCCCCCTCTAATTCACACTTCCTTTAATCCCGTTATCACCCACCTCACCCCTGCCTCACCTACTTTCTCAGGTTCACCAGTGCTTTCTCCTTCCCACGGCCCAAACAAATTATTTAAATGACTGTTTCATGTTACACATTTAGAGCTGTCATAGTCATTATTGAGGTTAATCAGTTGAATGATAACTATGAACAGGATGAATCTGATTACTTCTCTTTTATGGAGTTGGAATAACATAGGATACTATGAGGTTAAGTGGGCTCGAATCAGCAGTGGGGTCAAAACGAGGACTCAAGTGTTCTCAGTCGTAAACAATGCATTTTTTCCCTTACATCTCCCAACTCACATAGAATCAAATATATGTCAGGTAGTTATCATTTGAAAATAGAATGCCCCCTTCTAAAAAATGCATTAAATGCTGGCTCAGTCCCAGTTTGAGTTAAGCTATATCTGTCCTCTGCTGGGATTAGACTTTTCCAGGTGTGCCTGGTAAGCTGGAATAATAGATTCAAGAGGACATTTTGGGGCTTCCTGAACTCTAAGGAGTCTCCAAGAAAACATTTTTTCGTAAGGCAGGTTTTTTTTTTTAAATGAAGCCTAAAGACCTATTTTTTTAAAGACCAGGGAAATTATAAAATCATCACAATAGATACTGAAAAAATAATTTAGTAAACTCAGCATATATTTACATTGAAAAGTTTTAGAAAAGTATGATTAATAGAAATGTCCTTATGTTTTTCTTAAGGCTATCTATGATCCAAATAAAACACTATCCTAGATGGAAAATCTTATAAATATTTACTTCAAAATAAAGGAACAAAGTAAACATGTCATTTATGATTACTTTAATTCAACACTGTGCTGGGGACACTAGCCATCACAATAAGACAAGAAACAAATAGACATCGAAAAAATGGGACTATTAGCCTATTATTATATATTATGCAATTTTTTAAATAAAAAGTACAGAAGTGTCTATAGTAAGGTTAAAAATGCTTGGAGTTTGGTAAGGCAGCTATATATGAGGTCAAGAGATGATTCAACTACATTTCTACGCAACAGCCTAAAACATTTAGAAATTTAAAAGCTGCTTACAGTACTTGTTCAAATTGTAGCTTTCTCTGCTCTACCCAGATCCCACTAAGTCAGGAGTTCTTTGAGTGGAGCTCTGAAATCTCCATCTTAAATAGTTTTAGGGCAATGCGCTTCTTAATCCATTAAAGTTTTCATGGTACCATCTTAAAGAAACAGTCGACTCCACACTATTTGGGCTCTATGCTTAGAGGTTTTTGTTTCTGTGTGGTGATCCAACCTAAACCAGTTTCCCAGAGGTAAACATCTCTTGATATTTCTAGAGAACATCCAGCTTGGATACCAGGAATTTTTTCCTTCGTATGTTGTTGAAATGTAGGTGTTCATGTTTGGTTCATCATTTTGCATCAACATTTAAGATTAAAATTCGCCTATGTTATCTTTCTTTATTTTATGTTTATCCACTTTTCATATCTAAATAAGGTCATATTAGTATTATAAAATGAGTTGACAGTCTCCTTTCTATCTGATACTGAATAGTTTTTGTAAGATTTGAAATTATTTGTTCACCCTAACATGAGATAAAAATGCTAAAGCAGGACTGGAATGGAGCAGAGGTTCCTTCCTATGATGAGATCTCAGTGTTGTCCTCTTGGAAAGTCCTTCCTCTTGGAAATAACTTCTTTATTAGGGAGGAAAGTCTGGGTTGGAGGTAGTTTCAAAATGGCTTTTCTTCTTTTCCTGCCAGGGTTACCCATTTTTGAACCCTCCCTATGAAAGCTTGGTGGGTTTCAGAAGAAAAAGCATGCAAACGTCTGGGGTCCAGTAATACTGCACCCCAGGGGTTTCTTTCATGCAAGTTCACACTCAAGTCTCCAGCAGTTCATCAGAATTGCTGGTTAAGTGTTTGAACACTTTATGGCATCTGGCCACCTTTCCTGTAGGTGAGCAAATCTCACATCCTGTGTTTCTCTGAAGGCAGATTTTTCTCCCCACCATGGAGTGTCAGTCTGTGTCCTCATTTTTCTGAGGGGACCAAATTTGTTCATATTCAGTTTGCCCAGCCTTTTCTTGTCAGAAGGATGGGAATGATGAATCCCGAGAACTTTAAATGCTGAACAAGAAACTGAAATGATGGACACGTATTTCTCAATATTCAAGCACAGGCAATTTTTCTTTCTAAATGATTAGTATGCAATTTTAATTTAGCTTCATTGTGCTTATAGCAGTTTGAGATTTGCCTTTGTGAGAGTATATGGTGATTTCTTGTAAATTTTCCATATATGAGGGTAACATTATTTGCTTTCCAGTCACTAGGTAAAATTACACACACACACACACACACACACACACACACACACGAACACACTCCATGTGTGTGTGGCATGTGTACATAAATGTTACATATATGACACTTCAACTAAAAACTAAAAAAAGTGCATCCACATAGTTACCTATGTATATTTATATATCACACATATGTATCTGTGCATGTTTGTGTATATATATATAAAATCTCCTTTAGACCAAGCCTTAAAATTTCTGTACACTTAACAATTTTATTTCTTAATCAGACAGTTATTGAGAATCTTATGCTCCCATTTTTCACCATAACATTATATTTGTTTCTCCTGAAAACATGTAGATATATCTTTTTATATTTTGATACTGTTATTAGGTATATGCTAACATTTAATTATTGTATCTTCATTCTAAAGCAACCCTCTGGAACTTTGTGATGCTTTTTAGCACAACATATTTTGTCTGATAGTAATATACGTATCCTGGCTTTATTTTGATTAATGATTTATTCAGCATGTACTTTCCATTCTTTATTCACTAACTTTATATGTATTGGATGAGTATCATGTAAATGACAAAGCTGGGCTTTAAAAAATGTAATTTGATATTTTTGCTTGGGTGCAATGTTTCTTTAGTAATCTTTGGTCATTAGTGATACTTGGATTTATGTTTACCACTTAATCATCCCATTTTGTTTCCATTTCATCTTTTCTATTTTCTTATCATATTCTTTGTCTTTAGATTAATTGTTCTTCTGTATCATTTTCTTTTACCTTTGCAAACTGAATTTTACAAATTCTACTGCTACTGTTTTAGAGATTATTCTAGAGCACCTAACTTATAAAAGCCTAAACAATTAACTTCTTTAAGGAATGCCAGATGTTATTACACTTTCTCTATTGCATTTATGTTTACATACTTCAGTTTTGTGTAACTACAGTCTGTCATTTCTAATTCCACAACACTTTATTATCATTGTTTAGCTAGATTTAACAGTATAGTCATCATTTTGTTTGTTCTCCATTCTTTTTTGCTTTTCAGCATTTACATTTAAAATAAAAATTTTCTTATACCTAAATTATGTAATTCTTTGAGGATATATAGTTGGTAAACTGTCTCCACTTTGTGCATTTGGATAAAAAAAAAAACACTATTAGCTTTCTTTACCAATGTTTTGCCTGGGTGTGGAATTCTAAGTTAAAGTTATCTTCTCTAAGTCCATTGGAATTCTTATTCCTCCTTCTTGTGCTTTTCATGGTTATTGTTAAGAAATTGGCATGTCTTGCAGATTATCATTTTTGTTTGCTTGCTGGTTTTAAAATATCATTCATTCACTATTTTTTTTTAATGAAAAATGGAAAAATCCTAAGTAATATGGAAGATAAATATCTAAAACATGTCATATTGGCATCCAGCAAAAGGAATGAGGAAACATTAATATTCAAAGAGATAATGTCAGGACCTGCCCTAGGCCCCAGGAGCTCCACAACCAGACGAGCTTGGATGTGGCACGGCCCGTCAGTGGGCTGGCACCAGCCCTGGGATGACCCAGGCCGCCCAGCCATGCTGTACCAGGACCCAGCCTCGCCCGTGAGTGGCCGGCAGCCTCCACACAAGGCAGGGCCTGGCAGCCAGCTGGTCGGGGAACCAGCCCCACCTATCAGCACACCCATAGTAATCAGACGGACAAATGACCACACTACCCTCATGAGGGAAACCCTAGATCATCTGGCTTTGGTAATCAGAGGAGAGAGCGCTTCTGGGCACTGAAGGACATACCCTGCGTAAGGCCAAGATCAAGAAATGCGATTGACCTACCTAATACATGCAAATAAACACAGAGAATTAGGCAAACTGAGGCAACAACAGAAATTTTTTTCCAAATGAATGAAGATAAAATACCAGAAGAAGAACTACAGTGATCCAAAATCTATGGGATGCAGCAAAAAGCAGTTCCCAGAGGGAATTTTATAGCAACATAAGCCTACCTCAGGAAACAAGAAAAATCTTAAATAAACCATCTAACCTTACACCTAAAAGAACTAGAAAAAGAAGAAACAAAACTCAAAGTTAGTAGAAGGAAAGAAATCATAAAGACCAGAGCACAAATAAATGAAATGGAGACGGGAAAAATAAAAAATAAAAAAGATTAATGAAACTAAGAGCTGGTTCTTTGAAAAGATAAACAAAATGGGTAAACTTTTAGCCAGACTCAGCAAGAAAAAAAAAAAAAAGATGACCCAAATAAATAGAAAAATTGGCCCTTGGAGCTATGGAATAAATATTCGTTATCTTTTATAATTAGAGTAATGCATTTAAAATAACACTATGATATCACTTCTTACATGTTAGCCTGAAAAAATTAAAAACGGGAATACATTCTGTTGGCAAAGTTGAGACAAACAGGCACTCCTAATATATGGCTCTTTGATATACAAATTAGTACAGCCCTTTGGGAAGGAAAATTGGTAATACCTAACAAAACTTAATATGTAATTATTTTGGCCCAGAAATCCTACTTCACATAGGTATAGATGTACCAGTATGTGTCCCTATCAATGTAGGTAAATTTATGTAGCTAAATGCACATATATATATATATATATATATATATATATATATATACACACACACACACAGATAAACAGATACAGATGTATCTCTGTGTTTTTGTATTTATGTGTATGTGTGTATGGATAGATAGATAGGTAGGTAGATAGATGATAGACAGATAGATAGATATAGAAATGTGTGCATAGACATGAGGTTAGTATATAAATATATATTTCTTACACTTGTCTCCTGATGAGGCTTAGAGGCAATGACACCCCAGGAGCAATGAGCACGCAGATCTTGCTTGCTAAGCACCAATTTTTAATAAAAAGGAACAAATTCTCTCTGGAAAAGTGGTGGATGCCAGCTCTCAGGGAAGGAAGACACAAGATAACCCTGCAGCATCTTATAGTACCAAAAAGTATAAATGTCTCAAGAAGAATAGGCATTTGTTCAAACAATATAGGGATCAGCCTGAAGAAGCTGCTAATGGCCGAAGCTGGAACAATTTGGGCAATGGAACTAGTAAGAAAGAGCCGAATTTTAACCTATAGAATAAAATAAGTACTGTGAATCCATTCTGATTTAAACAAATCATTAAATATAAAATATAGGAGAAAAATGGTAATTCCTTCTTACAGTAGATTTCCTGTTAATTAACGTAGAAAGAAAACACTAAGAAGAAAACAGCAGAATAGTTATAGGTAAGGTCCCTTGATGGATGCTAACGTTAGTGAGTAACAGCGTGTAAAGATACAGGACTTGTATATTTTCAAATTATCTGCCTCTCGCTCAATATTTATTAACTAGAAATGGAAAGTGTGTATCTTTATAGTGCAGAAACTCAAACAGGCAGGAGAAATCAAGTGAAAAAAGTTAACATCAGCAAAAGTGAGATAAAATGATAGCATGAATCTTCTGGTATGATGCCCTGAGAACACAGGATCATGTCTGTGGGATTTTTGCCAAAAATACATAACTTCAATCTAAGTATAAGAATATCTCAGACAAACCTTGACTGAGGGGCATTCTGCACAATAATTGACCAATATTCTTTGTCAACAACATGAAAGCAAAGGAATAACTGAAGGAATGTTGTAGGTGAGAGGTGACAAATAAAAAATCACTACTAAGTGTGGTGTGATGTCCTCAAATAGAAAAAGAACATTGTGAAAAAATGGTGAAATTTGAGCAAGAGATACGGTTTTGCTAACAGTGTCGTACCAATAGTGTTAATTCCTGGTCTGAACACGTTCATAGTTATGTAGGTTGTCGACATTAGAAGTAGCTGGGTGAGGCATGCCCAAGCATTGTTTTTAGTATTTTTACAACTGTCTATAAGCCTAAAATTAGTTCAAAGTTCAAATCAAAGAAAGCTAATTATTGTCACGTCTGGGTCACATTTTTTGATTTATCAACTTGTCATTATTTTGTTTTACCTCCTCAGGACATTTGTCATATTTTATATTGTTTTGCTTTAATTACAAGAGTTAAGTGCCTATAAAAATCTGCAGCACAAAATATACGAATTAAAATGAGAAAGTCTTCCATAACTTCCTAAAGCTCCTATCTCGAAGGAAAATTGTCTTTTGAAGTATTTCTTTATTCCGGCTATGGACCACTCATTCTACAGCATGCAAAATATGTCTTCATGGTGTTTTATTATTAACTCAAAAATGTGATTAGCTTCCTTTGGTAGTGTGCAGTATTTATGAATGATTAAGGTAGAAAGACAATCTTGACACATATAAAGTAGCTTGCACTGTTCCACTTAAATATATAATTATTAAGTTTTAATTTAGTCCCACCTAATTCCTTTTGGACATTTATCCTAGAAGAGAAAGCACAAGAATAGTGTTCCAGTTCTGCAATTTATTTGCCGTTTTATCTTGAATAAGCTGTTCAACTATTGTAGTTCTCAATTTACCTGCCAAGAGAATAGGTAAATTCTCTCCCGTCTTTTAACTCCAAAGTGTTATAATTCTACCATGAGTGCTTAACAATATAATTGCAAATAATGGGAAAGATGGATGGAAGACATATTCTTCTAGAGAATTAATTAGTCTGTCTCTGAGATCATGTTTGTGGCTAATCCGATGCTTGGTTTTTATATTTTAATTTCTAGGTATGTTTTCCTAGTTTCCAATCATAGCAAAGTGGTAAGATGATGGACTTTAGAGCCAGAATGCCTGGGTTCAAGTGAGACTCTGAGATTCCCTACCTGTGTGAACTTGAGCAAGTTACCTGAGCCCTCTGCCCCTCAGTTTCTTACATGAGGATAGTAATGCTTCCCCCATAGTGGCTTGATGAAGATCAGATGAGTCACATTGGGTAAAGACTTAGAATACACAGTGCCTCAGTATCTCATAAATATTATATAAGGTTTTCTTTTAAGTAAAATACATGAATGCATTCTGGATTTGGTGCAGTTACAGTGGGTCATTTACTAATGTAAGAATGCCGTGTTATTTTTACTCTCAGAAAAGAAAAGAAGAAAAAAAAAAAAAACCCAGAAATCAGAGTGTCTTGAATCAGGATTTGCTTAATTTAGGAAATTAATCAAGTTTCTAGAAAATTAAAGAAATGTTAGAAAATTTATCACAGATTCCCCCAAAATAAACTCCATCTCAAGAGGAAGAAGTAGCAAGTCATGGAAGGTTTGGTTTGTATATATGTACGTCTGCGTGTATGTATATGTGTACACATACACTTCTTTTCTGATGCACTGATGTTTTGGTCACAGACTGTCCGTGGCCATTTGAGAACTGGCAGCTCTTTCTTCCTCTGCATTCTCCATTGTCATTGACATTGTTATAATTTATATTCATCTGATTATCGGAGTGTGGAGGCTGACATGTCCGGGAGAAATGGGTTTGAGCACAAGAGCTGCTTCTGGACTGAGACAAACAAACAACAAACAAAAAGACTTTTCGATTCAGCAGTTTCCTCAAAGTGTATGATTCATAGATGAGTCATTCTCACGAAGTGGGTAAAATTCCCATTTACAAAGTCAGAAATGAAAATAAAGTTGTTTTTAATTTAGCAGACAGAAGAATGGGATGAAATATGGAGCTCAAGAGGATCCTTCTGAAAATGGATTTCTAGCAGGAAAGTTTCACCCCTCCAAGCATAGAGATGCAAATTTCGCCTTCCATACGCTAATCAAGACTTGCTCTTTTTTGGCAAAGAAACAAAGGGAAGCCAGTCTAATCCCAAGTAAACCTGGCTTTTTCTTACTTGTTGGGTCTCACAGGAGAAGCAGATTGCAATGTTTAACTCTCTAATATACGCAATAAAAGATTTCAGCAATACTGTCGAGCTGACTCCTCAGCCATTCAACCCTTTTCATATTTTACATATTGCTATGCACCGTCGCTTGAGATTACTGTGTGCAAGAAAGCTTTGTTAGGATAGAGTAACCTGATGAATGTCAAAGCCAAATATATAGAGAGAGATACAGATATAAGGGAAGGGGCCAATCTGATTTCTGTTTGACTCCCACACAAATCATATTTCCAACACATTTCAATGAATCACCATTAGACGCCAGGCTGGCAGATATGACACGACACATTCTGGACATGGTTAGGAAGATAGATTTGGGATGTTTCAAACACAGCCCCTTGAAGGGCATTTTTTGGAAAAAAAAATAGAGAATATAACATCATATTATTTCTGCAGTATATTTTAACCGAAAGGTTTAAATGAGAATTGCACGAGATCTGTCTCCATGTAACCATTGCTGCCTTCTCTTTGTAGAGAGAAGCCATCCTTCATAATATATATATATATATTTATATTCTAGGATGGATTTTAGGTGAGTTCATAGAGAGGTGGTTTCTGCTACAGGAGAGTATTTATTTATGACCAGGTTGGGGGACCGCCATAGGAGAACTTGCCTTCAGCTGGGCGATGTGGGGAAAAGACCTTCAAGTGCACACATTGTGCCTGCTTTGCGTGCAGAGGAGGAGAAAAGGCCTTGCAGGCAGCATGACACTGTTGGACTCTTGGGGTTGGCTGAGCTGTAGGTGTTGGTCTCTATCTTTAGTTTCTGTCTCTCTAGATACAAGTGTCCCATCTCCACTGGTGAGTCTATTTTTCAGGAACAGCTGTGGGCATATGAGTCAGAGGCACTAAGATGCAAGAGGACTTTAAAAGTCCTCAATTTAAGATTATTTTTTGCTACCAATGATCTCTTGTGTATGAGCCCTAGGTTTTGGAAAAAATTTATATGTATTTTTTTCACTATATTAATTTACATACAACTCTTTGAATGTGTTTTTGATATACCTCGATTAAATTGCATCTAAAGAATGTCTAACTTTATGATCTAATCTCATCACTCTTCTTTACTGATTCTAAATTCTTCTTTTGTGTATTGGTTTTCCTAGCTGAGAAAATCATCAGCTATCAAAGCGTGGAAAGTTTATGCAGGAACCGAAGTATGAAAGGTACATTGTAGCATTATGATATGAAACGGTCAGTTTGGAAGGAACTCGGCATCTCCTGAGCCACATCTTTTATTTTGTAAGTGAGGAAATTCATACAAGAGTGATTCTTCCCTCCATCACAAAGCTACGGAAGGGAGCGGCTGGTCTAGGTTCCCATGTACTTCTGCAGAATAAACTCACATAGCACACGGTTGTCCTGAGTGAGAACTGTGATAGATATATCACCATGAATGTATAATTACACCCTTCCAACACATACGCCTCATCTGTCTCCAACTCTCAAACCTGGACATCCAGGAAACGCTTCCGATCTTTGGAAAACCCTAAAACGATGTCTATACTACTGAATAGGAAAGGGAGGAGGTAAAATGATGCATCTCAAGTCAGTCCATTTATGTGTGTGGACAGCGCAGCATTTTAAAGCCCAGATCCCAGACTAGATTGCCTAGTTCAAGCCACAACTCCAGCAAGTTGTATAACGTGTCTGTTTCTCAGTTTTCTTGTCTGTAAAACTGAAGTAATAATAGCACCTCATTGAGCAGGGTTATTGTGAAGTTCAAATGAGTTAATATAGACAACTAACATCTACGTAAAGCATGTGAAACAGCACCTAACCTATAATCAGCACCATAAAACGTTAGTTGTCACTCTTACCATCCAGTTGCTTGGAGCTGTAGGAGAGATGGTGAACACTTTTGTCAAGCAGGTGTCTAGATGGAACCAAATTTCTTTAGACTTCTCTCCCAACGTGCTTCTCTCTCTGCCTGTGGCTTCATAGCTTTTTCCTTAGTGTTCTCTTAGAACAGCTGCTTCTTCTCCCCTTTCCTCTTTACCTCCTTAACTCTTCCTCATTCTTCACAACGTAGTCTGAGTGTGACTCCCCTAGGGTCCTCTCCCTGATTCTATAACGCTCTTAAGCTGCTATGCTCACCTTCATCATATTTCTGGACAATTTCACGTACCAAACTATATTGAAATCCTCTGTCTACTTGTCAATATTCCTCTAACAAACTGTAAGTACCGATATTCAGTATTACTGATGTGTCTCCACCTACCACCATGCCCAGCACATATGAGATGCTCAAAAATATCTGTTCAAATAAACTGAATTGAACAAGCAATGAACACATTTCTTTTTTATTTCAGAGTGTTGGTGGTAATGAAGGAAATGAATATATTGAGATAGAGAAGGGCAGAAGTGTGAGGGGGAACAAAACTGAAGAGCCAGGGGGATAAGCGTGTGATTGACTTTGGTACAAATGTACGACCCAGTTCTCAGCTTAAATGTAGAATGGAAATGCGGACCTTGCACATCACAGGTTAGTATATTCAAAATAGCAACATAAAACTAATTGATCAACCAATCAATACATAAATACGTAAACACAGTATCACCAAGGATGTGTCTATTTTAGGGAGGTAAAGGGAGCTGGATCGAGGTTTAGAAGTATCTGGAGGTAATTGGTATAAAAAGATTTAAGAATATATTTTGTGGTTGATGTGATGGAATAATCTGATTGTAAGAAACCAGGCAGACTATATGTTTCACATTCATTTATTCAGGCATTTCGTGAACTTTTGTTTACTGTGCACTATATGCTCATCACTGTTCTCTGTCCTACATACACTTATGCCAACAGTTGGGAAAGGTCTTCGCCAGAAACCACTTTCAGACAAATCAAGGCCAGAAACACAAGGGCAAGACTCTTTTATACCTTGGCAGGATAGCCTGATTCCAAGCCTTTTCTTTCTCTGATCTTCCAGGCTGTCTATTTTAGATATTCTTTTTATAAATGCATAAACGAAAGTCTGTTTGTGTGATCCCGTTGGGGAGAAAAAAAAGCATTAATAATTCAGATTGCTACCAAAGCTTTGCTAATAGCTAGAAATGCTATAGTTAGACATTTATATCCATTTATAGATATTGGTCAGCTTTCAAAAAAATAAACAAGAATAAATTCAAATGTAACTAATGCATATTGAACTCTGCTTTCCACAAGGCACGGCTCAGGAGAGCAGTGGTAGAACTGATGGGTTAAGTTACTTAGAATCTTGAGAATATCATTCATGACCTGCCCTCGAGTCTGCCACCCTATCTTTTTTAGCATCTTCTTATTTCATGGGATTATGCCTTTCTTAATCCAATCACATTGTAATATCATGAAAATGAAATCATTTCTTTGGCTCTTCTTGGCTAAACTAGGTTTAGTCATAGAATGCATATATATATATATGTGAATATATATATTTTTTAATGGATTGAGTAGCCTTTAAAGAGATTCTGTGGTAAGAAATGTAGATAAAAGAGAGCAATGGAGAAGTTTGTAAAATCCAGAGATACAGGGCTAGGCACAAAGCTATATGGATGAGAAACATCACTCAGGTCCTTGGGAGCCAAGTGGGGTGGCTGTAGGTTTATCCACAGATCACTGGCCTTTACTTAAGTGATTACCAGTGATCTCCTTCTCATGGTTTGTGTCCTGGAATCCTCTTCAAAGGCATCCAGGACTGTGCTCTTTGGTCTCTATTTGGGAAAGTCATTGGTGCCCCCAAGACCTTAGTTGGTGCTCATCCATTTTTTACCCACTGGGACAAGTCCAGACCTTGCTAATGTCCTGTCAGGCTCCTATTAGCACAGGACAATCAAAGCATAACCGTGAACACCTGTGGAAAGGTGGGCGGAAGAAGAAAGGGAGACCCCGAAAGTAATGCATGGGTTTGAGAACGGATACCCTCAGCTGGAGCAGTGGTCCAGTATGTCCCCGTGGTGCAAGCATCTGGTGACCACAAAGGCAGAAAGCTGTAACACAGAAATAACGTATTACAGCACAATCAATGGGCTTCCCCAGCATCACTGAACTTTCCCGGGCTTCTCTTTCAAGGGGAGGAAACCATAGCAGCAATCAAAAACACAATGAAGATGCTGTTGAAGACAAAATCAAATAAAATGTCTAAAGTGCCTGGCCAGTGCTTGACAGTCAGTCAATGCTCAGAAGCACTTGGTCCTTTCTCCCCCGCATCCTCCGCCCCATCAGTCTTAAAGGGTAATTATCACCAGGTAAGAATGTATCAAGGAAAATAACTCAGTACTACGTGGCATGCCGGCTTGTTTCTGCGACTTTATGTTACACTTGAGCCAACCAACCACCAAGGCAGCTGGGGGCTTCAAGCAGAGGCAGGGATGAGAGCGAGAATGAGAAGCATCCAGTGAGCGCCGACTGCATGCTGCAGAGGCATCAGAGATGGAAGGGCAAATTAAAATCCTGGGAGAGCAGGTGGATTCGTGTAAATCATGGTCGATCTCTAAAATGTAGCTTCATTCTCATTTTAATTGCTACCTCTAAGTCCAAATCTCACCACCTTGTCTTTCTCTCAGCTTTATAACGAGGAGAAAGTGGTGGTTGGTCGCCAGGTCCTGCAAATGGCAGCTCCTTTCTTCCCCCTCCCATGTATATAGCTTTCCTGGGTTGTCAGTTTAGTTTCTTCCTCACTTAGGAATATTAGACACTAATGTAGCTTAAGGTTGGAGTCTGGGGAGCTGAGCAAACCCTGAACCAAGAGGTAAGGCCAGGAAGCCTGTCTCAGTGACTTCCAGCCTGCCACTGCTCCCTGGGTCTGAAGCATCCAGCCTCCCCTGTGAGTCCCTCTGAGACATCTGTCCTGTTTTCCTGCACACACACGTGAATATAGTGCAAGATGAAGAGGCCTCCTGCAGGACTGGTGTGGTAGCAATTTATACTAGTCAATTGGGAGGGATTTAGGCAATGGCCAGAATTACAGAAATTAACTCCCGAGGCAGGTGGTTATTATCATGGTGTCTTTCCAGCTCCCTGTGCACTCATTCGCTAGCTACCTTCCAGTGAAATGGGACTGAACACCTTTTATGACAGAAAGCCCTGAATCTAAATATTCTTAGTCATCCTGTGTACGTCTCTACCTTCTTTAACACTTATAGCCAATACTTCTTGTACCTCACACTTTCTTTTATTAAAAGACTGTAAGATAATCAAGGATGCCAAGGACCACCCCACTCAACCCTTCACTTTTTAAATGAGTATAGAGACCAGAAGGGACTTATCCACCATCAGAGAGGAGATGAGGACACAGAAAGGTCAGATTTTATTCCTACTTTGTAGCAATATTTTTATTTTCCCCTTGGGTCTTGGTCGTATTAGCATAACATGGAAACTCCCTGTGGTCAGTGGCATCTCTCCTCCCTTTGGACAACCTTAGTATGAAACTGGCTCTGTGATGTTAACAGCAGATGACTCAAGGATTCCTTTCTCTCCACCACTATTAGACTAGGACAAGCTTATGTTTCCACAAATACAAGTCAGCAGTTGCCATCTGTTGGCTAAAAAGGCTGTCACAACTGCTTTGCCTGGAACTTCTGAGGTTATCAGGGCATGTCCCAGGTTTGGGAGCAACCCTGCTGCTGGTTGTGTCCTTCAAATGCTGGGGATCTAACCTGAAGAAAGTAAGATTTGGCGCCAGAGTGCAGAGAAGGGGCTCCCCAGAGCAGAGGGTAAGCACCGTTCCAGGCCACACCCCCCAGTGAACCAGCAGCCCGTGAAGCTGCTTTAGGTCCCTGCTAAGCTTCCTGTGTCCTCTTCATCCACCCTCCCAGGCCACTCGAGGCTACAGCAGTTCTCCACCTCAACTCGCCATTATTTTATCTTCCACTCATCCATCAATCAAACGTTCACCAAAAGATGCTGTCCTTTACTTTTTAAATTTAATTTATTACATGATACACCTTGACTTCTTGCCTAGACTATGAGCTTCCTGGTGATAGAAAAGGCATTATTTACCTTTGTCGTCCTCATCTCACCTCACGTGGTAACTCGTGCGACAGTGTCAGTAAATACCCATGAAAATGATCACTGAAACTGTTTGACATCTGATTTGAACAGGTGGTGCCTCCTTTAATATATCTTGGGCTACATATTATTTTATTTTTTTGCACAAGAAGAGGGAAGGATTATTTCTCTCTTAAATACGCGATTCGTTTCTCCCTACTGGGTCATGAAAGATGAGAAAAAAATAAATTAAATTAAGGGAATAGCTAGATTTATGAAGTACTTATAAAATGCCAGATACTATAATTAGAATTGTATAGGCATATACAGTTATGCATGATGCATCCGCTTCAAGATGAGCAGATTATTAAGCTCAGCCTTCACAGGTAGATTGTGAGGGTTGAGTGAGATAATATGCCGTGAACAGTGAAACAGGAGATGTGGATTATGGTGATAATGACTCCATTTATCATGATGGCTGGATCTCACCTTGGGATGCTGAGAGACCTATGGGATGGGATACTGAAAGAGGAAGTTTCAATGAAGGAAAATCTTTTACAGGAAAAAGTCTGAGGTGCCAGGGATGGGGCAGAGATTTTGGCCAGAGAAGAAATGAAAGATCGCCAAAATGTATTTGGAACTGCTGGCAAGTGCTAACCACTGTCTGCTTCTGCCTAGAGCCACTCCTGGTCTTTCTTGAAATGTGTGAACAATATGCCTTTGATCTTGCATATTTTTCTTGGTCCAATCACTGCTTTCTTTTAAATCTAGTTCCACTTATCCTGAGGGCTGCTGATTCAACAATAGGTCTGAATATCCAAGTCTGATACGTATTTTAACTTGTTTTTTAAAGGAGAGCTTGGTAATTCCTATAAAGAAATGAACCATTAATTCTGCCATGACATTATATATGAAACCTACCCAGGAGCTCCCAAATGCTCTCCAATTCAGAGGAGACTAAAGTTCAGCAAACCAAGCTGATGTAGTATTATATTTGCCCTTTAAAAAAGGTCAGAATATTGTTCAATTGATGCCAACATCCATGAACGAAATGAAAGGGGGTTTGAGACGATTGGATGTGGTTAAGAGTTTTATGGAATTCATGAGGCTCCTTGGTCCCTATAAAATAAAACTCCCGAACAAACCTTATTGAGAGTAAATCTAGGGAGTATTTTGAAATTAGACATGTGCAATCAACAGGACAATTTTCATTGAGTTTGGATGGGCAAAGCCCTTTTTTAGTTTTCAAAATTCACAGCCGATTATCCCTTCTCCAAATGTTATTATTTTTATTTTTATTTTTATTTTTTGTGAGGAGCCAAGAAAGAAATGAGACTTGGGTCAGATTTAAGCCTATGGCAGAGCCAGGGTTACTAATGCTCAGGATCTGGACATGTAAGCGGCATTAAGACAACTGTAAGAATATTTAAATGTTTATAGCTTCTTACTTTTAGCAAAGCTGGAATGTATCTTACACCCCATAAGTAGTGTTCGGTGCACCTGTCCTCAACTATAATGCTTTAATATTTTTTTGCTCTAATATTTTTCTGCATCTTATGTTGCTTTTCTTTAAAGTAATATTTTCCAACATTTAAAGCACTTAGGTAATTTTTTTGAATGTCGAATCACAGTATAAGATTCATAATGAGAAATGGTAGGACCGCTTTGTTCTTAATTTCTGCTTCCTGGGCAACAGATTCTACCCTCTCAGCTGCATTTTTCTTACCTTATGCACTTCCAAATAATCTGATTATATTGCTACCTAAATTATGAGGGCAGTTTTTGCTGGAATGATTGGTTCTCTATGGCTGAAGATGGAGATTCTGTCCTCTTAAAACGTGCCTCATGTTTGTACCCACCCATTCCTCCACCTCCCGATATGCTCATGACACGATCAAAGGTCAAACTTGCCCTCACCATTCACATTATTTTATAAGCACATTTTCTTTCTTGCTCAATATTTTGTCATTGCTAGAGGTGGCTGTCGATTCACTCTACCTTTATCACTGGCAGGAAAGATTCTTAGCGTTTAGCCTGGGCTTGATGCACATCTCTTTCTTATTCCACAAGCCAGGATTCAAGAACATGGACACATCTAACTGAAGGCTGGGAAGCAGATCTAGGAAGAGTCTATAGGAAACAGAGAAAAAAGGATTTGAGGAGACATTTCAGCTGGGTTTTTTCATACCTTCTTCTTATTTTCTTTTTGCTTCTTGTTTCAACTGCTTAGCTGGGTTTGGGAGAAAGAAGCCATAAATGTAGATGTTTAATTAACTATGTTCAACTGAAAGACTTACACTGTGTTTCCTTCCTTCCTTCCTTCCTTCCTTCCTTCCTTCCTCCTTCCTTCCTTCCTTCCTTCTTCCCTTCCTTCCTTCCTTCCTTCCTTCTTCCCTTCCTTCCTTCCTTCCCTTCCTTCTTCTTCCTTCTTCCCTTCCTTCCTTCCTTCCTTCTTCCCTTCCATCCTTCCTTCCTTCTTCCCTTCCTGCTTCCTTCCTTCCTTTCCTTCCATCCTTCCTTCTTCCCTTCCTTCCTTCCTTCTTCCCTTCCATCCTTCCTTCCTTCTTCCCTTCCTTCCTTCCTTCCTTCTTCCCTTCCTTCCTTCCTTCCTTCTTCCCTTTCTCCATTCCTTTCTTTTCTTTTTAACTTTCCAATATCTTCCAGGAAGAGATGCTATTGTTCCCTCTTAATCACATGTTCTGTCGGTAGGAAGATGTTGGTTCCATTACTCTGCTTACTCACCGTGTGCTGTGCTATAATTCAGAAAGGCCAGGTAGTCTTTCCCCAGTTCATACAGAAAGGGAGTTGAAGTTCATGTAAAAAAAAAAAAATCCTTCTGAAGCTTGCCTCCCTGATCGTGACCTCCATCCTTTTCTTTTCCAGCAAGACATGGGTCAATATGCTTTTTATTTTTTAATAACATCCAGGGAAACACAAGAGAGACTGGTGTCAAAGATGTGATTTGTTGAACAGAAATATCCCTGTTAATTTCATGACATTTCTTGTCTAGGCACCATGCCTCCTAAATCCCATTGGATTGCTCTCACCATCCCTTGATGTCAGATTCAGAGGAGAAGCTGGCTTATGTCTATGACTCCTGCTTAAGAAAGCTCACATTCTCAATAAAGGTGGAAAAAAAATTTAAAAAAAAAGAAACCTCTCAAGGCAGCCCATCAAACACCCATCAACACAGCAGAAACTGAGATCTTACATGGTAAAGGAGCAGATAAGCGTGTACAGATAGAAGTTCCATGTGCTGTCATCAACAAATCAGAGCCAGCCACAAGTAAATCCTGACAACAAATGTGCTAGAAAAATTATTCGAAATAAAGCACAATCTACTTCTATCTCTCTTATTCTATAAAGACATTAATTGTTTGTCAGCCTAATGGACTGTCAGATAACCTCATCACTCCACTTTAATCGCAGCATCTAAAGAAATAAACATGAGAACAGAATAAACATAGATCTGTGGAGGCAGGAACAGCATGTCAAGTTTATACACCTTACTCGTTCAATGTTTGTAACTCTCTGTGTGGGTTCTCTATGTTCTCATTAAAGAGAGAGAAAAAAAAAAAAGAATGGAAAAGGTTAAAGACACCTGTCATCACCTTTTTGAGAGAGGCATGGAACAAAGCCCAGTGAAGAGGGGGGCCTGGAATAAGGGACAGAGGAAGGAAAAGCCGTGTGTAAAAGGCAGAGCAGGGACTAGATCCTTAAGAGAGATGCATGTCTAAGGGAGAAATGAAACGAGATTAGCGAGGAAGAGCTGAGCTAATGGGAGCTATTGGTAAAAGCCATGGATGACTGAACTGAAGCACCGGTGTTTGTGATGGACAAAGGTCTTCAATCAGCGCTCAGGCAGACGCTCTACTGAAGTCTTGACCCAAGGCTTGGTCTGCGCAAGGCTCATGTCTCCAGGTAGAGAGGAAAACACAGTCAGGTGTCTGGATGTTTGCCTTCAGCATCCAGACATTTCTCAGCACCTCTGAATGCTGGGATTGTGTTAAGAAGAGCCCGTGGTTTTCTGATGCTAGCAAACAAGACTTGCTGCCTTTCTTCATCCTCCCTTCATTGAATTTTAATGGGAAAAAAATATGTATATCAATAATTCAACTTCTTTTCTATTTCCAATCATGCCTATATTCATAACAAAATTTTCCAAGATGACTCCTTTTATCTGTACTTTATCTCTCACATCTTCTGCCCTCCTAACTGAACGTTCTGTTTTTATTAAGGGTGGCTGCTTCAAAAGAGGCTCTTTTTCTTCGTGAAATGCACCCACATAGCTTTGATGGCCCTATTTCTCCTCATTTCTTTTCCTCTCTGGCCCAAATCCTACCTGGTGTCCATAACTGTCATTTTCCCTTGCTGTCATTTAACCCACAGTTCATTATTTGCTCTTCTTTTAAATGCACCCGTGTTAATTTCCTCAGACTGTCCTCATTGCCAGCTGGCCTCTTCCCTGCAGATTTCCTGTGGCCAAATGTCACACCTAAGCGCCTGCACCTCTGGTGATTTCTCCCAGCATTTGTTAGGACCCTATCAATCATTATCTCACAATAAACAACAGCTTTGCAAACGGAGAGCACGGCTCGCCCAGTGATGGATGCTTCTGTAAGCCTGTCTTTTCTCCTTGTGAGAAGCATGCGGGCCCCCTCCCTTGACTTTGAGGGCTCTGGCTGTCCCTGCCGTGGCTGATGGGAAAACAAGGCTGAACTGCCAATACCGGGGCCTCTCCTCTCCTCCTCTTACCGCATTTCCTTATCAGTTGTGACAATATGCCACAATTAATGATAGCAGAAGTACCCATGTTTGATACTGCATGCATCACACTTAGGCGTGATGGATTAGCAATCAAGGAAATTAATTCTGCCATTACAAAGTAACATCTGAACTTTGAAGTTGGGCGATTGCATTGTGTAAGGTTCAGTTATGAATTCAGCCATAAATATAACATTAGGCAGGCTTATTAAGGAGCAGAAGAGTTTCAATATTGTTAGGTTTTCAGTTTCGCAAGCGCTGGTTTACAATTCTTTTCCACCAGCCTCCTTCACTTCAGAGGGATGTAAGGATTATCAAATTCCAAGGTCAGAAAGACGTTCAATGATGTTGAGTATTTTTGACCAAGTAAATAATATTTCTGATAGACTGTTCATGATCAGAGGTGCTTCAGAAACCAGTCCTTGCTGGAACGAGTGATTTAGCTTTGACAGAAGGCAACAGGCTTAGGAGGAATCACTCCTCTTGATTTGAGACGCCTTGGGATCACACATGTCAACCTGGGTACCCACATTTCCTGCAATATTTCACCTCTGAGGTGGTTTTATACACTTTGGCACCAAAAATGCAGCTTTGGAACTTGCTTGCTCTTGGGTCATAGACTTGGTTCTCACATCCACGGCGCATGTGCAAATTGGAGCCAATCTGCACCAGCTCTGAGACTGCTAATGCTGCTGGTTGCACTGAATAAAACAGAAACAATGTGTCAACATTATAAAATACAGTAACTCATCAAGACACATAAAAGTTTCCTACTAAGTGCAGGATGCATTTCAGAGGGAGGTAACTTTTGGTTAACCCTCAGTTTACATTGACAAAATCATGCTTCTGTAGTCATTGTGGGCACAGACTCGACTAACATGGATGGAACTGTCGGTCTTGCTGTTTATTCCGGCTAAAGCCATTCTTCATGGGGGCCAGTGAGGTCAACAACCACAGAAGTCCACTGACTTGGTTTGGGCCACAGGTAGACTACAGATTTGCGTGTCCAGAGAGCACAGAAAAGAAGAGGGGATCAGAAAGAGTGTTGACTTTTACCCTTTCCTACCTCACCCACAAAGGGACATGCCCCCCCCCCCAATTTCTCTAGTATTTTCTTCTTGCTATAAGGGGCCAAAATTCTAATGAAAATATCAAACAAGCCGAACTCTGTGAAATCTGCTAAATATCCACTACACTGTTGTCTCCATTATTCTGGAATTAGTGTAGAAATATTCTGAATCAGGGGTGGGAAATCTAAAGTACATGATTAAAAAAAATACTTGACCAGGGTATTCAGTGTCTAAATTATCAGAACAATGTCTGAAAAACTTCACAGAGTCATTTCCAAATGTTTTAGACACACTGATTTTCATTGCATTGGTGTGATTTATTAATGGTGAAATATTATATATTCTTAAGATGGTTTGCTTGGAATCTATACGTGGTGAGACCATGTTAAATCCACTATGGGATGTGTCACAAATACTGGATTTCTTTAAAACCATTCTCATAATCATACTTCACAATTTAACGTGTCATTTTACCCAAGTAGTTTAAGTGAATGAGCTGCTGTCTTAATTGTTCGCATTTTTGTTGTTTACTCAGTATCATTCCACTCAGTTAAATACATATTTATTGGCAATTTCTGTTTGCCAGTAGCTGTGCTGGTTTCTAGGAATTAAGGACAATGACAATTAGAGATTACTACTTTTATCATGGCCAGTGTTTCACACAATAAACCCACGGGTGCCGGTGTGCCCATCCATGCTCACAATGGCTGTTGTCACCAGAGAGACGGTGTTTATCAGCCTCTTTTGAGACATAAGTAAACTAAAGTCAGGTGCTAAGTAAGTTTGCAGCAACTCCAAGTCTAGAACCTAGGATCCTCCATGTTCTGCCCGGGGTACTTTCCAGTTAAGCTGCCATATTTTTCACTTCGAACATTTGTTTTAAGAGCGTTAATTGGAATGGTTGCTCTACCTACAATGAGCCATGTGAAATATGTCAGAGACAAAGGGAGATCTGTGGCTCAGGTCAAAAATTGAAGAGAACGTTTCCCATAAGCAAAATGTAAGCCTCAATATGACTAATGCCTTTTAAACAACGGCCTCCCTGACTTTTCCTGTGAACTTGATATTTTAAAAATAGTTAAAATTACACTTCAGATCAGAATTACCAAGTTTTCCATTTCTTTATGACACAGCTATTCCAGAAATTCGACAGACGGGTTGTTCAAATGTGGGTGCCTTATTTTTGTGCTCATTCTCCCTTGGCTACTTGAAGCCCCACTGTCAATGGGAAAACGATTACGAAATAAGTAACATCTGAAGACACAAGTCAGGTAAAGAACTGAAAAAATATATGTAAGTCTTGTCTCCCGATCGCTTAGTCATGTGACCATGATTAGACTGTCATGTTCTTCACAGTTATTTGATCAAGATGGGGATGAAGAGGGAACATGCAGATTTCACGGCATTTACAAAATGCACTTTTTATTCCCCAGGGTGACGACAGCATGATGATTTATGTCCACAGAGTCAGTCATGATTATGCCCATGAAGTTTTAGGTGTGAGTTTCACATAGTGAGGTGCTTCCTTAAAAGCACGCCTGGGATCACTCAACACGCACAGAAGTGCGCTGTCCAGACCACCTAAGAGAAGAATCTCACTGTGGTGTTACCAATACTGCAGCATTATTGACACTTCTGAGAATATATTCTTATACATTATCTTATCTGGGCTTATAAGAATTTCGCCTTGTAAGTAGAGTGAGTGTGGATATACATGTCTATCTTTTATACATAAGCTTAAGATAAGATGCTTAAATCCTATATTATACTCAGCCTTGTTCCTCAAAAACCAAATTTAAATTCAATGCAAATAGTGTAATTTTTCTCAAAACCCAAACCAGATCTCGTCTATATTAGAAGATGTCACCGGCAGGTAGAATTAGGTGTCCGTGAAGCATCATGTTTGTTGATTATATGTTGTGCTGTGACAGGTGGGGAAGAGAAGGATTGTAAAGGTAAACTTGGGATGAATCAAGATCATAGAAAGACAAAAATGACTAACGGGGAACTTTAAATTTCCTGCAAAGCTGTCCTCTCCCCGTGTCTCCAATCAATCTGTTCACGTCACCTCCCTGTCCAAGGGCTGCTCCAAAGAGTTCCTGCCTCCCCTTCAGACACGGTCTTGACAATATAAATCTGCTATTTACTTCCCTTCCTGTCTTCTACTTTCAACTTGTCCTTCTTCTGCTCCTCAAAAGGGTTATCCAACAGCAGCCCTGGTATCTTCTTTAGATGATGTCCCATCCCTTTGGACTAGAGTCCTAGGCTTCTCAAAGAGACAGTTCGCCAGCATGACAGAAGCTTCCAGCGGGCCACCAGAGGGTGACAGAGCAGAACTCCCTTTCTTCTCCAGGTAACATGACGTTAAGCGTTAAAAAAAAAAAATGCACTCTACATTCTTCAGTTATATTATCGGTGAGTGTTTAAGAGCATGGGTTCCAGAATCACTCTCCTTGGTGTCAAATCTTGACTACTCCAGTTACTAGCCACGCGGCGCCAGACAACTGATTTCACTCCTGGGCCTCAATTCTCCCAGCTGTGAAATGTAGGTGTCAGTAGTACCGACGTTCCAGAGCGCGACGGGATTCAATTTCTCAATGAATGAAAAGTTTTTAGAACCGTGCCTGACATAGAGTAGGTGCATGCAGAGTTTACTGATCTTAATGTACGAGATAATTTATTTCATCCTCTAACAATGCTAATGACAGGCATCACATTTCTTGCATGTGGTTCAAAAGCTAGGGTTTGAGTCAGCATCTGAACTCAGACTGACTCCAGAAACTGCAATCTCTTCATGATGATTTTAACCATTTGAAGGCCATGCTTCCTCTCTGCGGAGAAGGCCTAAGGTTATCCTGAACAAAGTGAGGTTATTTTGAAACCGGCCTCATGGCCAAAATATGTATGAGGTGCGCAGGGAAAGGTGTCGTCATGCCGGTTTCTGTGTGTTTCCAGTTGCATTCTGCCGAGAATTGTCTTCTTTGTCCTTGCTAACATGGACTCAGTTCCTTTTTCTGAAGTGTAGGTATATGCCCTTCATGCCATCAACTTCCTAACTATGGCACTGATCACTGATGAATGCTAAATACAGAGGTACAGAGATTCTTTTTGCAATAATTCTGTCTCATGAGAATATAAACCCATTTCTGAAAATAAACAGAAAAAAGAAATCCTCTGACAACACAAATTAATCGTCATAAAAACCACACAGTAAAAGACAAGTACTCGGGTCCTCCTTTCAATACCTAAGGACTTTGATTTAACATAACCTCACTTGATTATCTGCTTGTTTTCATAAGAGAGCATATTGTAAGTTTCAAAATAGAGAAGAGAGAGAGGTTTTGTTTGAATCAGCAGACTGACATTTGCAAAAAATTAAAGTTAGTTACAATAAAGTTATACACACACACACACACACACACACAAAATCAGACCAAAGGTAAAGTGTCTATGTCCAGACAGCATGGAAATAATCATAACAGTAATTGCAATTTATCAAGCAATGGTTCAAAGATGTTTGGCATTCTCTGGGATCAACCAGCTTAGAAAGATCTCCAACACACTAAATTGAAATAAGCTCACTTTTGATTTGGGAAACTGGATTCCGGTTATCTAGAAAATAGCTATGCCCTTACAATTCCAGATAAATTAAATGATAATTTAATATATTCTGCGTAGAACACAGCTGTTCCATGGTGATCATTAAGCATATACACTTTCTTGTTAAACTGAATACTCATTCAAACAGAAATTGAAATTTCACAAAGAGGCTATTTGCAAGGAACATTGGTCACTCTTGAAAATATGCATCATAGTTAGTTTTATAGATATGACATTTAACGTTCAGAGCAGAGACGGAACATACCAGAAATCTGGAGGCCCGCAGATATTACATCCAGTACAGAAAATAACTTCTGAAATTGTATTCCGTTCTTCTGCTTCCTTAACTCATAATTTGGTTCTGATTGAGAGAGGGGGAAGAAAAAAAAACTCAGAAGATTCAGAGGTCCAAATTATATTAGCACTCAAGAGTTTGGATGTGTCTCCAAATCTCTTGTGTGTGAAAATGTTGGCTGGAAATGCCACGAAAAACACTGTCTCTTCACAAGGTTTCTGGCAGTTCGACTCCTGCTCCTGGCTGGAAGTTCAAGTGCAGAGACGCATGAAATTGAACAATGGTGATAATAAAAACTTCTCTGAAACCATTTTGAAGTTGCAAAAAGTGGGATTTTAGGTCTATCTAATCTGGAGAAATGGCTCAGGTACAATTTTATAGTCAAATGGGTTCATCTTCTTTCCTTCTTTCTCATTTGGTTCCCATCACGTGATAATTCTACCCTTGAATTAAGGATTCAGACTTCAGCACCACTGAACGGATACCTGCGAATTATTTGGAGTCTGATAATTCATTTGTTGGCTAGCAGGACCCTTTTGTTCTGCCCTTTTTCTGTGAGCAAAAGAAGGTTCAACTCAGTGAATCTGCTCTACTCTCCCTTCTGTGCTTGAATATTCTCTGAGGGAAGTGGTTAAAGTCATTGGGTGAAGGACAGTGACTTTGGAAGACTGTCTCTGCATTTCGCTACTTCTAGACTTTCTTTGCCTTATCAGTGGGGCATACGACGCTGGAATCTATACCCAAGGACTCTCCGGAGCCTTTGTCTTTTCTGGAGAAAGAATCTCTCTACACACGCACACACACACACAAGAGGGTAGACACATCAGTAGTAAAATTTTCATGTGAAACTTAAAATTCTGTCCCCAATGCAGGAGCCTGCGAAAGGCAAAATGAATGCAACCTTATTTGTCCCCCTTTCAGTCTGGGTCCCTTCCCTTTTAAGAGCTCTAAGCATTATTTTTAGGATAAGAAAAGAAAGCCCTCTAGGATGAGTAGTGAAGGTGAATGAATGAGCTGTTAAAAATGATAATCTTACAAAAGAGACGGTTGCCGTACCTTAATGTACGCAGGTGTCAAATCACTCTTTTCAACAAGGAAGAGGACCTTTCTCTGAAGCAAATCCTACTGTGCTGACATAGCTGAGAGGTTCCCTGAAGACATCCTGGCGCAGTTTCTCAGTTATGCCTCATATACGATTTAAGATGGCACAGATGGGAGGTGATGAACAAAGAAACACATTTATTCATTTAAATATCTATGATTTCACGAAGAAGTTACCCTGTGTTCTAATGTTATTTTCCAAAGTCAATCTTCTATGGTCAGGGTCTATAAAAGCTTGGGTTTTTTTTTTTTTAATTGCAAAATATCAAAGGCCCTTTAATAATTTGCGCATGGCATTTTGTGTGGTCGTATAAATGCTCTGTTCATTTTTCCTTCCAGACACATTCATTTCGTCAGGGATTATTTTTATATAGACGGATTATGGTGATTAGAAATTTCCAAAGGAGCCTGCATTCACAATAAACACTGCTGATTTTAGCCTACTGAGAACTTGTTTATGGCAGTTTGTTTTCCTAGCTCGAGTCCATAAGTCTAGCTTTAGAAGCAGCAGGGCCGATCAACCACAAAAGAACTGTTTTATGGGTGACCCAGTAACTCGAACTACTAGAAAAAAAAGAGAAAGGAGAGAATTTTAAGAAATGACCACTATTGACTGGTTCATGCGGCGGACGGTGTCTGCCTTCGTCTGTGGGATAATTGGGCCAGAAAGGACAAATCCATAGCAATACAAGGCTTTCCTTACAAGACAGTTAATGTGCCATCAATCAGCTGGTAGGAGCAGTTTCTGTGTTGCGGTCTAAGTATGTTTTCATTCAGCTCATTTGCACTTCAAAGCTGAAGTCGATAATTCAGGCCCAAGCAGGTGCAATTTGAGGTATTTCCCTTTTGTAGCATATGAACACAAGCTGAGAAAATCTCTAAATTCATTTGCACAGGGCATTGCTGGCCAGAGTTGGCAAAGCAGAGAAGCTACTAGTTTCCTATAGGTAAGTATTATTGCTATGAATAAATCCTTGGAGAGTGAGGGGCTCTGGGTAAACATGGTTTGCTCTCGGTGATTTTATTGCATAAAACATAAGGATACTCTTTGTTTTTACAACAGATCTTAGAATCTTATCTTTTGCGAAACACTTGTGGGCTGAAGTGAACAAGCCCAGCCAATCATCTTTATGGATCTAAGAAATGTTTGATGACTACAGGGAAGGAAAACGTTATGGGGAGGGTGAACTCTGTCTAGGTAAGCGACAAAGTGGCTAGATTATTATCGGTAAGTAAAAGCAACAGCAAGGTGGTGGGAAAAGGCAATTATAACCTTTTTTGTTCCAATAGCATTTAATGAAAACTCTCGATGACCACTGCAGTATCTTGTAACACCTACAGAATGTTGTGTTTCCGGTACTTTGCTCTCTGTTACTTTATTCAATCCCAGATTCTGCAGAAAGGTGCTAAGCACCTGTTTTGTGTAGGAGACCGAAATCCCAAATTTTGCAGGGCAATCCTGCAAAGTGGGTCCAACCATCACACTCTGCTGCCACACCTCTGCTACAATCAACACAGTCACTTAACTCTTCACTGTGCTAGAGGATCCACAAGCCCTGTGTTTATGAGCTACTCATGTAGTTCTGTGAGAGATGGTCACATTTAAGGATACAACTGGCCAATAGGCACACGAAAAAAGGCTCAATATCGCTAATTATCAGACAAATGCGAATCAAAACTACAATGAGGTATCACCTCACGCCAGTTAGAATGGCCATCATTAAAAGGTCCGCAAACAGTAAATGCTGGAGACGGTGTGGAGAACAGGGAACCCTCCCACACTGCTTGTGGGAATGTATCTTGGTTAAGCCACTATGGAAAATAGTATGCAGATTCCTCAAAAAATTAAAAATAGACTTATCCTATGATCCAGCAATCCCACTCCTGGGCGTATATCTGGAGGGAACTCTAATTCAAAAAGACACCTGCACCCCAATGTTCACAGCAGCACTGTTTACAATAGCCAAGACATGGATGCAACCTAAATGCCCATCAGCAGATGACTGGATAAAGAAGCTGTGATATGTTTATACCTCTAAAGGATAGTTGAACAGCAATTATGCCATATTGCTGCAAAAAAAAAAAAAAAAAAAAAGGTATTGTAGGCAGACATTTCCACAATGACTCTTTTCAAATTTGCATGCTTTCTTTTGTTTCAAAATTACTGCCATCATCTAATAGAAATAGGTTAAATTAATCAAAGGAAAATTTTAGATTGAATATAAAAAAAAATCTGCTAATAGCGAGATCTGTTAGACTCGATCAGAAGCCCCACTGATGGAGTCACTGAAAAGAAGACCGAGATCCCCCGAGATTATTCTGGGACCACCCCAGGCCAGGGGAGGTGAGCAGACGGTGCCGACAGGCCCTTCGGTCTCTCGTGTGGGTAATTTTTTTTTTCTCTGAATTCCCTCATTTTGCCTTCTTGTCAACAAATCCTGCCATCATTTCACTCACATCTCTGCAGCGTTTTTCCAGAGCTGTTAACAGAAATCATGTCACAGAGAGTGGGAAAGAATGTCATTTTGTCATTTTCTGGGGTGGGGCGGGGGGGAGTGGAGGGAAAAACACAGGCAGTCTCTACTTCCGGAGGCTTTCATGATGAAAATAGCGATGAGTGAGGCCCGCCGGCTCCTGGGGTAGGAGAGAGACAACATTTCCTGGCAGCGAAACCCAGAAATAGCAACTGGAAACACCTCAGCCAGCCTTTCTCCTTATTAACTGGAAGGAAGGACAGTTTGGGACCACATCGACACCCCCAGACTTATCAGCATGAATGAGCTGCATGAGATCAATCACTGCATTATATCTGAGAAGCAAGTAGGTCTTTAATGCTCATCAGGTACCTCACCTGCTCCTTAACGCAGGAACTACTTTTAATTACAGACTTCCTGTGAAATGGCCATTGGAAGCTCATTATTTCACTGAATTTTTCATCCCATGGTTAGTTGTTTCATTTGTTAAGAAAGTCACCCTTTTATTGATCTAGGACATTCATTCATCTGTTTATTTTCCCCTTCAGAATACTAATACCGATACTACTAATAATAATTAATGAAAATTATACTGACAATGATGTTGAGCAGCAGAATTTTTTTCCACACTCTAGGCATGCAATGCAGTTTTGCATGTGTTTTATGTTCTGGCTTACAATCAGAAAAATCTTATGTTATAGGCATTATCATTTGCTCCGATTTTACACAAGGTGGACTGGAGACTGAGGATGCTAGACTGACCTTGTTGAGGATCACACAACTAATAAATGGAGAATTAGAGTTTGTGCCCAATTCTCTTTGATTGCAGAACTCATGCTTTCATGTGCTCTGTATACTGGACACACAGAAAAGCTTCTAGCTCATTGCACACATTCAAAATACACTGTCTCCTCATTTCTTTCTTTCATTCTTTTTTTTTAATCTTTTTCTGGGTTGCAGATCCCAGCTTCTTCAAGCATTCCTTAATTAATATGACTTTCAGCCAGCACATAACCACAGTTGATTTTATTTTAGAAGTTTCTCACTTTCTTTCCTAATATATGGAAACTTGAACTGGAAAAAAAAAAAAACACTGCAAATGTGGTGTAAGGGTAGCACATAGAAGATTCCATCGCTAGCCTTCATCACTCTGCCAAATCCAGCTTCCGCATCTGCAAAAGTTATTAATAGCAAGGATGCTAATTGACATTAAGAGAGCATCAACGTACAAAGCTTTCGGGAGATAAAAATACTCACAATTGAGAAGATCCTATTTGCAGATCAGAAGGATTCTTTTTACTTACTTGAAGCATCCTTGTTTTTCTCTGTAAAGCTGAGCAGAGCACTTAGTTTACAGGATTTCCTATTAGTTTGAAGACGTGGTGCTACAGCTCCCTCCATCTGCTGGAGTTTGGGGCGCGTGTGCTCTCAGCTGTGCTGCCCCAGGTGCACGTGCACAGTGGGGTCCCCATCCTGTGGATTCCAGAGCCCCACTGTGAACTTCTGGCAGAAGTCACGTGCTAAGAGGAACTCAGGTTTTCAGATCAGTCAGAAAGCGAAATGAGAACTAGGTGGGACTGTCTTCAGGTGGCCAAGGAAAATCAAAAAGCAGGTGTGTATTATTCCCTCTGCTGTAGTGGGGGGTCTGGGTTGCCACGAAAGTCACTGGCTACTGAAGACTTTGCCTGGAACTCTCCAGAAAGCTCTGATGCTGACAGGGGAATTATTCAAAGACTGAACAAGGTCTGTGAGAAAACTCCAAGGGTAGATAGGGGAAGGAAGCGAGTGTAATTTCAAGGAACACATAGACATTTCAGGAAAAAAGCAAGACCAGCACCAAAAGAAGCAGACAGACCTCATTAAAAGAGGAAAATAGTAGTCAAGGCGCTAGTTAGAGTGATGAAATGATTTAATGTGTAATGAAATGGTATCAGTCAAACATCGAGATAAAGAGAAAAGAGGATCTTAGGAGCCAGGATTTTACTGTTTTTCCACATCCGTTGCGTTGTAACATTGTGATTTCAGTAAGAGTCTTCAAGAAAATGTCTTGGGTGAGACACCAATGAAAAGTAGGCATATTAAATACCGGGAGTTCTGGGTCACAATTTGGTCATTAAGTAGCACTTTTATGATGAGATTTTTATATATATATATATATATATATATATATATATATATATATATATATAAATTTTTAAAAAACAATAATGCAGAATGTTGCAAAATAACAGCTCTCCCTTGCTCCCCCTCTCCAATTACTAATCTCTGTTCTTGTTACTTTTAAAAATGTTGCACCTTGTGGAGGTGAAGCCTACGGCTCTATGCAAGGTGCTGGTATGACTTTGTTTTGACTTATGAAGTTTCAGCTTCATCGCTCCTATCTACTGAAGGTGAAGCCTTAGTTCACTTAAATGACCCCAACTTACCCTCCTCCAACTTCGAGCTAATATTTCAGTTTTTCAAATCTTTAGTCTTGTTTCAGCAGCACATATACTCAGAGACTGGCATGGCTCAAGGATGACACGCAAATGTGTGAAGCATTCATATTTTTATGGAATAGTACTCAGTCTTAAAAAATAGTGAAATTCTAACACATGCTACAACTTGAATGATCCTCGAAGACTTAATGCTGAGTGAAATAAGCCAGACACGAAAGGACAAATATTATATGATTCTACTTATATGAGCTACCTAAGGTTGTCAATCACCTACAATGGTGGTTGCCAGGGGCTGGGGAGAGGGGGCAAAAAGGAATTGTTTTGTAATGGGAATTGAGTTTTAGTTTGGGAAGATGAAAATGTTCGGGAGATGAATGATGCTGATGGTTATGCAACAATGCAACTGAACTGCACATTTAAAAATTATCAGAATGGAGGGGAGGGCATAGCTCAGTGGTAGAGTGTGTGCATAGCATGTGCAAGCTCCTAGGTTCAATCCCCAGCACCTCCATTTAAAAACAAATAAATAAATAAACCTAATTACCTCTCCCCCCTAAAAAAAGATTAAAGTGGTGACTTTTGTTATGTATATTTTACCACGAGAAAAATATAAAAATATCTCCTCGCTATTCAACTTATCTTATGCTTCTTCCTTAGAAAACTAACATTTCTGCACATCTCAGTTTTCGCCCTCATGATAATAGAGTCATTCCAGGTGCTAACTCTCTCATAAAGATATGTGGAAGCAGTTCTTGCAGACGTTGGGGCTGCTTACAAATCAGATTTCCTCTTTTCTGCCTTCCTGGCATGTGGGATTATTGGACCAGGACCCTTTGTGGCTGATGAAGCCAAGCGCCCAGCTTTACACAATGAACTGGGCAGCAAAGAAGTGAGTTGTTCTCAGACCTGGATATTTCATCACAGAGCCCTCAGCCCTCGACCACTGCAACCAGTAAAGTTTGAGATGGCTGTCTGTTTTTTTTTTTTTTTTCTTTTTTCTTTTTAGGTTCATACATTTCCTGAGGTTATGTTTAAGATTAGGTATTTTTTCACCCATCCTTTTGTGTACTCAGGGCACCCTTTGAATGGAAAGATTAATGTCATCTTTTTTTCAGCTATGCACAATTCTCCTGCGTTTTCACTTGCTTATTTCTTCCCTTTTATTTCCTGTTTTCTCCTTCCAGAGCTCACAGTGGTTGGATTTTGTGTGTCTCTGATTTTCCTCCCATTTCTTTTATATTTTATCACACATTTTCTGTCTTCCTCCTTTTTGTTGTATCTTTACGTGGAGTTCCTTGACTTTATTTATTTTTTTAGGTGTCATCCTTCAAGTCTCTCCGAGAATACTAATCAGATTTTTTTTAAAGTTTCTCCTTTTCTGTGAGTTATTTCTGTTTCCACAGGGATTATTTTGTTTGTTTATTTCGCCATTTTAATGCGGTCAATTTTCTTTATATGCCTGAGTTAATTATAAGTTTATTTATGCATATTTAAAACAGAAAGAACTGAGCTGACTTGTCCAGGTAGCAGGTTGGGTTTTCTCTGCTTCTGTATTATGTAGGCTTGTTTTCTCTGCAAGATTTTTTTCTTCAGTCATGGGGGCTGATCTGCCCGGGTAGGGACTGAAACATAGGGGATCCAGGCATTTGATAAGGGATTACCAAAATGGGAAGAAAGTTATTCTATGGTGCCAACACCCAGCTAATGGTCCTAATTCTCCCCAAGTAATATGTAATATTTCTTTAATGGAGAGGTCATTGGTTTTATTACGGTGATTATAGTTTTGCTCTATTTTCTTTTGCTTTGGCTCAATGTGAGATTTCTTGTACTCTTGTTATATCCAGGAGTGTGGAGGAGAAGGGGAGTAGTAGGGAGGTGACTGGCTTCCTATTCCAGACACAGAAGTTCAGTGAGACTCTCTGCTCCTCTCCACCCACCAACTTTGGCTCATGCTCATGATCCCACCCTCCCTACTTACTAATTTGATTCTAAAAGACTTTGAGGTTCTGCCTGAAAAAATCAGCTCCCTCTTTTCCTGCCATCCCATCTTGTGTAATTTTTGGCTGCAGATTCCTCCATCTTCTTTGTTCAAACACCTGGTTTTCATCCATTTTTCCATTTCCCAGAAATGCTTTAGAATCTAATGGCAAATGATGGCCCTTCTCCCATTCCCTCTCGTTTATGGGTTTAATTCTGTTTTTTTTTTTTTTTCTCTCTTATTTTAATGAGAAGTGGAAGCAAATGCAGGCACTTGATCATTCTATTAAACCAGAGATGACCCTGTGCACTTGCAGAAAACAAAAGACTGCATTGCATTTTGCGTATCTGCAATGGGTCAACTATGGCCTCATGGAAAGACACATGTGATGCATTTAGATTGCTAGAACACAGGTGGGAATTTTTAGTGTTTTCTGGACACAGTGCACATCAATATCTTTTCATGGATTTTAAGCTGTCTGAAAAGAACATGTAGGAAAGTAGAAAGCAGATGAAAATCAGAATTGGAATCAATAGCCCTTTCTCTTGCCGTATCTTTTTTTTCCTTAGACTGGGCCTTGGAAAAAGTTGGGTCTGACCAATACAAAATTCTATTATTAAACTAGAAGTTCTGTTTTTGAATGTTTCTAATTGCAAAGACTTAATTGAAAAGAAACTAAAAAAAAAAAAAAAAATACAAAGTAGTGTTAGAAAAACTAAAACATTTTAATAGCTTTGCTGTTTGTGTTATAGAAGGTTTTTGTAGCTCAAAGAATTCTTGAATTTAGGTTTTATTCTTGTAAGTTGCCTGCATCTATAATTATTCCGCAAGTCGTTTTCCTCAGCTCTTACAAGACTACATCTGTGCTTCTGAAAAATAGTCTCGTAAGTGCTTGTGGGTGATTTATCGGTGCTTATACCCATCCTATTTTGGGTGTAGAAAATCGTGCCTACTCCAAATGTCCAGCAGCAGCAGCAGCATGGTTTTCATAATCCATCCAGACCTCCCTTCTGTCCACCCGCTTTTATTAACTCACTCTGATTTGCCCTCCATAAAGTCCTAGGCTCTTCATGATACAGTCTGCCTCCTGGTGGACCTCAGCACCCCTCTCCTCTGACATCTCGTGTGGGTCTTCATCTTTATAGCAGCCTTGTCTGTCTTACTCACAATCATATCTCCATGCCTCCTTGACACCATATTTCTTCACATTTCCTCCCTTTTTTCTAATTCTTTTTTCTTAAGATTGAACTGATGGGATGGGGAGAAGACGCAAAAGACGTTTCTTCAATATGCGCTCTAGGCATCAAGCCGTAGTCAAAGACTAGCTGGCATACACGGAGAAAGACTGTTGGCCAAAGCCAAAGTAGGCGCGATGCAAGACGTGTGAAGTGCTACAGGGTCCTCTAGAAGACTCGAGGGAGAAACTGGTTGGAAAAGAGTCAATGGAAAGGAGCCTCATTGACTACACAAAGACTAGAATTCTCAGGTGTGCTTCTGAGCACGATGAAACTTAATGAAATAGAAAGAATATTTGAAATTCAAATTTGAGTCTCATCCTATGTATTATCCATTGAAACAAAACAGGAAGGAGTCATATGTTTATCACAGATCCAGTAGACAGATTCTGTGCAATACATTATAGTAAAACTTATGCGAAAATTAATAGTGACTAAGGAGTTACCCTCAGGAAAACCTGGTGTTTGGTAAGAGAGAGAAAGAAGGACACACGTGATGGAGTGAAGGAGGAGAAGAAAGAGACAATAATGTTTTGTAAGTGGCAGTGTGAATTGTTTAGAACTGAAGGTAAACAATATATTCATGGCTGTAATTATAAAAAAAATTTCCACCCTATCCGTGGACCCACATAATCAAGTCAACCCTTACCTCCAACTGGGGAGCCCATGCGAGATGAGAAGATATCACAAACAGCTCACCAACCAGCTCTATCATGGCCCTTGACAGGTACAGGGTAGAGTTGCCGTTTATTGAAGTGTGGTGAGGGTGGCCAGAAAAAAGTTCCTGCTAATCACTCCTGGATGTCTGTAAAATATGAATACTTCCTTAATTTTTCAAACTAGACCATCTGGCAAGTCATCCTGCCTGATTACCATATCTTTCCATATCTTGCCACATCGCTTCACTGATTTTCTCATAGGATAACTTGAAGTTACTTTTCTACTCCTTCAATCCTCTTTGAAAACTAACAGGAAACATGAATTGCCACTGATCTTTCAGTCCAGAGCTAAATATTTCCTTAGCTAACTATACTTTTTAAAGGATTCTGTTCACTAATGTGCTTATTTATGCACCTGCAGTATATTTCATTTACGATAAAGTCTCCCATTTAGCCATTTGCCAAAGGAAAGGTCATCCTGTGGTTAGCATCATTCATCTTGTAAGAGGGAAGACCCCGAACCATCCTTGTATGCGGCTTAGTTTTTCTACTCAGCAGAGCTGTTTCTCTTTCCACTGTCATTGCCTTCATTGAATTTCTGCACCTCTAGCTTCTAGGTGCACAGGATGAGAGAGGGAAATGTCTCCTTCTGACAGAAGCATGCAACATAGGTCACAACGCTCATGATGCAGAGTGGGCCACTTGTGACCTGCTTGGTTTTTGAATTGTGGGATTAAATGGATTGTGAGGAAAGGGAAGACTCCAGAGCTAGCACTGTCAGCCTGAGCACCACGCAGCCTTTAGGGGTGGCACTCACAAAGACTCCAAGGAATGGGACTCTGCAGTCTTATCGAAGCCTTACAGCATCTCTGTTCTGTAGTCAAATACAGCAAAGCACTGAGTTTGTTCAGGGGGAGGCAGCACACCATTGCTGCTTAGAACAGAAAGTTACATCAAATATTCAGGCCATACCATGTTAGTAACATTAGCATGCCTATAGGAAACGTAGGAAATAATGTTTAAAATGGAAATTTCAATCTCCTCCATCCATGGACAGTAAACATTGATGATTCATTAATTTATCAAAGATACTATAGGCACATATTATGTACAATTCATTCTGTTAATGTTATGGAAAATTCAATAATAAGAAAGGCAGTGCCTGCAAAGGAACCAAGCATCTGGCAGAAGAGTAAGATGAGTACACGTCTGATGGAATAAAAGAGAAGAGGGCGGGTATGAGTTGATCATAGAGGTATCTAGCCTCAGAATTAAAAAAGTAGAAACACAGGTTTTATGATGTAGACCATATATGATAGAGGCCAGTAGTATGATGGATGATAAATATTTTTGTGTTCACAGAGCATTTAGATGTCCTTGCATAGAGAAATCTTTACATCTTTAGACGGGATATTCTATGGCCTTAGATATTAGACATCAAAACATATTTATAAAGTATATAAATATGAATGGTGAGCACAGTGCATTGTTAGAAATGTGGGCAACTTATAATGAAAAATAAAGACTTGATAAATAGATGGGTAGATAAATAGACAGACAAGTAGACAGATAAGGAGATAGACAGATGATGGAAAGACAAAAGAAGAGCCAGGGGAGATTGACAAAGGACCGATTTTAATCTTGAGGTTGTATCTACAAACATGAAGCCAAATTGATTGATTGACTAAAAGTAATTTTACTTCAGCTCTGATCATCAAATACAATGATGTTTGTTTGGACCAAAAGCTCATTTTCATCTCCGATGTTGCCAGTGACGTGTTTAAACTTCACAAGAGGTAAGTTTCAGCGTAGAACGTCGTTACACCCGATGAACGTCATGGTGACAATTTTATCAAAGTCTCCATTAAGCTAACGTTTTCCTCAACATTTAAAAACAAATGAGAACATAGAATCCCGATTAATTCCTGTGCCCATTGTTCTTCCAATTTAAAGAAACCTGCCTCGTCCTGCTTCATAATATGTAAAAAATATATACATAATATGTAAAAGAGGGACCAAGTTTTCTTATATATGTCCATAAAGATAGTGGCACATCAGGCAAAAATAAACATCGATAAAAGTAAAAGTACAACTTATTCTTTAATTGGCAGGTAACCTTGCTCCCCCATTCTTTAGCCCTCTCTCCAAGAGAGCTTGAGAATGTGATTCAATCTGGAATCGTGTTCCGCTACACTAGCTCCCCGAGCTAGCCAATTATCTATGAAGGTTTCTTCTTGGATGCCCTCAGTTAGCTCTGCTCATTCAATGGAAAACTTGTGGTACTGAATTCGTTCTAAATGACAGGCAGAAAAATCTGTACTATTTGAATGGCAACTTAAATATACAATGCAAGGTATTTGATTTAACTTAAATTAAATTAATTTAATTTAGCTGTCAGAGCCCCCACAAAGACACTTAAGTGTTTCATGTGGTGTCTCCTTGATGTATAGAGGTATGTGTGTGTGTGTGTGTGTCTGTCTGTGTGTGCGTGCGTGCACACACATGTGCATGCAAATGTGTGTGTGTATGAGAGAGAACATACAAGTTTCCTCTGCCTTTGTAATGAAAGCTATTTTTGTTATTTTCTTTTATAAAAGTAAGAAAAAAACAAATTTCTATTAACCTATATAAAGTTGTAAAAAATGATAGACACTATTTTCATGATAAATTCCATCACGTAACTTTCAATACTGTTTCTTACAGTTCTTTCCCTGTATTCAGCATTCTGTTGTAACCTTGCTTAGACCATCTCTCTACCAGGCACAGAACCACAGCAGACAGAAAGAACAATTGTCCCTGGTGTACTCTCTACCAAAGAGATTTAGCCGATCAATGAATCTGTCAATCAGATGTCAGATCAGATCTGATGATCTCTAATGTGCCCAGTTCTGTACCAAATGTGGTAGAGGATATGAAAGCATAAGACATAGTTCCTGCTCTCAGATAGAGTGTCCAGGATTGGCATTGACCTTGGCAAATCCAACAAGTATTTATGTAGTCACATAACTCCAAAATGACAACATGAGAATGATGAGGAGTGCTTCAGGAATTTAAACAAGAGGATGTAACTGAGGAAACTACATCAAAGATGCGAGAAGTGAAATATCCAGCAGTTTACTATAGTTGATTTCCTTCTGGCAGGAAGCATCCTTGCCACAAGTGTGGTAATAAAAGAGTTGAGGAAGGGAGAGGAAAAAGTAAAACAAAATGTGGTGGCTATGAATGTAGTGAAAACACTTTACCTCAAGCTAGAATCATGTTTTCCTCAAAAATAAAATTCCAGAGAATCCCTAATAACTGAATTTCAACATGGGAGCAGTTGAGGCATCATTTCATCATTCACAAGTCATTTCTTTGATGATATTTTGGGACAGCTTCTCCCATCCTCCTCTTCACCTGCCCCTCCTTATCCCACGTTCAATGGGCATTCGAGGCACCTGGAATATGGTGCTGGGACCTGCTGAGTATAGAGGGGACCACTGCAAACAGTGTGACTGTGTGGAGGAAGAAGGCTTCTGAAAGTTTTAAGGTTTTAATCTCAGTTAATTATTGAGATAGGTGGTCGGAGTCCTTGCCTTCCCCCAATGCCTGCAGGCTCAACTGCATGAGCCTGCTCGTCTATGACTCAGGGAGGCCTGAGAGTTTTCAGCTTTTCTATAAACAAGAGGCAGGGTTGGTGGGGGGCACAGAGTCCTGCTCCCTTTCCAGTCAACCGTAGTTCATTCTGAGTGCCTATCTGCCAATGTGTGCAAGTATTAAGCAAGAATTGGCCCCTGTCTTTAAGGAACTGGTTATCTGGCAGATGAGATGACATTTTACAAATATGAAAAAATAAATGATTAGCTCATCACGGTTGTATTTTCAACATGTAGAATTTGCAATTGTGTGCCACGTGGTAAGAAATGAACGGTGTCTTAGAAGACGAAAGATGGTTGATCACAATGCCGGTGTGCTTAGCTATTGCAAAATT
The DNA here is from genome assembly GCF_009834535.1 of Camelus ferus. Taxonomy (NCBI): domain Eukaryota; kingdom Metazoa; phylum Chordata; class Mammalia; order Artiodactyla; family Camelidae; genus Camelus; species Camelus ferus. Next base: position 19,583,033 of record NC_045719.1, read on the forward strand.
CTCTAATTGGCTTCTGTGGCCATGCCTGTACAGGACTCTTGATTTTTCTTGATTTCTTCCTCCAGAGTCAGTTTTCTATGTGTATCTGCCACAAAGTCTAATTTAGCGCTTTGAGTACATGGCATTTAAAATGTGTGTATTTTGTAAATAAAGGAACCAAGGCACTCAGCCTTCCATGTCAGAGAGGACCCCATACGCCACAGGTAAACTGGTGTTTCTCTGCTGGTCCAGTTGGTCCCCTTCCCAACTCTCCCCGCTCTTTATTCGTAATGACCTTGGTTTGAAAGAGCACAACTTAAAATTGTAGGTGAATTGTTACTGACCGTCCCCTGATCTTTTGCCAGCTCCCTTCTTGTTTCTATGTCTAGTTGACTAAAGATACACGCTGTTCCTAAGAAGGGGTTGTGATATATCTGACTGATAACACACACTGGTCCAGAGGGGTATCTCTCGCACCATAGTCTTGACTCCCTGAGGTTTGTAGCTAGAAGGAAACCACAAGGTAGAAATTGAGCCACAGCTCTTACAAATCGTGTCCACTGTGGATAATGCAAAACAGCTCACTCTAAAGTCACAAGAACCAAGAAGCCCTCCTGAGGTCTGAGCTCAGTGATGCCAGCTCTTTGCACATGTTTCACATTTTCATTATTTGTTGAGTCTTTTTTAAAACCTCTTCCTTCACTGGCTTACTTTCAAACATAGTTGGAAGTAACACAACCTACATGTGGATTGCAGTGAAGATTACAATCCAGCATTCAAGAAATGAAAAAAAGAATAACACATTTTTGAGTTCCAAAGTATGAATTTCATTTATGAACTAGATTTCCAAATCATACAGATAGATATGATACAAGACTAAAGGCAACATTTACACTTTGCAATAAACACACAATAAATGCAATAAATGATCTTTCATTCATTTATTCGTTCAAAACCTTGTTACTTAGCTCTATTATGGATACTTGGCTTCATCTTAACAATTAACTGTAGTTTGCTTTTATATGAGACCTGAATCTTCATGGCAATGCACAGCTTTGCTGCACACAAAGTGCAGAAATTCTTTCCAATAATGTATGTAGAACTGGCGAAGCTTTTAAATAATGAAAACCTAAACACAAGCATAAAGTCTGGAATTCCCACATGGCAGTGGTGGCTGGAGAAGGCAATTAAGAGGGTGAAATCATGGTAGTAGTGGGCACTTGATTGTAAAAGAGGCAACTTCAAGATGGCAGCATCACCTCCCCTGATTGTTAATAAATAAATATTGATGTTAATTTAGCACTTTTCATCTTCAAAGCACTTTACAATTATTAATTAGTCCTCTTAGGACTATTTGAAATATAATTTCTGAAGTTTGCATTTAAATTGGGTACTCATGATGGTGTTTTTTGGCTTCAAGTATAACAGCTTTTTTTTTTTTTTCCAATTCTCAGAATTTTTTTTTTTTTTCCTGGAATTAAAGCTAATAGGATGTACATAGCTAAACAGGCATTCCATGAAAGGTTATCTCAGGACGTGGAGTATGAAGTCACTGTCAGGAGGGAATGTATTTACCTAGTCTCAGAGCAATGGACCAAGGTTCTGGTTCAGTTTCCCTGAAGACCTTCGACCAGGAAGAGGTTCTTTTAGATCATCAAACGAACCCACTTTGCACCCAAACCTTGGTACAAGATGTCATCACTGCTTGGAACTACCATTCCAACTGCTAGCAACCATTCTCTTTTGCATGCGGATTCGTAGGCATCTTGATTTTACATTTTGTGTCAGAGAAGTACTTCCTAAATTCTAGGTGTCTTTTTGATCCTTTCACAAATGTTTATTAAGTTACCAAATTAAAATCAAAATAAAATCACGGATGCTTATCTCATAGTTCATAGACTAACAGGAGGTCGAAGATGATATGAATAACCACCATACAGAATAAGTGATATTAAAAAAATAATACTCTCTTTTTGAGCAGTGTTTTGTTTACAATAAAATGAGGGAAAAGTACAGAGAGTTTCTATATACGCCTTCAACAACTCCCTGCCCCCGCCAAGTTCCCCGTATTATGAACACATTGCATAAGCACAGTACGTTTGTTAGAACTGATGAGTCAATATTGATACATAATTATTAACTAAAGTCCACGGTTCCCATTATGGTTCACTCTTGATGCTGTCTGTGCAATGTGTTTTGACAAGTGTTTAATGACATGCATCCGCCATTACAGTATCGCACAGGATAGTTTTTCTTGTTATACGTTCTTGCCTGTCAGTTAATAAGAGTTTGACTTCGCTGTGGCCACTCACCTTTGTTCCAGACACACCTGCACTTCAAGGAGGTTGTGCCCCTTTGGTGACTGCTTGTACAAACACTGTGACATCAGTCTTCTCAGCTCCACTGAGCAGGAAGTCTCTCCATCCCCAGAGAAATACATTTCATTCAGCGTGACTGGGAGATAAGACCAGGGTTTAAGGGTTGGTGGTGAAAGGAAGACATTTGCAATTTAATTCCTTCTGACTTATATAAGAGGCCTTCCCAGAGAGACGTGCCTGTCATGCAACTTGTCCAATTAGAGAGCCTTCTGGTGTTTTCTTTTTGTTTGCCACACCTACCACCTCCCTCACTTCTGAAATGTCCAGGATTATCACAAGATCCACTCTTGCATCTCCTCTGTCTATGAACCTACGAATGATTCTACTAATCATTGGTGGAGATTTACCTCTATATTTTGGAAAAGCAGCTTACAGCTTTATTTAACCAAAACAGATATAGTGGCTTACGTGTGTGTGTGTGTATATGTGTGTGTGTGTGTGTATATATATTTATATTTATTTATATTTATATTTATATTTACATTTATATTTATTTTTATATAAAATATAAAGATCCACAAACCTTTGCTGAACCACAACCCCCTACTTAGTATACAGAGGCCATCTTCCCATATCAACGTAGGCATCTAATTGCTTTGTGATTGTTTGTTTATGTCTGTCTCCCCTTGCAGACAGCGAGTTACATAATGGAAAGACACTGTTATTTATATTTACTCTTGAATCCTTCAATAATTTAAACTTTGCCTGCTACATGACAGAGCCTCCATTTCTGAATGGATTTAAAACACAAAAGTAAAAAAAAAAAAATTTTTTTTTCAAAAGGAGATTCGGGGAGAATAAACTAGAAAATCAACTTTCTGTACTGCTTCAAGGAGATGGTTTAAAAATGTGTCTAACTTTGCCAGCCCAGTCCTCACCCTTCATGAATGTGTAATAGCACAGAGAAGATGAAAGGAACGAGATACGCTTGTGGTTTGCAATCTCATGGCAAAAAAACCTTGATCAGAATATTATCATGTACCTCAAATTCAGCCCCCGGTTGTCCTTGAAGATCCCCCCTAAATGCCACATTAAATCATTAAGATTAAATATACTGATGACAACAAGGATCACTTTCCTTTCCCCCAGTGAGGAGCACTTCTCTATTCACTGACAGAGGAAATTTCAGCCCCTGCCTCAGAGAACCTCAGATCTACCCAAAGCTTCATGGCTTCCTAGAGGATCATTGGTAAAGACTTCTGCTTACCTTTGGGCACCCATGGGCATCCTCTGGAAACCTTCCCTCCTTCCCCTGCTACGTATGGACCAGGCGCCCCTCTTGGGGACCCCGTTTCCTCTCACTCTGGATTTTAGTTGCCTGGACACTTGCACGTCTCCTCCCCTGGGCTTTAGGCCACATTATGGCAAGTAGCTGGTTTGCCTTCACCTGCATCCAGCTCAGTGTCTGGAATATACTGTGGGGAGGTGGGAAGGAAGGAAATCAAGCAAGCAAGCAAAAAAAAAAAAAAAAAAAAAAAAAAAAAAGAATGAAGGAAGGCAAGTTTCACATCTAGAAATAATAAACTTTCTCTAACAAGCCCCGGTACATTAATGTTTAAGTGTTTCTCCTGGAATCTTGACTCATAAGGGAGCTCTGAGCTTTTCAGGAAAACAAACAAACAAACAAACAAACAAACAAACAAACACCTACTTAGCACAGGAAACTGGCTGGACCACACCTCCTCTGGAAGCATCCTTGACACTGTGATTAGCCTTGGCTTTGCCTTCCCATCTGTCTGACTTTTACCGACTTATATTAGGTGACAGTGGCTGAGCTGACCTCAGCTATAATGCACTGCTGTCTTCCATGGGGTGTGTAATCACGCAGCCGGAGATGGAGATGTTCCGGCACTAACACCGTGGTCCTGTGTTGTGTGCGTTGTGTTACCTTGGGTGCCTTTTCCTTAGTGGCCTCCAGACTGTATTTGATTTTGTGTCTTTTCCATCCTCTGAGATGAGTTTAAGTCACTTGTATCCCATGGGCTGTGTTATTCCTACAGGGCAAATTGTCTCCTTCCTCTTAATACATCTTTTCTTATTTTATACGTAGCATGCATGTGTCTGATTGTGCAAATTAACTGAAGGCAGGGACCATGCCTTGTGTTACAGCTTTATCATTTCTTTTAGTGGTTCACTTATTAGGCTGAAGACAATAGGTGCTTGAAATGTTAAAAAATGATGGAATGCATAAAAATTAAGGGAATTTCTGAATCATAAATTGAAGTATTTCTTTCTAATTCAGTGCCTACCTATGCCTTCCAAACCTCCAAGATTCTGGGATTTCTATTAAGAATTTAAGATATTCAAGACATGATTTTTCAAAAATCAGTGGCTACACTGGAATGTGGATCGTCTGTGTTTTTGTTGGGTCAACCAAAAATAACGTGTTTGTTCAAGATTTTTTTTTTCCAATGCTGGACATCGAACTCTGGCGTGAAAGATGTCACTGTAAAGCGTTCACTCTCCTTCTCTGTCACCACCCACACAGACCTGCTAGGCTGCACCCTCACTGATGTCCCACATGGTGGCATCTCAGGAGCAGAAAGGTCAGGAACAAACAGCTCCAAGTTTGCAAGATTTAAAGGCAAGTCACCAGGACTTGGACTAGAGCCCCAAACCATACAGGGCAGTAAGGTCAGAGCTTAACTGCTTTCCCATCTCACTATTCAAGGACAAGAGAGCTTGATGCTGGAGACTCCAGCCCCATAATGCGTCTACTGAGGTGGCCATTTCATCACACATGGTTGCGAGTTGAGTTCTGACCACACAATTTAAATCGACAGCAGCAGGGCCCCGGTGGGGATGTGAGAAGCAGTGTCACACACGCAACATCCTTCTCCTAATTATAGAGACGTGGACAGGTGGCAGGAAGGGAATGAGAGGTGAGGTGGGGGGAGACGGAGGGGTGGGGAGGCACAGTGACATTTCCCATCTCGGGAGTACAAGATTCATTACCTCTGATGAAAAGTCACCAGGCTGCGGTGAGTCCTGACATACCCCGTGACAGGAGAAAGTGACATGGCCATTTGACATTCAGGGCTAGAAGTTTGCCGGTCTGTAATCACTGGTTAAAATTGAATCTTGTACATTGCACCCTGCCAGCACAGCTCAACTCTTGATAATTATTTGGATGCTACTGTATTTGGATTTTATTTCCCCAGCAGAGGGGAAGTTGGATTTATAGTTTACTGCTGGGTTAAGATTGGAACAGGCTAGATCTTTTTTATGGTTAATATGGCAGAGCCGAATAAATCGAGAGGTGTTTTTTGTCCTCTTTTTCATTCTAAACCACTTGGGAATGGGGGTGGGGAGCCACAAAGGAATCACAGGGTGCGACTTCTGATTTTCCACTGAATGAGCTACGATTCTGTCTGTGCTAATTTTTTTTTTCTTTTTTTTTTTTCATTCAACTTCATGATGCTTTAAACCAGCCATCTGGTCACGGATGGGGCTGGGAAACACCGTTTTGCGACAGCTTCTAGCCTGAGCGGCCACGTGGATGAGAACATCAGTGGTCAATGCCACTTAACAAGCACTTCTTTACCTGGGGGTCAGGAAAAGGACAAGAGAAATGTTTTACAGCAGGTCATTTGAGGATAATTCCAGCGTGGCCTTGACCCGTGGGTTAGCATACAGGCATGCTGGGATTCCAGCAGGAGGGGTACCTCCCCTTCCTCCTATTCTGAGCCACTGAAGCTCCCATCCTTTGCAGGAGAACAGCCTGGATAGTCACCCCGTTGAGCCCAGAGGGATCCTAGATGTCTGGCTTGACTGGCTCCGTCTAACATTTTGAGGAGTCTCAAGCCACATGTTCATAGAAGGGTGAAGCGATCACCAGAGGTAACTTTACGTACAGACAGAATAAATGTTGCCCGTGCACCACGGTTTATGTAGCTGTGCCCTGGGAAGCAGGCAGGCTGGCCTGATCTAAGCTATCTGTGCCACGAAGCTCCCTCAGTGTCTACAAGTCCATTATTAGAAAAACATCAACTTAAATAAAAGCATTGTGTTTCCGAGGGTTTCAAAATAAGTCACCATTATTTCTTGGAAAAAAAAATATATTCTCAAACACAGGCAAAGACAGATAAAGCATGGTGGAAATTTTGCTGGGAAAGACCAATAGACTGTGATCCAAGAGGCCTGGAGAATTAGCAGTCACTGTTTCGGGAGGTTCACTGTGGACCCGGGGCTGACTCCCAGCCTTGTTCGTGCTACCACCTGATTTCTGGCCAGTTGAGTGTGATCTTACCACTTTTAGAGAAGTCCCATCACTCGCACATTCTCTGTGTCTGGGATCGATGTATAAAAACCAGGGTGGTGATTAATGTCATTTACAGTGAGAAATAACAATGGCACCGGATTTAGAACATGCAGAGGTCACATGACTAGGGCAGACATTACAGGTAAACAAGTCAAATCCTAAACAGAGGGTGTCCCGGTGACCAAGGAATCACCAGGGAAGTCAAGATGAGCCCAGCTCTCTGCCTTTTTGCAGACAGAGTAGGTGTGGCCAAGGCTGTCCTCACCCAATCTAGGGCTGCCTGGAGAGGCTGAGATAGTCAGCGCCCTTAGTGGAACGGATTCTTCTGAATAGTGCTGACATGGGCACTGACAATCATGGCTTTCTCTCTGCACCCTCATTCAGTCTTCAGTGATAAACCCCGCCCTCTCTGCCCACCCTGCACTTCGTACCAGAGGGACGATGTTGAGATCAGAGCTTCTGCCTTTCAGAAGGCAGACATCTTTTCCTGCTTTTCTAGTCACCTACAGACACAAACAACTTTGGGAGCATAAAGTCATAACTCGCTTTCATTCCACTAGAATATACACTGATAGAATGGGGTTAACCTGGGGACAGAGTTCCTTGTCCAAAGTGGGAATTTCTGAACAGTCTAGGGAAAGTCTAGGGAAGTAGCTAAGATTTTTTGACAAACTTGGAAATAGAATGGTAAGAATGCCTGGAGAAAGCGCAGTGAAAAAAAAATGACAACGAATATATGTATGTTCGTGTATAACTGAAAAGTTGTGCTCTACACTGGAATTTGACACAACATTGTAAAATGACTATAACTCAATTAAAAAAAAAGGGCATAACTTAAGGAGAAGAATATAGAACAAAGAGACAGAAAAAAGGGGAAAAAACAAGAATGCAACCCCAAATATATCTCAAAAGGGCTAAAATTATGCCTATGATCTTCTAATGGAAATAGAATAAAGAATGATTTGAATGCAATGGTTGTTAAAATGAAGACCTGGACGGTAATGAAACTGGATTATCTGGGTCAGCTGGACAGGGTGTGGTCAAAGGAATAAACCAACTTTTTACTCACATCACACTTCAACTGCTCCTAATTGCAGAGACTGGATGAAGGGCGGTTTCTCTTTTCTATGGGCCTCAATTACCTTTACTTGGGAAAAAGGGCCTCCATTTCTGTCTAGACCACAAAGCAAAAAGACAACATGGCAACTAAAAGGGATTTCACAACAGTATAGTTCATGGCAAACTGAAAGCTGTCCTCATGTTCCCACGGTGGGGAAAGGACCTGCCATTCTTCTGCCCCAAACAAAATCTCATGCCTCCTCTTCCATGAAGTCTTCCCTGACTAACAAGCACAGTTGATGGTTCCTTCTCTAAATTTCTGCAGAATTCATCCCTCTTGCATAAATGCATTATGTGTGCTTGATTGTAAGGTTCTTTCTGTGTTTCCTATTCATTCATCTTGCTTGAATGAGCAACTATAGCCTGGAGGTAAGAAGTTTCTAAAACCTAAAGTTAGTCTTTTGACCTCCTGGAAATGCAATTATCTTATTTATAAGATAAGGAAATGAGAATATGGACCTCAAAGGTCACTTCCAGTTCTAACATTCCATGAAACTCTATCGGACTTCCTTTGTCCTTCGCCTGGAAGGGAAATGTATTTCGCTTTGTTTAATTTGCACATCTCTGTGTTCAATCCAGTGTAAGCTGAACACTGTAAGAGCAAGACCTGGTACTCGACTGAATCCAGACACCACCGGAGCGTCCCATTGACAGCCCTCCAGGTGCAGCAACGGCAGTCAGAGCTCAAACCAGCACAATCCTCTGGTTCTGCAATTAGAACTCGTAGGCACTCTGTGCTTTGCAGAATCCAGGCTTTGCAGAATCAAAGTGCGTGTGTGTGTGTGTGTGTTTAACATTTTCATCCTAGAATACTGTATTGCCAGACTCTTTCTACCCTCATCTTGTTTATACATGTTTCTGCGATCAAGCTGTGTGGAGCCATCTACTCACACGGTTCCCGGTCGTGAGATTTCTCCACAGCTCTTGGTGTGATTAGCATCTGGAATATTGAACAGAAGTGATTTTATCCTGCAATCAAGAAGATTTCAGCTGACGTTAGATGTTAGTCCTTGCCGAATGCAGAAAGAAAGGAGGTGTATGAGAATTCGCATTGCTCACAGGTGAACAGAACATCAACCTGCAACTCATGGCTTGTCTTTACATGGTCTTACCATTTTTACATGCAGGCTAGTGCTCTTTGGAAGACTATCGATTCCACTCATTGGCATTACACAATTGGGGAGAAACTCATCAATATCCCATTGAACAGGGGAGATGGGGAGAGAATTTGTGGCAGCCGCAGGTGAAGCCCAAAGATTAGACCGCTGGATTGGGATGGATTTTCTTTACTTTTCCTTCGAATCTGTACATCACCCAAGAAGGAAGATTTTTGTTGCTGAGTGGATTTGGGGCTTATTAATCGCTTTAGGAATACAAGGCGCAGGGGTCTTCTTTTTCCCAGTTGTCCCCTGGCTATGCCATCTGATGATTCATCACCAAACACTTCCCCTCTGCCTTCCTGGGGGCTGTTAATTCAAACACAGAGGGAAATGGGGGTCGTCTTTTGTGCTGTTCTCTTAATCAAAATTATTTCGTGAAATGCAACTGCAGAAAATAGATTCTTTTATTTTAGGATCAACCGCAGTTTCTACAATGTTCAGGCAAACCTGAGCCCCTCCTTAAAATGTCGGGGAAACAAAACCATCCCCACCTGAAGGGCCTCTTCACTTGTCTTGAAAGGATTTTTTTCGGCTGTTTCCCTTAAGCGGCTTTCTCCTTCTGTGCAACTTCCCAGTCCCATTCACAAACTGTTGCCATGGTAAATAATTATATCACAGATGAAGTGTGTACACTTCCTTTTCATAGCTGGAAGAGAAATTGTAGAGGAAAGGGGAAAAAATCAAAATCCTTTAAAATTACAGGGGAGATAGCTGAGGAAAGATTGCCTCCTCGTTAACATAATTAGCTCCATGAATTATAAATTGGTATTAGAACTTGCTCTTCATGACAAAAGGAGTAATTATATTTACTCATGTAAAATTAAACAATACCAAAAAAAAAAAAAAAACTAATGGGACTCACCAGAAGCTCTCTTGACATTATCATAAAATTCAGAGATCTGAATATCCTGCAATGTGAAATGATTTAAGCGGCATAAACTTTAATGTTGCTCAAATGTGCTATCTAGAAATATATCTCCTGGCTAGTTTATAATCGTACTCTGTGTTCAGAACACATAACAACAACAACAACAACAACAACAAAAAACATCTCTTCAACGTTTTTTTTTTCATACCCTGATGCACAGAAAGCCCAAATTCTTGGTACCAAAGTGGGCTCCGGAAGTCATTTGAGAATATATATATATATATATATTTTTTTTTTTTAATTGACTGTTCTAAAGTCAAAGCTTCCAGAATAGAGGGTGATCTGTTTATTTAAATAACTCTCAAATGTCTCTAAAAGTGGGGCTGATGTAAGAAAATGTTGATTTGTCTAACTAGCGTCACACATCCAGAAAGATTTCCCGTAGGAGGAATGGTATAGGTCAGAATGGCGGTATGATTCCTTGGTATTTCAGATTTAGGCACCCAAAGACCAATGATTAGTGGGGGGAGGTATAGCTCAAGTGGTGGAGCACATGAATAGCATGCTCAGGGTCCTGGGTTCAATCCCCAGTACCACCCCAATAAACAAACAAACAAACAAACCTAATTACCTCCCCCACTCCAAAGAAAAAAGACCAATGATTACCAACATTTCACATCATACAGCATCTTCTGTATGAACCGTATGAAACCAAATGGAGAGAATATATATTTGCACCCCAGGTAGAGGAGCCTAGTATGACTGCAGATGTCTTTGGAGAAAGAATTAGCTTCTCTGTTCATTCAGCCATTGAGTTCTCTTGGGGGAATTACAACATGTACAACTGTACATGGCATGCTGGGCATGGGAGGAGAACATCAAATAAAATTGAAAGTTGTTTTCTATACTTCCAGAATTTATGAGTCCTAGAAACCCAGCCTTTCGTCTAGAATAATATGTAGCCAAAATGAAGCTTTAAGAATATGCCAGAATGATTAAGTCATATGTTAAGTGAAAAAGCAAGCTCTAACATTGCCATTCTAACGAAGCCTGGTATGTGCATATGGGTTGACAATCTGTCACTGCTTTTCCTCCTGACCACCTTTCCTAGGACTTCTGGAGCCTAGGTTGCTGCTGGAAGGATCTTCTAGTCTGCCTGACTTTGCATCTGAGAATGTTAATTTAGGCTCGTCGATAGGACAACCAGGATGGTGGGGGCGGGAAGAGGATGCACCTCAAGGTACCACTCCAGGTCCCATCTGGAAACAGATAGTGCCCTCAGATGGAGTAATTGAGGAGAGATTTAATAAAGGGAGCTATTCAAAAAGAAAATATGCAGGCAGGTTTAAAAAAAAACAATAAGGGACAATGAGTATTCCAGAACTAGTGACAGTGAGGAGCCATCACCATCCCTGAAGGGGCAAGAGAAATAAGTCATTGCCAGAACTTAGGGGGGCGAGTTGCAGGGTAGGAGGACCACAAAGAGCTGTGGCCTTTGGGAGAGGGGCACACCCAACATGTGGCACCTTGGTCAGAGAGAAGCGAGAAGAATGAATGTCCCAGTTCGACATTCCCACCCTTTAGTCTTCTGCAGGTCCCTTCCGTTGGCCAAACCCAATGGGAAGCCAGAGATAGGTGCTTTTAACTTTAGTTTATACAGTTAGTCTCTTCAGGCACAAAGCATGATGGAAAAGGACAAGGAGTAGAGATAAATAAGAAATAGCTAACACAGATGAGCGAATGTCACAGACCAGGAGACACCTTTTTTGAAAGATTAGCAAATGTTTCACTCCAGAAAATTGTCTATTTCCAAATGAAAAATTTTATCATTAAATTTAAAAATTATAATGCTGAAAATCTGGCATAAATCTTTTCTACGGACTAGCTGTTTGATTTTACTTTGAAATTAAATGCATTTTTGAATCCCATGAATCATTCAACTTAGAAAAATGTATTTTATTAATTTTTTGAGACCTGAGCTGCCTCACCAATAAGGCGTTTTCAACAATTTTGTTATATGAATAGATGAATGAGATAATGAACAGTGGAATTCCCTAGGAAAATTCTATCATTGGGTTGTTTTTTTTGTTGTTGTTCATGGTCTTGCTTTCCTCAACATGGTAAGCTCCATTTTCAATATCCAAGGAGATCAGTTTTGTTTTTCCCTCAAATAATGTGCCTCGAGGTTCATGCTAAGTTTTACAGTAAGGCTATTAGGCAAAAAAAAAAGCCCCAAAAAACAAAAAACTAATGATATGGCATGGTTGATTTTTATGTAGAATCACCATGTTATCATTTGTAAATAAATCACGAAATACGTGTGTCATAGTTATTTACTGTAAGGAAAGTTGCTACTCCTTTTTTTCAGGCTAACAAAACGGTATTAAATATATAAGAGCAAAACTTTTTTCAGTAGGTCATATTAATTTGTGTCCTTTTAAAAATGACTCTCTCTGCATTTGTTTCCTGGACAATTTATCTAACGTATTCTATACATCTCTCGCTTTTAGCATATGGCTCTGATTTTATTAATACCACAGAACCATGTACAAGCTTTTAATAATGAAAATTGTCTTTGTCGCTTATAGAGAATAATGGTCTCAGTGCTGTAGATGTTAAGACCCACTAAAGAAGAGGAACTAGAGTCAAAGGAAGAACAAAGAAAACAAGCATCCATGGCTTATTTTTAGAGCATATGTGTGGTGAATTCTGATGGTACACAAAGAAAACAAGGGCAAACCAGTGATGGAAAGGGCATGGCACCATAATCAGAGTCACAGATGTCCCCCTCTCATGGAAGACACCGCAGACAGATCACAGCATGGCTTGTCCTCTAGATCTTAATTCAGTTTTAGCATCTTGCCTATTCCGGCGCCATCAGCCTTCCAGTCCCAATGGATCAGAGCCAACCATGACTTCGGCAAATGTCCAAAATTACCAGAACCATTCGTTCAATACCTCACTTTCCAGTGAAAATCACCTTTAAAAATTATATGTTACTCCTCTATAATAAGTGAATGAACGTGCTTTCTTTTCTATTATGTTTCTGTTGAAAATGTAGTTTGTGATTATGATTTGCAACTGGAGAACTTCAGCATGTAACCTCACTGGGTGCTACTCATAGTCACTGAGAGCCATTATGCAAGGGGATTTGGGACAATAGTGTATAATTTTATAATAATGACAACGATGGAACCTTTCATGATTAATTCCAGATACTGTCGTAAACACGTAACAGACATTACTTAATTTTATCCTTTTAAAAACTGTAAAGGGCATTATTACTCCAATTTTACATTTATGGAAACTGAGGTTCAGAGGATTATGTAAGTTGCTGGGGTCACCCAGCTGGCACTCAGTAGGAGCTCTATAGTCATGATAAATATCCATTATTGAGGACACGATTTTCACAATAATTGTATAAAATAAGTATCATATTAATGAGTAAGCTGAATTCAGAGAAGATAAGTGACTTTCCCAGACCATGAAGGTGCCAGTCATAGCTGAAAATTTTATCCAAGTCTACTAGGCCCTTGAGTTAAGGCACACTTTTTTTCTAATTCTCCACCAAATATCTGCCTAATAAAGTCATGAATTTAACAATCCATTATCTGACTAACTCCTAAATGAAAACCAAGAGAGTATTTGACTATACACTTCTTTGGGTCGGAACCTGCCTCCTCTACCGTAACATTGAGATGGTTCCCAGTCTGGGCCATAAAACTACGCGCTCACTTGTGTGGTATTATCCTTCTGCAGGTCAAAAATGTCACATGTGCTTCTGGAAATAGTGAAGATCATCAACAGTTCTAGGTCAAAATGGAGTGAAAAATCAGATCGCTCTATAAATAAGCAAAGAATGGAGAGCTGCGTTTGCGACAACATCCACGTTCACAAGTCAGCCCTCCGTTCGCTGGGAAACTCCTTCAGAAACAAATGTCGCTGGGGGTCTGAATGGCATTCAGAATGGCGCCTTCCCTGCTGGCTGAAATCGTCATCAGGACAAGCTCCAAAAAGAAGTTATTTCACCCAAAGCCTGTCGACTTCCATTAGATCACCCTGGGCGTTGATTTCAATATTCGTGTTTCTGCACCATAAGAGTCAAAAAAAGAAAGAAGAAAAAAAGCTTCGTATGTGCCAAAGCTTAGCTGCCAACTGTTGGTGAAAAAAAAATTGATTTCTATTGAATACCGCACTTTGGAATGAAAGAAAATGTTGCCTAAATGAAGCTGAGGCTCTCCGTCACCTATGCCTACATTACTGTGAAATCAATTATGTGGGTGCTTTCGAAAGTTACTGATTGTAGCAAATTGAATGGCCTTCATTTCAGCATAATTTGGAGAGGGTGATGTAATCAGAGACCTTAACACCACGGCGAAATACAAGATTCGTGATATTCAGATGGTAAAACGGCTCAGTGGTTAAGCTTGTACTGTACCTTCTGCTCACCGGCTGTAACGCACTCCTAAGTACAAATGAAACTGTTCTGATGAAGGCGGTGATGGTTCTGAAGGGATGTGTGAAGGGGTGAGGGAGTGGAAATCAGGTTGCTCAAAATCGCACTCTGATCCTCCTATGCAAGGAGGTTGCAAAATCTAATCCGAAGCCTAATTGGCTGCAAATGAAACACTTTAATATCACACCTTGAGTTCTGCCCCAGAGCTGAGGTTCAAGCTTAGATGTGAGGGGAGGTGAAATGCTTGATTTTTCTTGCCACGATGTTTGTTCCACTTCATTCTTTTGGAAGTCTAGAGGCCCCAGTATTTGCTCTTCAAGTTATAAATTGATACCCCCCAACCCGGAGGCAGGGTTTGGCTTGAGAAAATGTGTAGCACATTTGGTTTCATTGCACTTGCCTAAATGAAAATTTGTCGTATGCGTTCACAGAAGAGGGGCAGCATGTTTGCAATCACGTGTTTGTGGTCACATGTTCTACACTGTAATAGATCAATCCTCATTGCCCAATTCTGAGACAACATGGCTTGCTCTCAACCAAAGGCAAAGTGACCACACTCCATCAAGGGTCTATGAGTTATGTGAGGACAGGTTGGTCTTTGGAAGGTTGAAGATGCTAAACAGAAATGTGCTTCTTATAGGGTGCATGGAACACATTCTAACCTTGAGAATCAGTGTGGTTTTGGGTTGGAAAGCCAGACAGCAGGGTTATTTCCCTTTGTGTGCAGAAGATTTTGCATTTGTTTTCTCTTCACCGATTTCAAAAATTCCAGCTCAAGAACAAAAAACTGGTGACTGATTTCTCTGAACACTGAAGCGAGCTCCCTCATGTGGAAATAACTCTTGCTCAGAGTTGAGAGATCTTGTTGTAGTGAGAAGGAAAGGACCTGGGTTCCATCTTTAATCCTTTCCCTAGAGTCCACAGTTTACTTTGGCTGAGCATCATTGTCTTCAGTTGTATATGGAATCTACTTTGTACATGACATGAAAGATTAAATTATAACACGCATATGTGTTGGTGGGCATGCAATAAGAATGAGAAAATATCATTATTTTAGTTCTAATTATCCATTCAATTAGATTATAAGATCCTTAAAAGCAATAGTCACCCTTTTCTCTTTGCATAGAATAATGTTTAATACATATCAGGCATTCAAATATTTCTTGTTGAATTCAATTTTAAGTGGGATTTAAAAAAATTCTCTTCTTGATATTTTGTTGTTAGTGTAAAGGAATGCAGCAGATTTCTGTACATTAATCTTATATCATGTTACCTTGCTGAATTCATTTATTAGTTCTAATAGTTTTTGGGTAGAGTCTTTAGGTTGTCAAATTTTCTGTAGTTTTGAACTACTTGAAGCAAGATGCCTTTATAATAGCCTATCCTAATATTCAAATGTAATATAATAAATTTTACTGAGAAAAAATACTATATTATCAGCTAAGGAAACAGTGGAAATTAAAGATCAATGAAGAGGTAAAGGAAAAAAAAAATTAAAAAAAATTCAGGATTTTGGGGTAGAAAAGAACTTTCTTCTGACAGAAGTATTACTAAGGAGGCAGAAGAGCTCACTAAAGCATCATCCTATCTTGATCCACAGATAACACCTGCAGATAGGTACCAGCTCCTAGGGAATTAGCCTCTGGACCCAGAGAAGTGAGGCTGGAGTTCTTCAGATTTAGTAAGAATCAGTATATATTAGATATTAATCTAGCTTCTCCAAGAAATAGAATCAATAGGAGATACCTGTAAAGTTAGGTCTATGTTGATATCTAAATCTATGTATCTATGCCCATATCTAATGTCATTCCTATGAGAAAAACGTTTAAAAAACAAAGAGATGTCAATAAATGACATTACAGGGGGTATTTTTAATTATCTCAAGATAACATTATTGAAAAAAAAAAGAAGTCTAGCCATCTCCACATTTTATGGAAGTGTCCTGACTGTATCTCTCTGTTGTAATAGGTTCTAGTGGATTTCTATTTTGCCCTGTAGTTTTTTACTTTATGTACTGAGACATTACACACACACACAGACACACACAATTTCATTCCATCAATTTCATGGTTCAATCAAATATTTACTGAAACACAGTGAAAAAGCATACGACATAACTTTTGCTTGAGATTATTTTATAATCATCTAGGGAAGAAAATCAAACACTTACAAATACTGAAGGGAAAGCAGACTCTATTTAATCCACTGCTAGATTCTGTGGGAGAGCCAATAGGTGTCATGAGGGACAGAGTCAGACAGAGTCTAGAATACTTAACAAAGGAGAGAATGGGGCATGAAATGAACCTTGGGAGATACCTTGAAGAAACAAAAAGGCAAGAAAACATCCCCAGCATAGATAAAACAAGCATTTAAATTGGATAATGAGAGTGAGCATAGTGTATATTAATGCTATTTTAAAATTCAGTCTGTAACAATTTATGTATTGAATTAAAACAAAGTCTAACTACACTCTAGCTCCTTTATCCCCTTGCTCTTAACCTCTGAGACAACGTGGTTTGCTCTCAACCAAAGGCGAAGTGACCACACTCCATCAAGGGTCTATGAGTTATGTGAGGACAGGTTGGCCTTGGGAAGGTAGAAGATGCTTTTACAGCTCTCCTAACACATACAATCCATCCGATCGTCTAGCAGGTGAAGCATTTAAGAAAATTTCTTCATGTGAATTCAGAAGTTACCATTCTGCTTTTCTCTCACTTCCTTTCTATAGGTTGTGTTATAACATGATCATTGCTTTTGGGGAAAAAAAATATATTGACCACATTCATTCTGTCTTGCAATACCACACCCAGTTTGTGTCCACGCAAAAGTAAGTGATCTCTGCATTATGCAAATCAATCTATCTCACCTAAAATAGTCAAGATGCCCTGCTCTATCTGAGTCATATGACAGGCTCTACCAATCTGGTCACAATGGTTCAGCTCTGAACTGTCAGGGTTTTTTCCTAACACAATATTAAAAAGATCATAAGGGAAAAAAAAAAAACTAAAGTAATTGGAGAAATATTATTTCTAAAAATAATACTAAAAAAAGGGAACTGTCCAGTAATAGAATAAATCACCTCATGAGTGCCCTGTTAGTGAAGACATTCAAAGAGAAATGGGGTGACCTGCCTGTTCTTTCCAGGCTGCTGGAAGAGAAATTGTGATTTAGACCAGCGTGTGGACTCCAAGACTCCTGTTCCCAGCTATTCTGCTCCAGCGTCTCGCTACTCCCACTGACTTTCAAACTTCCAGCTTCCTCATCTTTAAGATGAAAGTAGTAAAACCCATCCTATTTTGTTTCTCATGAGGGTTAAATTACACTGTATAATGTTTAGTGTGGCATCTGGAAACCATTGTAATCCCCACCCTCCATGTCACCCCTTGTCACTAGCTTTACCAAAAAGATAATCACTCCCAAATGCTAAGATACAGTTAAGTGTTAACACCTCCAAGTTCTTTTTCCTGATTCCCCTAGTCAATAGTATTGCTTCCTAATGTTAATGCATACTTCTATTTGTACATCTTCATTAATATTTCTCACTAAACGTGTATTTAATTTCCTCTGCTTCATTGTCTGCTTCTTGAGAACAGGGGCCACAATGCAGTTCACCTGGGGTATCCTCAGGAATTGACTAAAGTAACAATAAAAATGCACATTTATTGAGAAGCAATACACATCAGGTGTTCTTCTTGGCTTTTTTTTATTCTTTGCAATAATCCTATGTCAAAAGAAGTAGGAAATAGGATTATTCCTTTTTTGTTTATAGAAAAAACAGAAGCAAAACCCCTTATAGTTAGGAGGTTTCAGCAAATTGCTGAAATCACAGAGCCGCCAAGAACTTGAGCTAGATTTTGAGACAAGACTGTCTGATTCCAGAAATCATCTCTTAATCCCTGTGCTGTGAATGCGATGGTCTTGACCTGAACAGAGCCCATGGCAGTGGTGATTCATTTTGCTATTTCTGCAGTAATAAGCCTGTTTATGTTAAATAGGCAAGAGAGAGATTCTTGGGTGGAAGCTGGCACAGCATTTTCACGTTGGAGTTCAGTAACAAAAGAGCTAACCAGGATATAGTGGTGTCAGCTAGGGAAGGCTAGATCCAGACTCAGCAGCTGGAAAGGTCCCAAGGTGAAGCCAAGCTTTACTGTAGGAACTAGGCTGGAAGGAAGATTGGACACTGAATCCAGAGAGAGGAACTCTCAGATAAGGTATCCAGACAAGCAGCCATGATCAGGTAGACCCAACAGGGAGAAAGGGAAGCATCTTCAGAGGCAGATGCAGCATGAACATGTTTCAGAAATAGAACCGTTTGCAGAAATTCAAAAAGACAGTTGTTCATGCTTAGTTCTGTGGCTGATCAGTCTCTCAGGGAAATTTATTAGAGGAAGGTACATTTCTGGTCCTAGAGGAACTATGTATCAAGACAGGAACAGAGGTCGACACTATCAGTCAGGGATCCAGTAACCAATCACAAATAAGGAAGTGGCTGATTGCATCTCAAAATCAAAAAGGGCATCTTGTGTGCTAGAAAAAGGGTACAAGGTCAGAGACAAACTAAAATGGTTGCTGACTGTCTGTTCTCCTTAAATTTTTATTCTCCCTGACCCGTAATATTTTTTTTTTTTTGTCTTCTATAACCTGGACACTACTCTCAGCCTTTGACGGTCCCTCATTAATATAACCCTTCAATACAAGAACCCCCCCTCCATTGGTTATGCTCTTGACCTTCTCTGCCTCTTCTTTAATGTTTAATTTATGTATTTACACAAGTTGAACTATTACCTACAGGAAGATGCAACCCCCCCAAAATAATATTGGAGAACCAGAAAGTAAAATATGTGGTTAAAATACACACCACATGCACTATGCCATCCAGGCCCATGCTGCATGAAGAAAAAGTACCTCTGTACTAGTGTTTAATAAGCTAACAACAGAGATTTTTCAAATTAAAATGAATACAAGTAAACTAAAATAATGCCTGCCTTTTCTGCTATCCTGCAGCATGATCAGTTACGTAGAGACTTATGAGTCATCCCACATGAAGATATTTGGAAGGGCATCTCTTAGTTTTCTGCACTAGAATGATGCATACCTGGTACTGGAAATTATTTATCTGAATTCTTACTCTGTGGTCTAGAAGATTGTACATGTCTCCTATTTCCAAATTTAATGTGGTTCAAAGGATGAATTATACTCTTTTCCCCTAATGTATAAATTTATACCATAGTGCAAGTGGTGGACTGCTTCAATTACGTGGGCTGACAAGAAATGACAGTCACAGAATCTCAACTTTTTGAGGTTTAAGAGTCACCAGGAGCTTTTTAAATGTAAACTGGTGTGGTTTCTATGAAACAGTATGGACATTCTTCAAAAAACTAAAGATAGAACTACCATATAGGCAATTCCACTCTTGGGCATATATCTGAATAAAATAAAAACACTAATTCTAAAAGATACTTGGATCCCAATGTTCATAGCAGCATTTGTAAAATAGCCAAGATATGGAAGCAACTTAAGTGCCCATTAACAGATGAATGGATAAAGAAGATGTCACACACACACACACACACACACACACACACACACACACACACACAAAACACACAGTGGAATATTACTCAGCCAGAAAAATAATAAAATTCTGCCATTTGCAACCACGTGGATAGACCTAGAGGATATTATGCTTAGTGAAAAGTCAGACCGAAAAAAGACAAATAATGTATATTATCAATTATGTGCAGAATCTAAAAAATAAAATGAATGCATGAATATAACAAAACAGAAACAGATTCACAGATATAGAGAACAAATTAGTGGTTACCAGTGGGGAGAGGAAAGAGGGGAAGGGGCAAGATAAGGGTAGGAGTTTAAGAGGTACAAACTACTATGTATAAAATAAATCACCTACAAGAATAAATTGTACAACACAGGGAAATACGGCCATTATTTTATATAACTTTAAGTGAAGCATGAACTATAAAAATACTGAATCACTATGCCATGTACCTCAAACTAACATAATATTATAAATCAACTATACTTCTATTTAAAAAAAAGAATGACCAGAAGCTTTATAAGTAACATTTCATATTATCTTCCCAGTATTTGGTAAATAGAATCTAAAAGTTCCCAAGAAGAAATAAATGAAATTCCTATTTCCCTGTGATTGTAATTTTGATGTTGTGAGTTTTTGAAAACATAGATCTTATCTACAGACAATCTTCAAACAAGCCAGACACAAAGCATAAAATTGTGTATCATCCTTGAGACTTGAATCCCAAAGATTGTCTAGTCTTCAGTATGTATTGAATACTAGAAACGGAGTACATAAAAATCCAAAAGGCCAGTATGTATACCAGGAAGTGAAGGAAGACTTGGGTCTTACAAGAGCTTCAGGAAATAGAAAGCAAAGCTAACAGAAATCAGGACGACACTTGCAAAAAGTGGGTCAATTACAAGGTCACATACAAGTAATGAAGACTAAGTAAAATATAAATAAACAACATAAAGGAAAAATAGAATCAAGGATATCTTATTGTCCCGGAAAGTTCCTGCCCTAACATTTTGTATATTCCTTAGGGGGCAGAAATCTACCCTAACAGCCAATATGTAGGAATAAAGAAAGAATCAGACCACGATGGAATGCTAGAATAGAAAACATTTGTGATCGCTAGCCTCAATAATCTTTTGATACACAAAGAACCTAAGGGCCAGACAAAGAAAGTGCATACACAGAAAAAAATAAAATATTAAAGTCTTACCTGGAATAAAACCACACCACCTAAATTTCAGCAGTTATCTAAGCTGTCACCTCAGGCTAGTCGTGATAAAATTCAAAGAGCTAATATTAAATCTGCATATATGTATAAAAGGAGGTTTATCCTATTTAACCTTCTTAAAGACTGGATTGTACAGAGGGCATTAAATTACAGACCTTAGACATACAAGAACAGGAACAATATTATCAGGTCATAGACCATATTTGCTTACTCACTTCTGTCTCATGATTCACTTAACCTAACTTTCATCCCTCACCCAATATATTATATATTTCTAAAGGTTCTTTCTGTTTTCTGAGCAAGGGTACCATTGCAATCTTGGCCCCAAATGAAAACAAATGGCCATTTGATGAGACATTCACCTTGAAGAAATTTTGCTCTGGACCACAGCGAATTAAGATCACCACTTATACCACTGACAATCAATAACAGTTTGGTTGCTTAAATCCCTGTCCAATGTATTTCTTTTTTGCAGTAAAAGGTCTAAGTCAAAGATGGAGTGTATGTTATTTCATAGAGTAATGTACAATTTCAAAAATTCATTCCTATTATTCCTTGCAGCTCTCTAAAGCCATCTAAAATCCCATGCATTTCTTTTGTAACTATCTTCAAACCAAAGATTAATCTGTAGGCTAGTCTCTGAAGCTGTTTTGTAATCTCATGAGTCACTTGGAGGTGCCCAAAGGGGTCCCAGGTAGATTTCTTATGTTGTGACTGAATTCGTATATTAAACACACATTGTGAGACTATTTCAGTTAGCAAAATATAAATCCAGCAGAATGATTAGGGTTGATATGCATTGTTATCTTGTGTTCCCTGCAAGGTATAAAATTTTGTACATTATCTCAAGCCCAGGTATTAATTACTGCTGTAAGGCATAAGGTTTTGCTACATAGGATTTGTGACCTGCTGGAAGATTCTACAAAAACATATTTTGATGGAAGAATTAAAAAAAAAAATCCATGTATTTGGAACTCATCTGAAGGGAAAAAAGTCCAACCTGATTAACTGACCCAATAACAAAGAACTGACTTTAAATAAGTTTATGGCTCAGAAACCAAAGGCTTAATGTCTAAGGCCTCAGAGGGAGTTAGGAACCAGAAGTAACACAGAAGAGTAGTTTCATCAGAGACTTTGGGGGGCCTTGGAATATAAGTGTTGCATTCTTGAGATTTCTCTAAGTGAGTGTAATGCAGAGTGGAGAGAGGTGGACCCTACTTGACCTTGCAAATGGGTGAAGCTTGGATTACCTCAGGCTTCATGAATTTGGATTCTCCCCGCAGTGTACATTGAAGCAGTCCAGGAGATGACGGTTTCTAGGAGACGTGGACTAGGACCACACGGCTCAGTGTTGCAGCAGGAGTGCAAAAAATAATACTCTGCAAAGCACTAGAGAGAGAGAAAGAGTGGCAAGTTTTAGAGAAGCAATAGCTCTGTTTTAGGGAAGTTCGGTAATGCCTGACAGAGTGGTGATTATAACCATAAGTGGGATGCTACCTACTGATACTTAGATGATCTCTAGGAAAATTTGCAAAGGATTTCAACTTGAATTAGACAGAGGACAGAAACCCAATAGACAGGCATTACTGCTCTTAAGGAGCGTGCTCGTATACTCACAGGTTGGTAGGACCAGAGAAACTTCACTTGGCATATTTATAAGACGCTTTGTCTCCTAGCCAGCCTTGGGTATTTATACATCCTGTTTCATCTGTTTGGGTTCTTTTTACCAAAATACCAGATCTTATATCCGTGAATGTCAAAGCCAGTATTCTAAACTGAATCTTTCCTTGGCCACTCGAGTCCACCATGGTCTGACTCTTCTCTGAATTTGAATCTCAGCGATCACCTGTACCATTCATTTAGCGAGCATTATCATAAACTCATTTGTGTCATTGCTTATAAATATCCTGAATGCCTACATCTACAGGGATATTCTTTTAGGTTTTACAAGAGTAGGCTAATCCCACTCACTAGACTGCAAACTCTGCGATTGCTGGATCGTGTCTTTACTCAGCTCAAGAGTCGTTTCTACTGTGTTACGGCAATGGTGGGTACTCAAAAGCGCTCAGATGAATGCATGAATGAAATACTTAATTTTTCACCACTAACCAAGGCTATGATGGTCTCACTGAAGGACATGCCCAGTTGCTGTTACATGGTTTCGTTCATCTATTTATACTTTATTGCAGCCAGTAATAAATAAATGGCTGACTTCTGCCTCTCAGTAGGGTGTAGTGATTCCCTGGGGCAATTATTCATTTGCCAGAAGTGCATTTTGATAAAAGTACAAAGAGAGAGGTGAAAAAATGGACAAAAACCTGCTGATAAATTTAAATTTTTTTTCACCAAAAACACACAGCAGTAAAACAGCTGAAGCTCAAATGTAGAGAATCATGTCTCCTGAAAATAAATATCCCCCAAGCTCATAAACGCCAAGGCTAGTGGTCAGAAATGAACAGATGTTTATTGCCTCATGCACCCTCTGCTTCTCTGGGTAATCTCTTAAATATCCCAAATCCAGTTTGAATTTAAATTAGATTCATATTTTCTTTCACGATTATTCCATTAAAAGTATCATATGATTAGCCAATTAAATGGAGGGAAGAACCAGTAGGAGAGCAATCCGCTTTAATATTTTCAATTAAGATGTAGTGTGGCCAATAAAAATGGCTTACATTTTCGTTTTATGAGTACCTATGGAGAGCGTTACGGCACAAATGACTCAGAAGAAGGTAATCGTTTCAAAATATATTGTAGTGGAAGGCTGTAAACAGTGCAGTGTGTTAGCTTGCAGGGGATGTGATGAAAATATAAAGGTTTTTTTTTTTTGAAGGGGATTCATGTTTATTTTATGGTCTTTTAGGGTACTTGTGCCCGCCAATTTGCAGCACGTATTTCTAAAATGTTCTCTCCTAGGAAAGGGTGGGAAGGTGATCATATACCCATTAGGGGATAATATGTTTTTAAGAAGAAGAGAGTCATGCAGCAACTCCATCCTGTCTGCTGCTTACATTTGAGATGGAACTTCACCAGGGTATAGTATAAAACCTTATTTTCTTATAGGACCATAAGAAGGAGGCCAAAATGCTGGGGCCACAGGATGTCAAATGCAGCAAGGAGCATGGACTCCTTCTAACTCATAGCACAACGTCAGACGTTCTGAGATCGGTAACCACTGAAATTGGGACTGAATTATTTCATTTTCTCTGACTTCTTGAGATTTTGTGACCTAAATTAGTATCCATATTAATAGTTCTTAATGGTCATCGTATGTCAGAGCATGTTTTTACAAGCTCTTCTGTACATGTGATTTTATTCAATTAGACAAGCCATGATGAGATTCTCATGGGCTGTGAAGGGTCTTTAATTCCCCCATAATAAAAATATTTAACCTAGTTTGATTCAGAATTTGTATTCTTGATTTTGACTGAGAAAGAGATAACCAAGAGTATACTGGCTGAAGATCAATTCTTGCACATAAAGATTTAATAAATGTTTATTTCGTCATCTATGTGAAGGCAGACGATTAGTATTAAAAATGCTTCTCAATCAACTAAAGGAGAAATGTGAAAAAAAAATTCAAAGCCACTGGAATTAAAATACATGCAACTAATAATAGAACATTAAAACGTTTTGAAATTCTTTTTTTTCAGTTTTTATATTTTGAATTTATTTTTATCTCTTTTTGAATGTTGGACTTTTCTTTATAAGCACTTTATCGGAGTATAATATACACACAAAAAAGTGTAAAAATCAGAAATGCGTACATCAAAAATGTTTACAAAGTAAACATCCTGTCTAACCAACACACAGATCAAAAAATAAAACATTAACATCATCCCCAAAAGGCTCTCTCACTCCCCATCTCATAAAATGTTTTAAAATTCTTAAATTGAAAAAAAAGTGCTTATTGTGTGCCAGATCCTGTACCGGATCTTTTATATACACCTCTCAATCCTTATTCACATTCAAGAAGATGGATATTAGACTCAACATTAGACTCAACAAAGTCCAAGTTGCCAGCAAGTAGCAGCGAGTTGGAGCATGATCACAATACTCGGAGCCATATTTGGTGCATAGCTCATCCCGTGGTTGTATGTACATGACACTGTCCTAAGCATGAGAAATACTGGAACAAACAGAGGTGAGCAAGTCAATCAAAGTCCCTCCCCTCCAGGGATTTGTATTCTATCTTATTTTTGTGTATAATTAAAACTTGTTTCCCAAGCTATTTGATAAGGTTCCTCCTGTTTTTAATGAATATGATGGAGAATTAAAAAGTGTGAGGGAGAACACTGAACTAAAGCCTTATTCTCTCTCTGTATCTCATGCTCATACAAAAGGGGCCTATGTTTTCTATCTATTTTCACGTTTATTCAGTAATATATAAACTACATCCACATTTAATTCAAATCCCAGACTGAAGGGTTGAGTTAGATTTCTTCTTTGCATGCAGAAATATTAAGAAGAATACTCAATTATTTTTGACCGTAGGCAAAAATGAAGCCTGGAAGTGTGATGTGTTTATCACTCTACCCCAACACATCTAGTTCAGTTTTCTTGAACCATTGTGTTATTTCCAAAAATTGTCACATAGAAAGTATCTCAAGTTTATTCACCCTTAAAGAGTTGAAACATCACGCCTCTCAGGAAGGTTTTCATTTTCCTAATGATCATGTTTTCAGTGGAAGTGCATGGCACCCTGAAAATGAAATTTCAGGTGTTACGTTGGGAAGGAAAGACATTTCCAAGTCTGGAAGCCTTCCGTGCTGCCCTTAACATACTGCATAAATGATTAATGATGCTATCCAAACACACAGCTTTAATAACCATGTGTTTTCCTTATGTCCCTTTATCTCGTCCCACAATTTCTATATGCTTTTCCCAATCAAGATGCACTTGTTAAAAATTTCATTTGCTTGCTGTGGTTTTCCCACAGCTAATCATTCTACTGTAAGACTCTAAAGATGGTAATAACAACACATGTGCTTTAAATAGCTTTCTAAGTTTGCTCTGTGCGTATACAGAGGCATGGGGTATAGTAAAGTCGTCAAATGCTGACTATGTTGAGTAAGATCCAAACTGAGGTGAGCATACAAGAATACAAAGTACTATTAGTAGGATTTAATTTGGCTTTTAAAATTGGATCTTTTACATACAAGTTACAGTAATACAACTTGAGTGTCAGTTTACTCATCTGTAAAATTTGAATACAGAGATATCTTAAGATTTCAATATTTTTAAAACAATATACCTTATGTAAAACTCTCAGCACAGTTTCTGACACTTAGAACGTGGTATAGATTTGGTAAATACCAACATCATCTTTGCCATCATCCATTTATTTTACACGTTAAAGCATTGCTAGAATTTTAGCTATTTGACAATAAAAATGCTTCATTGTTACCCATCCTTACGTCACGTAAAGGCTCCATGAATTCTGTACCTATAAAATTGCAAAATGACCATCAACGTTGAGAGAATGGACAGCCATGTAATCAACATGTTTTGAAGACCCTTCAGCTGACATATCTATTCCTCACGCCAAGCTTGCCATTCTTTCCTTCAGGTCAGTTATTCACATTGTCATGATTCTAGGATGTTAATTGGCTGTGGTTTCCGAGGAGGGAGTAACTCTGTGTTAAAATCACACTTTATACAGAAAAATCTTTGTAGGCTGTGTCCTAATGCCTCCCCCAATGCAGGTTACTTTGCAGATTAAACCAGGGTCTTCTGTCTTTGGGGTGTGTCTGCTACCTCTCTCCTTTCCTGCCAAAGAAGAAACTGGCAAGATTTGTAAGTTAAATCTGATCAATCAATGTTATGAAGAAGCAGGGCACAAAGGATCATCATTCTAATTTATACATTTTCTAATTAATTTTCATGTTTTGATCCCCAAATCTTACTTTGACCCAATGTGAGAGTCTAAATATGGAAACTTTAAAAGAACTTCCTATCAGATTACCTCTTATTTCTGTCCCTGTTACATTGTCATCTGCATCTTACTTCATTCTATTAGTTAACATTATTTCACAGGCTTACCATCATCGAGAAAATTATTGTTTTTAGTTTCTGACTCTTAGAATGTATCATTTTAGTGAGGTCTCAACATGAAGACAAGCCATGCAAAATGCTTATTTAACTATTCTTAACCTGAAGTTAGGCTTTGTTTTTAAAACTAGTGGGCTGACTTGACAACAGAAGGATCAAAACTGAGTGAGAAATAAGCTTTGGAAAGAGAAACCCTACCTTATTCTTTAAATTCCAAGCCCCTGACACATAGTATGTTCTGAAAATAATCTAAAGAATGGGT
Organism: Camelus ferus; assembly: GCF_009834535.1. NCBI lineage: Eukaryota > Metazoa > Chordata > Mammalia > Artiodactyla > Camelidae > Camelus > Camelus ferus. The sequence continues at coordinate 19,610,349 of NC_045719.1, forward strand.
GACTGAATGACTCAATCAATGCACCAGCAACTTCAAACCTGATTATGCACCTGTTTGTCACTATTTGTGTGAACTTGAACACATCGTTAAGCCAAAATTTTCTAAGCCTCTGTTTATATACCTGCAAATTGGAAAAAAAAATAGTATTTTCTGAGCAGCCAATTTGTGAAGATCACACAAAATAATATAGTGAAATTGCTTTGAAAAGTGTAAAAAGTAAGCTATAGTATACTTTGATAGTTACTTTAAAAAAATCACACCCCACAAAGATGCTCACAGAACAGGTGAATAAGAGCCTTATGAGTGTCCTAAGCATTTGCATTCTGATGAAGACCAAGTGGAGGAGAAGAGCAGGGCAGGAAAGGCAAGAAGTTAGTTATTCCTGGACCTTTGTCCCTCTCTCCTATCTCCCTCTCTCCAAATCCTTAATCTATTAATTAATCTATTAATACCATTAAGATAATGTTTAAAATCACAAACTGGGAGAAAATATTTGTAAATTACATAGGTGGTTAAAAAAAAAGAAAAAAATCCCTTGTATCCAGAATATGTAAACTGACCCTTAAAACTCAATAACAACTAAACAAGTAACTCAATTAAAAATGGGCCAAATATCTGAACAGAGTCAAAACTGAAAAAAAAAAAATTACAAATGGCAACAAAGAACATTTTTCAGCACTTTTTAAAATATTCAACATGATTTATTATTAGGGGAGGCAAATTGAAACGTTTTAAAATTGAAAATTTTCCTTCCTTTTTTGAATTATATTTTTATTTTCCATTATATCTCATTTGTCAGCTTGTTAGATAGGCTATTTTTATTTTACTGTCCCTTTAAGACTTACAGTGACTTTTTTCATTGATCACAATCTACCTTGTAGGGACCACTTGTCATAAAGTATAAGATACTTACAATATATTTTCTACTTCTTACTCTCCATTCTTTACGTTGTTATGCATTTTATTTTGCATAGCTATGAAACCTACAATACCTTCTTAACCTTTAGCATTGGATTATATTTTCAAGAGATTAAATGTTAAGAATGATTCCTGTATGATAATCCATACAGTTAAAATTTTTTTTTTGTTTCACATTCCCTTGTATAGATTTATTTCTCCATCTGGTAGAAGTTCCTTCTCCCTGAAGGGCTTCCTTTAACATTCATGGTACCAAGGGTCTTCTATTTATAAATTATTTCAGTTTTGTGTTTATTTGAAAGAGTTTTCATTTGCATTCACTTGAAAAACGTAGTAGATGTAGAATTCTTGAATGGTAGCTATTTTGTTTTAGTTCTTTCATTGCTTTAAAGATGTCCCACTGTCTTTTGGCTGGCAGTGTGTATGAGACATCCCCTAACATCCTATACTTTGCTTCTCTGTATATGTAGTGGGGCTTTCTCCCCTCTAGATTGCCTTAACATTTAACCTTTCTTACAGATTTTGAGAAATGTGACTGCCATGTAACTTGGTGCATTTTTTCAGTGTAATTTTGTGCTTGAATTCATTAAGTTTCTTAAAATGCAGGTTTATAACTTTCATTACACATGGATAAATTTTGACCATCATTATTCAAGTAGGTTTCCCTCCCTTCCCACACTCCTCTTCTTTGTGGATTCCAATTACCCTTGAAGTTCTGACACTGTTTATTTTGTTTGTTCTTTTATTTTCCTTTATTTTCATTTTTGATAGTGTCTACTACAATGTCTCCAAGTTCACTTATTCTTCTATCTACAATATCTAATCTGCCATTAACTTCTTCCAATATATTTTTCATCTTGACCATTGTAGTCTTTATCTCTAGCAGTTTGATTTGCCTCTTTAAAAAAATATCTTACCTATTTCTACTTAACTTTTAAACTTATGTAATGTAAGTATATTGGCTGTTTCAATATCTTTGCTAATTTTAGTTTCAGTCAGTTTTGATTTGTTGATTTTTGTTTTCAACATGGGTCATAATGTCCTGCTTTTTTTGGTATGCCTGGCACATTTTTTTTTATTGGATGCCAGCTACTATTAATTTTACCTTTTTGTGTGGTGAATATTTTTGAATTCTTATACTTTTAAGCTTTCTTTTAGCAAATAGTTATTTTGTAGACAATTTAGGTATTTCAGGTTGTACTTTTAAAATGTTAAGTAGGATCAGAGCTGTGTTTAATTTAATTCATAGCTACTTACTTCCCACTACTAGAGGCAAGTCCATTCTGGTTACTCCAGTGGCGTATGAATTATGAAGTTTTCCAGTCGGGCTGGTAAAGATAGGCACTATGCCCAGCTTTGTATTAGTGTAACTTACTGGTCCCCTGGTTCTTTTTGGTGGTTCTTTCCCTGGACTCCGACAATTACCTCACATGCAAACATTGATCTGTATCATGTTGTATGTTCACAGCTGCAGATGTAGGAATCCTCTCACTCTGCAGTCTCAACTCTAAGGTACTCTGTCCTGCAAACTCTAGCTGCTTCGATCTCCCTGAACTCTCGTTCGGGATGTCTGTCTGGCTTTGTCTGGACTCCACCTCTTGGTGCTACAGCCTGGAAATTCTCCCAAGGCAGTAATCTGGTATAATCACAGGGTTCACTTTGTCTTTCTTTTCATCTCTCAGAAATGACTGTTAACTTTTTTTTTTTTTATATCTAGTGTCTTGAAAGCTGTTTTTTTTTTTTTCTCCCTAAATTGTGTCTTTTTTTGGAGGGGAAGTTTGGGAGGGGTTCAGATGGAAGGATAATCTAGTTACTGTTTCTCCATCTTTGGCCAAAACAGAAGTACAGATAACTAGTCTATTTTAATAGCTTCTAACTGACATTATTTCTGTTGAAGCCTCATTGTTATATTTAACTTATTTGGAGACACTTCTAAAGTCACCTTTAATGAAACTGGTTTTTGTTTTCATATCCTTAGGATGCATGTCTTGTTACTTAGAATTCTTTACATATATCTCCATTCTCATGACTTTAAGTCCTAATAATTGTCAAAAGCACACCTAAACCTGTTCCTGGATCCTTGGATATATGCTGGTTTATACTGAGGCTCTATGATTTTATGCAATTAACTTTAATTTCATGATATTAAATTTTCCTTAATTTGAGATTGTGTATCGTAGTTCTTTTCTATCATCCACAGCATCTAGCTAATTTTTTAAGTACATAGTGTGTGTTATGTAAATATAGTTTTATTGCCAATGAGAAATATAGATTGAGTTTTAATATTAGACCAAATGATATTAAATGATATCTGACCCAGCTTCAATTTTAAATACTGTGAAATTGCAAGATTTACCAGGTTGCTAAAATATATACAGTACTGTAAAAAAAAATTCCAACCTTAAATAATAGTTGAGAACTATGTAAATGAAAAATATCTCCTGGGGATTTCACGTAAGGATAGGAGGCCTTGTACCACAGGACAGGCATACTTTATGATCTTGTCTTTCTCAGAGGAGAGTATGAATCTAATTCTGAGCTTCTCAGGAGAAAAAAATATTGGCGTTTAATTAACACCATAAGGCAGACAAACATAGTTCAAGTGATCTTTATCTCTGATGTTTGCCTTGCATGCTTTCAGGAATAGAAGGCTTTCAACAATGTTATGCTTTTTTGTAGTGCCCCTTTAAGGTACCTTCAGGCACCAGGCACATAATCTATGTGCATAATATGGCTTTATTTATGGGGACACTTGCTGGGGCTTGTAAGAAAGTGGTTTTATATTATTATTCAAATATCAAAATGATTATTCTGTGTTACTTACGTAAGCACCTCTGGGAGAATACACTTTTTTTTTTCTATGAAAAAATAAGGTTTGAGACATCCACATGACAAATACTACAGTAAGTCTTCCAAAAGCCTTGATATAATTCTACAGGATTTCCAGAAACCAGCCAAACTGACTCTGCAGCTAATTATTAACCTTTTGACTGTATGCCCTTGTTACTTGGATACCACAGAAGTAGAATCATAAAGTTAGAATCTCCAATACAAAATAAAATAGGAATCACTAATTGGATAGATATTCTAGGAAATTATTTTGATCATTTTCTGTGTCCCAGGCTATAGTAAAATATATTAAAATTCCTAGGGATAAGGCAGCAAACATAACTTGAGGTCATTTTATTGGCACTAATGGGAGACAGGAAGCAGGTAAATAAATAAATGGAAAAAAAATCAGACAGTGACATGTAGAGAATTTGTAAAAGGGTGACGTTATATAGAATGCCAGGTAGAAGGTTCTAATTTTGATTGTTATCATAGTAGGTATTTTGATGAGATGTTATTTAAACTGAAATCTAAATGACCAGAAGTGAAGTATAGACTGATAATTGGGCAGAGTTCTTTAGGCAAAGATACTCATTCATTCAGATACCTTAAGGAGACCTATCAGTCAGGGAAGGAGCATTTTTACCATTATTTAACATATAAAAAGATTACCTCTCAAGGTATTTATTCAACAAGGGAGGGTTGACTAGTTTTCTGTTTCATTGTCCCTGTTAGGATTTCAAGTTTAGGCTTCACCTGACTGAGATCCCACAGTATCTGACTGTGCCATGAGCCACATAAGACTTTTATGGATGCTAAGGCCAGGACAGAGATTCTAGAGAACCACATGTAGGCACATCAATGACTTAACCTAGAAGTGACGTGTCACTCCTGCTTACATGTTAGTGGCCAGATCTCATCAAACATCATTCTCAATTGTTGAAGGGGCTTAGGCAGTGAAACTTTACATGCCTAAAATCAGAGCAGAACTAGATATTGGAGAACCCTGACAAAAGCTCTCTTAGATAGGAAACAGATTGAAAAATGTACAGAACACAATAAAATGGAGAGTGCTAACATGTAGAGATGAGGAGAAAGTCCTATGGGGTGAGGTTAGAGATAGAAGTCAGGATCTTTTAGGATGTTGTAAGGCAGGAGTTAGTTGTTTAGATTACCCTAAGAGCTATGGGAAGCTGCTGTATGCTTTTAAATGATCGTATGAGCTGAGTTGTGTCTTTAAAAGATCATTTGGTATGGTATGTGGAAAATGGGTGTTGGGCACAATAAAGGGGACCCGTAGGAAGCCGTTGAAATCTTGTAGGAAATATGGGTTGTGATGAAAGCAAAGATCTAGAAAGGTGGAATCATAGTTAAAATTGATCTCCTGATGGAATGGTTATGGAGGGAAGGATAAGTGTTTTGATTTTTGTCTTGAGCAATGACGTGGTGCCTACTGGTGTCTAAGATAGGGAGGAAATGTAGAGTACTTGTTTGTAGTGTAAATCCAGAGCTATCTTTTGAGTATAGATGATAGATACATAAAAGATCATGAAGGATACGTCCAATACATGCTGTTACTGATGATTCAGGAAGTCACTGAGGACGGAGATACAGATTTTGGAATCTTCAGCATATAAATGGTGTTTTTCAGCCACAGGTAGGCATTTACTTAGGGAGACCTGATGGGTGTTATACAATAGGTTTACTGTTGATTTGAGACTAGAAAGCAAGTGTCTGGATTTTTAATCTTAACATTTCTTCCATTGTTAAATGCATCTTTCTGGAACAAACTACACACATTCTCATGGTGACAAACAACATGGTAAAGCTTCCAGGGACTGTGCCTTAAAAATGGCCTGCCTTACTCTCTAATCAATAAGAAACTGTTTTTAAGACAGCTGCTATTTTCTGGTGCAGAATGCATCTCAACATTTCCTGGCTGAGTGGTTCTGGAGGCTGCTTCATGATTACATTTTATGTTACTTATTGAAGGGCCCACAATTACTATGCCATCTTTCACAGCAAAAGATGATTCTGTTGACCCTCCATTGACAAAGCATGTGAACTAGCAAATGGGCTTTATCTAGGTGTCCACATTATCTTGGTTTCTTAGGGAACCAACCAAATACTTAAGATAGGACGTCTTTGTAATCCCTGTTTACCCAAATTCTATTTATCAGCAACACACTCAAGTTTGAAGTTCAGTAAAACCTCTTTCTGATGATCTCTACATGTCTCATTTTGATGTGAAAATATGAAAAATACAAATTATTAATCAAATTTTACATATGGATGCTTCATCTCTTCCCTAGTAAATTATTAGGATGTGTGACTTCTATTTTAGGTTCCTCTTCGAATGTCCTAGCCTATCATAAAGCCCAGAAGAGGTATTCAGTAGACTCTTTGTTTTCTGCATGTGTTGTTCGTATGTACATGTGTGAGTGTTTTGTGTATATGAATGTGAGGGGGAGAGGAATAAATGAATTCCTCCTAAGACTCGCTGGTCATGCTTAATCTAAGAAACTACATAAAGCCTTCTTATCTTTCCTGTTGCACTTGGGCCTGAAGGCATGCTGCCCATCTATTACTTCAATTTGTGGATTATTGACTAATGCCTCAGTCATCAGCCATTGTTTCTGCTTGAGTCCAATATCTAACGGTTGTGTTTCGTCTAAAATTTCTTCTAAAGTAAGAGGACGTGCATCTCCTTGCTGATGCCATGTCTTTGTGTAGTTCATAGTCTTAGCAAGAACTCCAAGCTTGTATCCAAGGCCTCCTGATAGAGCTTTCAAGTTAAATGATCCGTTGCTATGATCAGAATTTTGTTTAGAACCTGTTGATCCTCCACGTTCTAGCTTTGCTTTCTTCTTTGATGATGAAGATGATGCCTCAGGGGACATCAAATGTTTTTCTACCTCAGGAGTAGAAAGAGCTCATTTTTGAACAGCTCCTGTTCTCTCAACAAGCTTGGATCCATAATGCTGAGCCAAAAGGGCCACCTCACATGCCCCACCACCGCCTCCTAGCACCTCCACCTTGACAAAACCAATGAGTCCATTTTGAAACAAGGTATATATTCCAAATTGTTTTTCTAATATACAAGTAATAAATGTACTTTTGAACAATTTGAAATTCTAGAAATAGCCTAAGTATTGCATTTTAGATAGCTCTAAATATTTTGGAATTTCTGCATGGATCTATAAATCATACTATTATTAAATGGAATCTTATATTACCATTTTTCAGATCAAAACCAGCCAGACACTGACAATTTCAAATGAATTAATCTAACCTATTTAAATTTTCACATATTGATTTCCCATAGTATATGGTGAGCATGTTTTCTGACTGTGAATGATTCTCAAATATATGATGTAATTTGCTGTTCAGCAATCCCTGATTTAAATACTGATTCATTCACCAACTTCAGTATTGTTCACCTTTATTTTCTTTTCCTATTGTTAATAAATAAAATTTGCCATTTGTGTACTTTAATCCTAGTCTTTATGGATTATTGTTATTTTTATATAATCCTGATGAAGAATCACTAAAGAATCACTGAACTGATTTTGTATACTCAGGGGATAGTCAAGCTTCATCTCCATTTTATTTCAACAATTATAATCAATTTAATATCTCAAATATCAAGAGACAAGATTTACTCACATTTTTGATCTTTAAGAATTATTATTTTGATATTTATTTTTAGAAAAATTTAAAATCACTCCATCAGGATCAACCCTGTATGTACCATGGCCATTCATGCTCCATTGCCTTAAGTAACTAAATAAATCATGTTAATCCTATAATTATTGTGATTAGGTTTATTTGTTAAGATTGACAATTATAATAAAAATTACAATAAGCATTTTGTAAAAAAAAATTGCTTCACAGTATTGTTAGATGTTTTAACTGTTTATTTATGATACACGAACAGGCTCACTGTTCAAGACAATTATATCATTAATTCTAAAGTTATTTTTGCACAGTATATTTCATTCTCTATGTATATAATTTAGAAATACAATTTGTAACGATAATCTGTTTCCTCCTTCCATCAATTGTTACTTTTTTTAATAATATTTTATGTCTTATTGGCTAGAATTTCTTGGAAAAGTTTTTTTAACAGTAATAGTGTTTACAAATTCATTGAGAATTCTAATATTGCATTACTTAGAATCTATCTGTAATAATTTATATATACTTTATTGGATGATGAAGCACACTTTTCAGTTATTTACAAATATTTTAATATTGTTTCAAATAATATTATATTTTTGAAATCTAATATAGGTATTCTATTTCTTCTTATTGGTCCTTTTCATGCAATATGCTTATAGATTTCCAAATGATTAAAGTATGCATTTTCTAATAATAAATCACAATTTTAGGATAAAGTTTCTTTTTTTAGAATTATTTATCTGATACATAGTTAAAATTATTCAAATGTTTTATTTAAGATTCTTAATACACACATATATTCACAAAAAATGAAAAATAGAAATGATTGTTATCTGTATAGTATGATGTAAGTTTCAAAAATTATTTGGAGACTTTTAAGATTTTCTCAAACAATTTATAGCTTGTGGAAACTCTTTTCCAGCTGAGAATTTGAAGTAATTCAATGGTAAAACTTTCTTTTCTTGTGAGACGTTAAATCTATCACAAGTTTGTCAACATCTTTTATGACTTTTGCATTATTCACCTTTTATATTTCTATGGTAATTATATTCATAATTTTCTAATAGCATCCTTTTCAGATTTTTAATAATGTTCTCACTCTTACATCTAATACTGTGTTTTTATTTTCCCTCTTCTTTTCTTTTTCATTCTTCCTGGTTTTATCAATTTCTTTAACATATATTAAAATATCTTTGGCTTTTGTTGATTCTCCCTACTGTTTTTCCATTTTCTACTACACTGATTTTTTTTCCTCTTATTTTTATTATTTATTTTCTACTTGCTTTGGTTTTATTTGTGCAAATATTTCTAGATTTTTCAAGTTGCAATCTAGATGATTAATAGTAAAATCTTCTCCTGCTCTGCTATAAACATATTAAAATATACATTCCTAATGGCTGCTTTAGCTACATCTATCAGATGACAGTATGCTCTGGTTTACTGTCATTGATATTGAACTATTTTCTTATTTGCATTGTAATTTCCTCTTTGACACATTAGTTATTTAAAGTAGTGTTGCTATATTCTCAAAAATATTTTCTGTTATAAAGTGTACTCCATATGATTTCATTAGTTTGAAATTTGTTGAGATTTTCTTAGCAAAGTACATGGTCTATTTTGGTGGCTTTTTCCTTGTGCACTTAAAGAGAATGTGTATTTTGCATTGTTGGATTTACCGTTGTATAAATGTCAGCTGGGTAATCTTTTTTTTTTTTTTCATAATGCTGTTCAAATCTTCCATAACCTTATTGAATGCTTGTTCTATCAATTACAGACAGAAGGGTTCTAAAAAACAAATTATAATATGAATGTCTCCTTATACCTTTAGTTCTGTCAGTATGTTCTTTGTTATCAAATAATCTCCTTTATTTCCATTAATAGTCTTTGTATGCTCATTCTCATCTAATTGGTCAGAAGCGTAGTCAACTACAATGTTGAATAGAAGTTGGGGTAGACATCCTTACCTCATTCAGCCTTAAACAGAACGCATTCATTCTTTCACCAAGCGCATTGTCCTTGAACATTCTTTGACCAGTTCTGTGGAATTCTTCTTTGTTTATTCTTGTCCTCAAGCTTAGCAAAGACCCAAGGGGAATTCATGGGATCCGGGGAAGTCTTTCAGTACTTCATTCATCCAGTATGTCTACTTTACACGTCCAGCTGCCTCAACCTCCCTGAACTCCAATTTCCATCTCCTCAACTCGGTAGAATCACTAGGGTCAGTGTGAGCCCTTCCTCTGTTTGGAAGTGTTGTGAGTTCCCCCACAGCTTTGAAGTTTCCTCCACAGAGAAAGCTGGGGTGACTTCAGAGCTCAACTCATTTGTCTCCCTCCACCAGTAAGCTCAGTGCTATATTGCCTGTTGTCCAACAGCTAAACATATTTTCACACATTTTGTCAAATTCTCCAGTTGTTTATACTGGGCTGTCCAGTCCAGTATTTTTTTAATTCACATGCCTAGAAATTTCACTTTTTTTAACTGTTCTCACACTGGGTATTTGTTGTATTTACAGTCTACATCTAATGCTGATAGAGGCATGTTTGAGACTTCATAAAGACTAAGTTTCTCAGTGTCTTCTATTTTAGACACTTAAATATAAGTAAATTACTGATAAATGACTTGGTAGATAAAATTGTATGACCATTATGTATGAAAAAGCTATATATATATATTGTGAATAGACTCTTTTCATTGCAATTTAATGGAAACTGCCTTAGATTTTACTTTGTTTAAAAAATACTATTCTCCCTGTAATCTTATATTTTTCCATACTGCCCACCAAATGTTATTCATTGACTTTCATCCATGCTGTCACCTCTTTAAAGAATGTTTTCTCTTGGCATTAATTTTCCCCTGAATTTGAGATTTGGTATTTTTACAAGTAGATTTTAATTAATGTACGTTTATTTTTATAATTTGTATATATTTTATTTCACTTGTTACTGTATTTTGAAATATTCTGTTTATGATTTATTGCTCTTTTGTTGTATTTGGACTTTTTTTACATTCTCTTTCTATATATAAATATAGATATAGATTAATTGTATCTGTTATTACAATGATAAGTACAATTTATATATTAATTTGCTGAAACTTCATGAAGCTAAGTAACACGAAAGCCTGCAACTGAAGTGAGGTTTCTTAAACCTACAGCCCCTTCTCTTAAACAGTATGTTCAACTTTCTTATGTCAGTGACCTCCTTTTTCATTTCTATTCATCATCTTTTCATACCAATTTTCTTTCTGTATTAGGTTATTGTGCCTTAATCCAATCTATCCGTAATTTTTTTCTCTATTTAGTATCTTCATATAACATATTATATACTATTATATGGATCTCTAAAATTTTCTTTGATCATGTTAGTGTATTAGAGATATACTCTTATTTGAAGATTTTAGAATGCATATCTTTCTCCTTAACAGTTTACAGGATACTTTAAAGAAATATGTTATTTAAGTTCTCTAGAAATTTATCTATAGTTTAATAACTTATTTCTTAATGTTTTCACACATTCTCATGGCCCAGAACCTAAAAAGCACAGCATGATACAATCAAGAACAAGACACAATAAATAATTTTCCCGTGACTATATGAAATCTGAAAAAAATACAGATTTTTGTTCCTGTCAGTAGATAGCATGTGTGAATCGAGTTTTTTTTTTCTTTTTTTTTTAATCTTATATTCAGTTTGGTTCCAGTTTAAATTTTCTCTTAGAGTAATAGCAGGTCCAATTGCTAGTGTCGACTGTCTATTCAGCTAGAGCATCTAATGGTTTCAGAGACTGGAACACGTGACCTAGTATTTTAACTCTTTGTAGAACAAGTGAAAACTATAAACCCAAGCACACGGGGCTACCAGCCCTCTTTCCTTCCTCTCCACTGCCATTAACGTGGACATGTTTTACACGTGCCCACTTCTTGATCTGCTGTTCTTCCATAGATCAATAACAGTATGTGCAATACGTGGGGTTTGAATCCATGCCCCTATCTGATAATGTGTGACCCGGGCCTGCCCAGTTTTTCCATCTCACTGGCCGTGGGGAATAGTTTCACAGATGAGAACAACAGCCATGTCAGGCCAGAAGTCCCCAGGGCTTGTGCTCCACCTCTTTGAAAAATGTTTTGTTTTCTCAAGTATTGCTAATAAGATCACGTGCATCTGAACCTACCAGCAAAGCTCTTTGTAACCATGTAGGGAACGCCTAGGTAAGAATGAACCTTACATAGTGGAATATAGTGCTAAGACATGGAGGTGGGAGAGAGAGAGAGTGAGTCCCTAAGTGATAAACACCCTTGAATCTAGAACCATCTCTCGATAATTTAATCATGTAAATGGGGAGAGGAGATTGACAAAAATTTTTTCTGTAAATGACCAGATAGTAAATATTTTACGATTTGTGGGCCAGGTGATCTCTGTCTCAATTACTCAACTCAGCGGTTGCAGTGTGAAAACAGCAACACACAAAACATAAAGGAATGACTGTGCCTTTGTTCCAACAAAACAACAGGAGAACCACCTGTGATTTTCTCAGCCCGGCTCATTGTCTTCACACTTAAAGCCAAATCATTTCAGGTAACAGCAAAAGATTTTCTGTCAGTGAAATTTGGGGGGGGAGGGGGTGGTGAGTTTTCAGTGTTTTTCTATCTTCTTTTTTTTGAAAGTGTTTCAGTAGAAAATGTAAAGAATCTTCATTTTGAGCTGCTGACCCAATGCTGTTCTGGACTGAGACATTGTTCAATGGAATGAAATAAACACACTACACAGCTTTGGGGCATTTTTCTTTTCTTTTAGTCTGAAGTTATGGAAAATAAAAGAGATGAAAGGGCAGACTCTGGCAGTAATTAAACTTCCCCAGAAGCCTATGGCTTCCCCAAACTCTCAGCAAACATATCAGAAAGGGTCTGATTCAGAAACAGGGGCCAAGCCCCGTAATTCAGGCACATATGTATTATCTCAACCTGGGGAGCAGAAATAAAAGAAGAAACATTAATCAGAACTCTAATCAGTGAGTGGTACAATAAGGTTGATCTCACCTTATTTAGTTAGAAAAGCTCACATCGAGGCAATATCCAGGTAGTCACCATTTTTGTACTGATTATATCAGGAAGAATGAGGGTAACAATTCAGATTTGGCAGCTGTGGTGTTCTCCTGTAAGAGAGACTAATAAAGGGGCACTAAATCTTGATATACTTATCACATTTGGGCTGTCAGAGGTGTATCATCTTCTCCAAAGTTTCTTGGATTGGTTCAGTGCTACGTATTTCATCAGGAAGAAAAGTTCCCCTCACCCCACCTTTTACAGCATCACCTGAATGAACAAACCCACATCTTCCGAATCATCACTTTGTAAACAATGTATTTATTAAAGGGTCTTCTAAAACACTCAGACACATATACACACACATTAATTTACTTGGGGACCACATTGCTTCTCCTTTGTGGAAATGTCTGTAGCATATTTACTTACACGTAAAAGTTTATGTTTTTAACCCATTACCCGTTGTCACTTGTATTCGGAGATCAGAGTGAGAGGAAAAAAAAACCACGTGAACAGAGAGCAAAGGTCACTTCACAATGCAACACAGACAAACAGAAATCAATGTGTGTGCATGACTTTATGGGGGTGCACGCACGTGTGTTCAGAAAATTCATGTCTAAAGATGAAGCTGTTGCAGACAGTTATGGTCAGTTTGACATTTTGCTGTGCGTTGGCTCGGTTGACCAAGGGCTGGGCAAGACAGACCGTTACGAGGAAGTACAGATATTATCGTCACTGCGGATGGACTTGTGGCGTGACTGATCGGGATGCTAATGGTAGATGCTCTAACAACGCAAGCAGAATAGAGTAAGTAGCTGTATTTTTCATTTCAACGCTCTTTCGTCTGTTTCAGGACACCTGGGTGCAGAGCCTCTCATCCTGTAAGGGTTACTATTGTCACCCCAAGTGTCCCCTCCAAAGTAAACTGGAGGCCCTGAGACGTTTCACAAAGTCCTCCCCCGAGAGGTGCAGTGGTGCTCGGCTGGCTGTCCGCCCACTCAAGCTTCCTCGGCAGACTCCGTGTTTTACAGCATTTGAAGTGGGAAATAGATAATCTGAAGGCATCTTTTCCTTAAAACATGATGTTGTTTCCATCAGGGTCTAAGCTCTGAATTCTTCCAGATCCATATTCTATTCTGTAAGAGTCCTGTTTCTGAGGATTCAATATCTCAGAACTTCTTCTGTATTTATGTGTTAATGTGTGACCATTTGCATGAACATATGTGCATTTTATGTACATCATTTGCAAACACATTCTTAAAGATATAGATTTCCTTACAGGTTGGAAGAAAGCTACTAGATATTAGTCTGACTTTCTGAGCAGAGACTGTGTGGAGTATTGGCAACATTACTAAAATCAAGTCAATAAATTTAGCTTTGAGCCTTACCATCTGCCCACCAATAGCTTAGACAATAGAAGTAAATACTGGAATCCAGCTTTTGTGTTTTTCAATCTGAACATGGAAGTCAAGATCTATGCTAAGCACTGCACTGGATTACGGTAAACATAAAGTCAAATGATGAGATAAAGATTATTTATAATGTGTAATAAGCTACAGGAATGTGCATTGGAATAATGAAATTTTCTCACTGAGCCCACTTCACTGGCCATCTTTCTAGTCACAAGAACATCTTTAGAATCCTAAAAAGTTCCCCCCAACTCTGTGAAACACTCTTCTCACAGATGTGTGCTCACGTTTTCCAGCTCTCTACACAGAGTCATTCCTGATCAACTTACCTAAAATTACTTGGTTTTTCTTACCACCATTACACTCCATCTCCTTGTTTTATTTTCTTGGCTAACACTCATCATCACTTGATGTATATACTTGTGTTTCCACTTTTATTTTGTCTACCCAACCCGAGTTTATTTTGTTTATGGCTATAACTTCTCTTCTAGAATAATCAATTCTGTTAACAGGCATTGAATAAATGCCTCCCTGTTAAATGAAATATATAATGATATGTTCATCATATACTAAAAATGATCATAATCCAAAAGGGGGACTCTAGTATAAAAAAATTAAAAATTTCACTCTTTATTACTTTAGGAGAAAATCTAGTTTCATGCCCAGCGGAGCCTACAGACGTTCTTTACATCAAAGTGCTTGATCCAATGCATTGTAAGGCTGGCCTTAAATTCATAGATGTTTGACCTCTTTCCTTTAGCAGGGATACGTTCCTAAGTCCCTGCTGTAAGAGCTCAGAGTCTGAGAAAGATCTGCCAAGTGTCTAAGGAAATGTTTACCATACGTAGCCTTGCTGTTAACAGATTCAGTGCAGATCTTTGAACTATATAAGATGTTTGCTAGTTTTAACCAGGCGATAGGTCTTAAGCATTAGTAGAGACGCCTCTGAGTTTGTAGCCCTTTTGGTATGTACGCCATTCTCATGGCATCATATTCCTGTAATAGGCTGTTGTCAGTAGCAACGGCAATCTCTTACCAGTGTCCAATAAGGAAGGGAATTCAGCCCACTGCTCTTATGATGAAATGGCATTAATTAATTAAACTCTATGCTCTGTCACTGCACTTTCTTTGTCTGGTTTAGCATTATAATTTCTATAGCACTGGAAACTTTTCCGTAAAAATACCACTGTATACTTTTTCATTCCTGAGTTAAATAATTTTATCGCTACTTCTTTGCTAGTTTGCACGAGGGGAAAAAAAAATTGGGAAGTCAACTATTGGTTGAAATTCAGAAAAGAAAGAAATACTGCAATTACTGTCTCCGTTCCTGAATTGAATTGCTCTGTAAGGCATTCAAGTAGATTTTACCTGAAGGTAGATAGTCAAGTAATATCCAAAGAACCCACTGAAAACTGGCAAACAGCTCATCTCCATCAATTGTTTTTGTTTTTTTTTCTTGTTGGGTGGCATGAAGAGTTAGTCTTAATTTCTCTTGACTCATTCCCCCGATATCTTTTTGCAATGAAGATAAGGACCAACAGTGTCCCCTCTTTCCAAAGAGATGAGAGTGAGAACTTGGCATCCAGTGCAGTCAGAACGGCACACGCTATGAGTGTGTTTGTGCATCTGAGTGTCTGCCAAGTGTCTGAAGCAGACTTTGTGAAGACCACAGGAAAGAATAGCGTTCTAGAATTTAACTTGGAAATTAGGCTGAAAAGGAAATAAGACTGTTGCCCCCCTTGGGAGAGAGATTCATCTTCTAGAGTTGTATTTACAGGTCGGGGCAGAAAAGTGGCAGTGGAGATAGGTGCTCGTGGCTTTTGAGGTCTTGACACAAAATTGATAATGATTCAGCCTCTTCTGTTTCAATAAAAGACTTCAGAAATGTGCCTGGGAAGGTTTGGAATGTATCATAGACGGTAGGGTCATTTTACCTCTGATAGTGTCATCAGCCTTAAGTAGTCACAGAAAAAACTATACGTATTTATACAGTATTTCCATATTTATGATATGTAACACCTACAGCCACAGAGTTAATCTCTAAAAATGCAGGTTTTCTTATCAGAGTAAGGACACAGTCAGGGATTGACTCTTCCAGAAATTTTGCAACAATGAGTAATGTTAGAAACAACTAATAGTTGTACTGGTCCCCTTTGTAAGTCATTTGAAAATGTGTATTTCATTCTTCCTCACAGCATCCCTGAGATAGTAACCTTCTGGGATGAACTGGGTCCTTCCCATTTGACAGCTAAAGAAACAGAGGCACACAGAAGGGAAAGGAAATGGCACAGAGACTACCCACAAACTGAATCAAAAGTAATTAAAAATTTTTGTTATCTTTTATAGCCAAGGTGGTTGTGTATAGTTACAACTAAACCAATCTTTTTTCCTACAGTCTACGCTGGCCTGTTACATTGCAAGGGTAGATCTGAGGAGGTGGTTGCTTTTAATACAATTTTGTTTTGTTTGATGCTTATGTGTTTAATCATTATTGCTGCTGGCTATTGTTCCTTTTCATGTATTTTAATACTTTAATCAATGGGAATTTTATTGGTACTTGTACCCCAAGGCTGTTGAAAGTGGAGGGTGCAATTTTATAAATATACAATGGAAATAAGAAAAAAATAAAACAGGCAGACATGGAGATCATGTGCATAATAAAACATAAAGTCTGGCAGGAGTTACATTAAGAGGTAGGGTTCTTCACAGATGAGTGTTTTCGCTAGACTCCCTGAGTTAAAGAAGTTGGTTCAGCCTTTGTATATTGTGTTTCCGCTCTTAAAATTTATTTCTCTCTTCTGCGTCCTCAAAAATCATTTGAAGCCTAAATTTTACATGGGACATTAATCTGAGTAATAGTCATTTCTTAAAATATCTTCACTATATACTGCAATATAAGCTTTATGCTTTGTTTTTGTACTTGACTATATTAAATGTGGTCCCTATGTTTATGCTGGCTTATAGTTTCCTCTATTTGTTTCATATCTAATTGTACATTTTTGTTTTATACATATATTTGTCTCCTTTTACTCAAATAGGTTTTGGAATCCAGAGGACAGACGCCCTATCAAATGCTTCTTTGATAAATCCCACAGGAAGTGATATATTCCTGTCACTTCATGATAAATACCTGTAGGATTAACTGGAAACCAGTGTGCAAATCCAATATTTTTTAGGAAGCTTAAATTACTAATTGAGTTGATTTTCCTTATTCCTCAGTAATCTGTTCAATAAACACAGAAAATAATCAGTCTTCCATCATCACTTCAGCCTCTTTGCCACATTTGGCAAAAGTTTCAGTTCTCACATTCTCGTTCTAATAAAGATAACCCCAAAGTGACAGCTTATTACCATCCACTCTGTGACCATAGGACAGAAGGCTGAGAGGGCACAGAAGGAACTAACCCCTGATATTTAACTATGTCAAATGCTGAAATATATTCTGGGTCTTCTTACCTATATCTAAAAAAAAAAAAAAAAAAGTAGGAACAGCCATTAATGATCTAAATTTTAGTTTATTCACCCTACTCCACCCTCAACTGCTGAGAGAAAAAAAAAAAGATGTAATTACTTGTGAGGATTCTTGAAAGATAAGGATTATCTGATTTCTTCATAATGATTAAACTGATGGAGGCAGACAGGTTAAATGTTTTATGGAGCTGACCTTCAGATGAAGAAGGAAGTTTCCACCCTTTCTCAATTGTGCTGAAAGTTGCATTTCTTTTAATGACTCCACTTAGAGCAGCAGGAAGCAAAGTGATCATCACCAGCAGGTACTTAGACAAGAGTGAGAGGTTGGACGTGGTCGGCTCTATTAAAACACCCCCTTCTAAACAGGGCTTCCTGGAGCTTAAGTGCCCATTGCTGCAGAAGCCAGGAAACCATCTGTGAGTGCCCAGCAAAGCTCACAGCTCTGTCTAATGAGAGGAACTGCATCAAGGAGACACCTTAAATAGATGAAAGACCCATGGCATCTAATGGACAATTAGTTAACTTCATTCTTCAGAGTTTTTAAGCATCTGATAAATGGAGAGATAAAGAAAAATGCTCCAAGCGAAACACCGAAGGGAATTAAAAGCACTTCTAAAAGGAAATGACTCCCAGGTTTTATAAATTTTCAATACTGTTCTGTGTTTGAAAGTAAAACTCCTAGTGATTATGTGCCATTTGCTTTCTTCCCCTTTGTTTAAAATTGTGAGGACTATGGCCAATGGCATTATATGCGATTAGAACATATACTGGACCAGTTTTTGGAAATGTATATTATACGTAGTGAGTTCATTCCAAATATTGTCAAACGTAATAAAATAAAAATCAGTAATGTTCAATCTGGGGTGGATCTCAAGGTCAATTTTGTTTTTCAACAGATGGTGAAACTGAGGTCCTAAAGGATAAGCATTTTTTTCTGGAAGTCAGTTCTAAAATGCAGGCTTGATGATCTTTTTGATCTTAGTATTTTGTGTCTCCATCACATTATTCACTTTAAGGGTGTAGGGAAGACAAATAGAATGATAGCATTATAAATTTAGTCTGTGAGCTCATACAACTTATTAAAAAAAACAAAAAATCCAAAAATGGCCAGAAGATCTAATCAAGCAATTCTCCAGTGAAGACATACAAGTGACCCATAGGCACATAAGAAAATGTTCAATATCACTAATTATCAGAGAAATGCAAATCAAAACTACAATGAGGTATCACCTCACACCAGTCAGAATGGCCATCATTCAGAAGCCCACAAATGGTAAATGCTGGAGATAGTGTAGAGAAAAGGGAAGGAAGCCTCCTACACTGTTTGTGGGAATGCAGTTTGGTGCAGCCGTGATGGAAAACAGTATGGAGATTCCTCAAAAAACTAAAAATTGACTTACCATATGACCCAGCAATCCCACTCCTGGGCATATACCCAGAGGGAACCCTAATTTGAAAAGATACATGCACCCCAATGTTCATAGCAGCACTATTTACAATATACAAGACATGGAAGCACCTAAATGTCCATTGACAGATGACTGGATAAAGAAATTGTGGTATATTTTTACAACGGAATACTACTTGGCCATGAAAAAGAATAAAATGATGCCATTTGCAGCAACATGGATGGACTTGGGAGATCATCATTCCAAGTGAAGTAAGCCAGAACGAGAAAGACAAATGCCATATGATATCACTTATATTCCTCAGAATTTAAAAAAGAAAAAAAAAGCAAAAAAGACACAAATGAACCTATTTACAAAACAGAAACAGGCTCAGCCATAGAAAACAAACTTACGGTTACCAGGGGGAAAAGAGTGTGGGAAGGGATAAATTGGAAGTTTGAGATTTGTAGATAGTATTATAATATAACAAGATATAAAATAGATGAACAACAAGTTTCTTCTGTACAGCACAGGGAACTATAACCAATTATCTTGTAGTAACCTATAATGAAAAAGAATATGAAAATGGATATATGTGTGTGTATGTATGACTGAAACTTTATGCTGTACACCAGAAATTGACACAACATTGCAAACTGACTATACTTCAAATTAATTACTGTGTAATTAATTTAAGGTAAAATATCAATGAGTCTAAATTCCTTGCTTCAGACTGAACTAGACTGCTTCCAAAGCCTCTGAAAAACTACGTAGCCTATACTTGCTCTCAAGGACTTTATATCTGTTTGAGAGAGAAAGATTCAGATACAAGATGATAGAATGCAATATATGAAGGGCCAACACGTGTGACATGGCTAATAAGTGCTCTCAGTGGTCCAGAAAGGAGAGGTGACCGTGAGCCAGCCCAACTGAGAAGACTCAGTAGGAAGCAGGAATGTGCTCTCTAAGTGGTCAGTTAGCACTTGACGGAGCAAAAGGATGGAAGGATTCCTGCCACTGGTTGCAGAATTGGGACTTATGAGTGTGTGATATTTACCTGATTGATTTAAATATAGACTATTTAAATGTTGTCTCCATTTGTTTAGGGGACAGTTAATGGAGTTGCTTTCATTCTTTAGAGAACTGAAATTTGATTCACTGACTACAATATCGAATACAGAGGATATCATTAGTCAATGCTATTATTCCGTAACTAATTTTCTTAGGTCCTTAACACAACCTCATGCATTAGGAACACTTTTTCTCCCCACAATTATAGATGAGATAATTGACACACAGAAAAAAAGCAGATTGATTCCAAGAGTATGTGGCTCAAAACCATAGGACCTTAACTATTACATTTTATTCAGAAAGTTAGAAAAATAGATAAGAAATTTACATTGTTTAAAAAGCTGTTTAAAATATTAAAAAACGCAAATTTGTCTCTTATTATCATGTGATTTTTTTCCAATGTGAACAAGACAGATTCCAAAGAAAATCAAAATTTCCCTAAGATCTCAAGATTTTAATACTAATACAGAATTTATTAACGTCTCCTTTCAACTCCGCCCCCCAGGTCAGTATCGACGGCCACTGTTCCTGAATCTGGAGACGTGAATGAGCCCTGGAGAACAGTGTCTGTCATTAAAAAGTTGCCACCTGTCTTTTTTTGATATCTACCGTGCTGCAGTAAGTCGCAGTATTTCCCTATCCTTTCAATGACAGCTCATGGTAAGATAAACTCACCATGATAAGATAAATGGCAACTTTTTAATGAAAACCACTCTGGGTGAGCTGCTTGGTTAAGTTACAGTTCTTCAAAGTGCATCTCGTACCTTCTCCCCTAATATCAAAACCAATGACCTATTCGTCACAGGATTTTCTTTTCAGTCCTGTAACTTACATGATTTACAAAGTTCCCCTCCCCCCCCTTTTTTTTATATCCTCTCAGAAGGAGACCTTGAGTGACCCTGTAACCTTAACTTCTTACACCAGTTTTTGGGGAAGAGTTTGTTTAGAAGACAAAGACACTTTTTAAAAAAGAATATTTTGAAAATCATATTTGAGTAAGTTTGGCAAAATAAGAGGTAGCAGAAAAAAAGCTGGCTTCCATGAACCGTAAGAGTTGCAGTAGGCAGAGCTCATGTGCTTGGAGAACAGAGACCCAAATCACATTGATTTATAGATCTTGTTGTGCCTTTGCTTGGTCCAGAGTGATTTTGTTCTTCCTCCTGCAGGAACACAATAGATGTTTCTGACTGCGTTGGGTAGTCATTCCTGGAGCATGGCGGGGATAAGTGCGATCAATACAGAGTGCGCTTTTCCCTTGGCCGTCATGGGCTTCTGAGGCATTCGGGGCATTGCTATCTAAAAGCCACTACTTAGGGGGTCTTCTTGTCACCTTTGCTTAATTAAGCAAGGTTCAACACCACAACCAAAAGGGCGAACATCTTATATATCAGTATCTTTAATCTAAATCACAAGCATTGAGCTTTATCTTGGCATTTAGAATTCACTAAATGATAAAAATTCTTAATCCTTAGAACACAATCATGGCACAATAATGGAAGCTGACTACCTGAAAGCTAATGCAGCTTTTTTTTTTTTTTTTCCGTATAATCACCAGGCACAAGAAAGAGAAAATTAGCTCTTTTACCATAAATTATTTAAATTACCCTAAGGCAAAAGCTGATATAAATCACATATTTAAAACAACATTTATGACTATTTTACATTACAGGATCCCATAGCAGGAGTGACAAATATATGATGGATTTTGACAAACAATTAGATTCTCTTGACTAGAATGGTGATGTACTACGTTTTTTAATGACAAATAACCGTGTTGAGAAAGGGCAGCGTTTGCTTGCAAGTAAAATCAGAGGTGGTGCTAGTTTATGGTAAGAGCAACGGGAACATAATCTTTCATATTCCAGGAAATTATATTTCTCAAAGTTTGCTGATTGTGGCCGCATAAATGATGTATGGCCCTTTGAGGTCACTGGACGCTAGTTTATTCGATGTTCATGAGTTTAAGGTTGGTTTTACTCTGCCAAGGGTTACAGGGAGACTTTCAATTCCAACAAAGTTTTTTGACAGCGCATTTTACTAGTTCAAAGGAGAACTGGAAAAAGAGGATGTGAAAGACAGAGAAAATTATTTTCCCATTAGCAAGGCAGTGATCAGAACAGCCCCAGACGAAAAACAAAACAATATACAGATACCGGCGCTGTTTACTTCATGTAAGTGGTACCTTGAGGGGAAGATGGATGCATTGATATTTAGTCCTGTGTTGACTGTTAACTCCCAGAGGAATGTGAAGCCCGGTGCCCTGTCCTCAAGAGTGGCAGCTCTTTTTTCTTCTGTCTCAGAGTTGTGCCCGCAGCCTCCTCATTCACGCCACTTCTCTCTGTTACCAAGCAAATGCAGCATCATTCCAGAGAGAACCGATGTTAACAAAATTAGTCGGTTACACATTGGAGCATTTATTGAGATCCTATGGTTGTACATTTCCAGATCACAGTTGAGAAGGAAAACAACCTGTAGACCAATGAGAAAGTGCGTCAGAAGCTGCAAGGGCAGCACATTTTTCCCTAATATCATCTCTTCTGGGAAACATTACCCTCCTGTGCTCTTCCAGACCATTGATTCCATTCTGAACCCATAAAAAAGAGATTATAAATCAAGAGAAGGAGGTACTGGTAGAATGCTATGAATGGTTTATAAGTTATTTTGTGAACAAAATTGAGACCATTAGAGTTGCTGAGAAGCCCTCTACCTCTGATAATTTTTTTCCATTAACTAAGTTTTTTTTGCCCACTCTAGAGAGAGAGGCATGATCTTTACAGCAGCATCGTACAGTAGAATTCTAAAGCATCAAACAGGCAGTGCTTACCAATTGCTACCCACTTCATATATCCTGTCAAAGCATCGATACCTAACATGGGTACCCCTCCCTCCTGACCTTTCCCCCAGGACATGAGCCATCGAACACAATAAAGTGATGTATTGAAAATGATACAGGATTAAAAGTTAGTAGATGTTGGTTCCAGTCTTTGTTCTGCTTCATGCTATCTATACGACCTTAGGAAAAATTGCTTAAAAAGACTGAGGTTCTGTTACCTTCTAAGGACAAAGATGAAGCCACGTGTATCTCATAAGATGCTACACAGAAAAAAAAAAAAATAAGGGTGGATATATGGAGTTCTTTCAAAATTGGAAAACACTTGAATATAACAGCAAAATACAATATCCGTCATCATTTATCTTATTATTTTCATCATCACTTCTGAAGTGTTCTAAATTCCCATTGTCTTGTTCTGATGAATTCCATGCATACACTGAGCTCACGATCTTATAGTCTAGGTTGTGATGGGTACCAGCTTGCTCTGCAGCCTAGAAGCCCTTCATCCTTTCCTGGGTAATAGTTCAACAATTTCTGTCAAAGACCACGTTTTTCTTACGATGTGTCCATGTCAGTTCATATGTTTCCAAAGGTTTTGACTTTACTTCAGGGGCAGATGATGGATTTAGGTATAAGTCACTCAGTGTTTCATTCATTTGGCTTCAAAACTTGGTTCAAGAATTGGTGTTTAATAAAACGTTAGCCAGAAATGCTGGAATGTCCCCTGGGAAGGATGTAGCCCTAAGAACAACAAGCAGCCATCTTGTGACTGTATTAAACATGCGTCTGAGGGTGGTGTCTTCACAGAAGTTGCAGCACAGAGACGTGAGAGATGAAAACAGACTTTTGAGAGAGAGTTTGAAACGCGATGTCAAACCCGTGACTGAATCCATATTTGCCTTATATTGTTCAGTCATATGACCCAATAAATAGCCTGCCTTTTCCTAAGTCAGTTTTGATGATGCTGTCGGTCCTTGTCAAACAAAATAACTCAAATACCTAAAGTAAGTACAATATTTAAATTCTATTTTTTGAAAATGTAATTTTTGAGCACTTCTGTGTGCTTTTCGGCATTCCATGAGAACTTTCTACCTTTATACACTTAATCCTCATACAGCTTTCTGAGATAGATATTATTTTTATTCCCAGATGAATGATGATGGAGTTGAGATGCAATTGCTCAAGGTCACACAACTGGCAAGGGGAGGGGCCAGTATTCAGTTTCAATCTGCCAACAGAAACCTACTTTTTATTATGTAATAAGGGTTCCACTTTTATGGAAAAATTTTTCATAACACGTAATCAAGAAGCAAGAATATTGTTTGTATAATTGAAATTCTTGGACAGGTCTTGAAAGATTTAATTACGTCAACCCTGCCCTTGATCATGACTTCTTCATGAGAATCTGTAGTAACCAGGGGAAGAGACGGGGTGGGGTGGGGGATAGGAAGGGACAGACTGGGAGTTTGAAATTTGTAGATACTGACAGGCATATGTAGAATAGATGAACAAGATTATACTGTATAGCACAGGGAACTGTATACAAGATCTTGTGGTAGCTCACGGTGACAAAGAATGTGACAATGAATATATGGATGTTCATGTATAACTGAAAAATTGTGCTCTACACTGGAAATTGACACAACATTGTAAACTGACTATAACTCAATAAAATAAAGTTAACAAAAAGAAAAGAAAAGAAAAGAAACTAGGGGAAGACAGGTTAAATGAAGACTAGAAAATTGACCTTAGAGTAGAGATTGGGCTAGTGGATACTAAAGCCAAGTGAAGATGTTCATGGTGGCAAAAGGAGAGAAGATTTTTTTCTTCTGATTACACATAGAAATTCTACTAACACATAGCTTGCCTCTGAGTAAAATAGAAAAATTTGGAACCCAGTCATTTCAGAGTGTTTACTGCCATAGCTTAAAACCAGCCACTCTGGCTGTGGGTAATTCTCTGCTCAGTCCTGCTGACCCAGGAGATACTGGGACAAAGAACCCAGAAAAGGCAATAGAATGAGAGTCGCGGGCTGTTTTGCCTTCACACTTGCATTGGGCGGAAACTTACAAACCTAGGAGGCGATGGATAATAATCAGAAGGTAATATTTCCTCTAGCTCTGATTCCTTAGGTCTTTTTAAAATACCTGGAACTTTATGCTACTGCAGTAGGCCACTTTCAGAAAAGTTCGCGGACTTATTTTATGCAGGGCACACCGTATGCAATCATGGCTCATCCCTCCCAATGGTAATAAATGTGCGACACAGTCCGATAGGGTTCACTTCTTTGTTCCCAGGTGGTTGCATATCATCACTCAAAAGAATCACTTAAGATAACATTGATACATGAATTATTTTCCCCTGACCAAAAGGAAGCTCTTTCCAGTCAATTGACACTCAGTCTTGAGTGTCTGAATGTCTTACAGTTAAATTATTAGAAAATGACATTGAAAGTAAGAAAGTTTTTTTTTTCCCTCTCTTTTACCCATCTTCCAGGTGACTTTAGTACACAGATGAATGTACAACCAGCTGCTAGCGAAACTTGAAATAAATACTTAACAGGAGCTTGCATTAAAGATTCAGAATAATTTTCAATGTCAAAGTCTAATTCCAACTGTCTTTGTTATTCCATTTTAAATAACAATGGTAATTCTCACCCCCTTCCTTTCTGGAGCACAAAACCAATGCTGCCTTCACGTGGGAAGGAGGCACCAATTCATGGCCCTGTTACATCTTGGCTGGATTGCTGCCGTTCATTCACAGACTTTCTCGACCATTTACTTAGGCAATAAATCTTGTCATTCTATATACTGCATCTGTCAGGTTCAAGACAACTTCACAAAGGCCCTATTGCTATTATAAACCTTTAATTTAAAAATCTATAATTAAAGAAGGGCAAATATGTTATTTGAGGCTTGAAGCATTTGCGATTTGGAGACGTTCCAACATTTAACTGTACTTGCTTGAAGTCATAATTTCAGAGGTAGAATAAGTGGGGTGATGAAGCAGTGGCTCCAGACAGAACAAAATCCCCCAAGAGACACTGCCTCATACTCAGGGCCTCATGTCTTTGCTTTCACCGAACCACACTGGTAGGATACTTACCTCCAAGATGAGAACAAAGGCTTCAAAAATCTAGTAAAAATGGCTTAAGAGATAGGAGGCATCTGAACAGGCAGGTATTTTGACGACCTTTGATGGCTGATCCTGGGTTCCCCTGGAATTCATCAAATTAACCCTCCCCTTCAATTTTTATCATCAAAATTAATACAGAGCAGTTATCAAGGGAATCAAACTATAACACCTTTCACTTTTTCTGAACGTCTGTCTTTAAAAATGAATGTTAAAAATGGCTACCCTTTTTATTCAACGACTATTTGGCAACTAAGCACTCTGCTAAGCACTTACCACATCCTTGGCAAGATTTCCTTAAGATGTAATATAAATATCTTGTTTTAAATATAAGTAAGTTAAGTATGAGAGCTTCTGTTGTTTTCTAGATCTGAAATTGAGGATCAAATGTAGATAATATATCTGCAGCCTTTAAAGTTGCACTGTGACTATGATGCTTCCAAACACACAGATCTTTTGGGATTTCTGTTTGCTAAAATACTGAGCAGACCTGATTGTTCCAGAGGAACAATGTTGCATGGTCCTCAAAAACCATGCATACTCTCCCCAGGTGATCACATTGCTCCTCCTCCAAGCTTCAGTTTCCATCTCTTCAAACATAACTCCCAAATTTATAACTCGGGCTCTAATTTTTCTTGTCTTCCAGAATTACGTTACCAACTTTATTCTTCTTTTCTTTTTGTTTTATAGAAGTATTTGGTAAAGTTTGAAGTCATTTTGAACTTACAGAAGAGTTTCAAAGATAGTGCAGAGAGACCTCAGGTATCCTTTACCCACTCCCCACTTAATGTTGGCATCTTCTATAACAATTCAGTGATCACAACTAAGAAATTGGTGTTCATACAACACTGTTGACAGCTAGGAAATTGGCATTGGTACAACACTCTTCACCAGTTTTCTGCTAATGTCCTTTCTCTATGTAAGAATCTAATCTAGCACCCAGCGTTGCCTTCGGTCATTATGTCTCAATCTCTTCTGGTAGATGACAGTCTCTCATCTTGATTGATCATGACCTTCACACTTTTGATGGACTATTTGTAGAATGTCATCCTTTAAAAAAAAAAAAACTGGTGTGTTCTCATGGTATATTTGGAAAGAATAGCAATGGAAAATGAAGTGTCTTTCTCATCTCATCTTATTTTGTGTCTTGTGAGCACCTGGAACACCTTATCCTCATCTCTGTCACGATGCTTATCATCTAGTGTTTTATCCATTTAAATTTCATTTTCTAAATTATCATGCCATACAATTTACTTTGCATGGCGTTTACTTCTGTGACTGTTTATACATGTATAGATTCATGTAATTGCCACTATAATTAGCATGCAAAATAGTTCAATCCCCTCAAAAATCTCCCTCCCACCATCACTTTACAGTCATCCTCTCTTTTTCTCTGACCCCTGGCAATGACAGACCTGTCCTCCAATCCTATTGCTTGTCCTTATGAGAATGTTATATAAATGGTGACAGAGTATGTAACCTTTTAAGACTGGCTTTGAAATGACCCCAAGTTAGTGTGTGAGTGTTCGTTAAATCTTTATATACATCCTAGAATAACTTTTTAAAAATATTGTTTAATACAAAGTCTTTAAAATTGGTTAAAAGAAGAAAACAGAAAACAACTATATGCTGCCTAAAATTGTCTAAATAGTTACTATTATTAGTGTTTTATATTTCTTCACAGATTCAAGTTATCTAGTATTACTGTATCATGTCCTTTCAGTCTGAAGAACTTTATTTAGTGTTTGGCTTCTCGTAACAAATTCTCTAAAGTTTTTTTTTTTGAAATGTGATTTTTTTCCTTCATTCTTGAAGTACAGTTTTATGGGTATATAATTATTGATTGATACTTTATTTTACCTTTGTGTCAATACCTTGTCTATGCCTTTGTATTGACCACTGATTTTTAAAGAGAAGTAAGTTATTCATCTTATTATTACTGTATGTAATATGCCTTTTTGCTCTGTCCGGTTGCAAGATTTTCTCTTCAGATTTGTCTTTTGACAGTTTAACTGTGATATGTCTAGCTGTGAATATCATTGTGTACTCAAAATTCTTTGAGCTTCTTTGGTGTGTAAACTAATGTTTTTCATCAAATCAGGAAAGCTTTGGCCATCTTTCCTTGGAATAATATTTCTATCTGTTTCTTTCTGGGGAAGAATTTGCTTCCATGATCATCCAGGTTGTCAGCAGGATTCAAGTACCTGTGGTTGTTGAACTAACGTCCACATCTCATCATTGACTGTCCTTTGGAGGTCACTCTCAGCTCACAGAGACCACACACGTTCCATGCCACATAGTCCCCTGTATTGTTGAAGCCAGCGATGGACAATTTCTCTTGCGTCAAATCTCTTCCATGCTTCCTGTGTCTGCCCTTTTGTGTCTGACTGCCACTCCCAGATTTAAAGGACTCATGTTAAGGTCATGGCTTCCTGTTAACATTTCTTAAAGTCAACTGTTCCATAGAAGGTAACCTAGTCATGGAATTAAGTCCATTGTATTTATATTCTGAGGGACAATGCAGGGTGTATACACCAGGAGGTTGGGATCTTGGTGGCCATTTTAAAATTCTTCTTACCATAATATCTTTACTGATTTTTTATCTACTTTCTGTATAATTATGAGAGGAATGTTGAAAGATACATTAGTGGATTTGTCTATTTATCTTTTTACTTCTGTCAGTACCTATCATATATATTTTGATGCTCCAACATTAGATATGTACTCTTTCAGAACTTTTTCAGCTGTCCTGGAAAATCAATGCATTTATCCTTATGTAATATACTTCTCTATCCCTGGTGATGGTCCTTGTTGTAAAGCCTAGTTTGATATCAATAGTGCTGTCCCAGCACTATTACATTTGGTTGATATTTGCATTTTCTATTTTTTTAATTGCCTATATTTTTGTATTTAATGTGTTTCCACAGATTGTTTATTCTTGGGGCTTCATTTATTTTTTTCAATATGACAATTACTATCTCTTAACTGGTATGTTTAGACAATTCACATTCAAAAGTCATGATTCATAGATTTGGATTAAACTCAGGTTTTAAAATAATGTCTTATTTGTTCTTTGTTTATTTTTTTCTTTCTGTGTTGTTTTGGGTTAAATGAATACATTTCATGATTCCATGTCATCTCCTCTATTCACTTATTTATATACATCTTTTTAAAATAAACTTTTATTATTAACGTAGGGATTGTAGCATATGCCTTCATTAATACATCTATTTTAAACTAACATTATACTGTGTCATAAGTAGTCTAAGGACTTTACAGCAGTATATTTATGATTCTTGCCTCCCCAGTTTTGTGCAGTTGTCATTTTTTAAACTTTCATATATGTTATAAAATATTCACAATGCCTTCTTTCTGTTTCACTTTTGAAGGTCTGTTTTCTATTAAATCAATTAAAAAGAAAAAGAAAATGAATTTTACATTTCATTTTGCATTGATTTATTTGTTTCCAGCTCTCATTGTTTCTCTTTCTAGATCAAATTTCTGATAGCTGTCATAATTCTTGGCCTTTACCATTGATTAAAGAGTGGACCAGTTAGCAAAGAAAGCCTTCCTCTCTCTTTGGTTTTGAAGGATATTTTTACTTGCTATAGAATTGTGGGTTAACGTTTGTTTGTTTGTTTTAGTTTTGTTTGGTTTGTTTGTTTTTCCTTCAAAGTTTTAAAGATGCTCCTCCATCATCTCCTGTCCTGAACAGTTTCTGATAAGAAATTTGCTACAATTCTTATCTCTGTTCTTTTGTAATAGGCATTTTTTCTCTGTCTACCCTCAAGATTTTCTCTTTTTATCTTCCAGCAGTTTGAATTTGAAGGGCTAATTTTTTTTTTCAGTTTGATTGTTTGCTTGGTTTTGATTTTTATCTTGTTTTATGTTCTCTGAGCTTCTTGGTTTACTGTCTGTAATTGATTTTGATAAATCCTAGGATATTATTTTTCAAACATTTCTTCTGCTCTGTTCTCTATCTTGTCCAACCTTCTGGCTCTAATTACACATATGATTGAATATTTTACATTGTCCTATAGCTTTTTGGACTCTATTCTAGTGTTTTTCAGCCTTTTATGACTTGTGAGTCAATTTGCGTAATTTATGTTGACATAGCCCCAAGTTCACCAAGTCTTCCCTTAACTAGGATGAATCTACTGATAATCTCATTGGAAAAAAATTATTCATCACTGTCATTGTGGTATTGATTTCTTACATATTTATTTCTTATAGTTTCCATTTTTCTTCTGAAATTATTCATCTGATATTATATGCTGCCTCATTTGTATATTGGCACTTTTATCATATTAATTTTATATATGTATATATGGCTTAAATTCCTTCTCTTGCTGTTCCAACATGATTAATAACTCAAGTTTGATTGATATGTGTTGGAGTATAAATAGCAACATTTTTAGCCCCCTTATTAGTGAAGCATGAAATAATGGTGCATTTTATAATTGATAGGATCTTAGAATACATAAAAAAATAGTATAATTGTCGATTTCAACATTTAAGAGTACAATTTGTCATGGAAGTAGTCCTTATAAAAACAAAATTAAAAAGTACTCCTAATTTGAAACCCTAGGTTAAGTAGCCAAAGAAAATTTGGATGAGCACATATATGTGCAAATACAGCCATTTTCATTTCTTGAGCAAGTACAATTCAACATATTTCATTGCATGAAATAAAAGGAAAGGCTGACATTCTCATTTTATTTAAAATACTAAGCATTCCATGGTAATAGTTTTTTTAAATATAAATATACATAGATCGTTAATATCATGTTTCAACACTTCATCTTCCTTTAGTGTATGTATTTTTAGTTTTTCTTCTCATCAGGACTTCATCATACACGCAGCGTGACTATGCATCACCCCTCTCACAGACAGTGAAACTGAGGCTCTCAAGATTAAGCTATGGCCCTCAGTTCACAGAGCGTTAATATGAATTTAGACTCTGGAAGAGGATTTGATTCCTAAATCCATTTTCTTTCTACCAGGCCTGGCATAATTTTCTCCTAGTGGACTCTAGGGGCACTTAAATCCTAAATCAGAGGCTTTTATTTTATTTTTTTTAACTGAGCTTCAAAGCAATAGTAACTGAAAGCTCAGAGAAAAGGAAGAAACTAGTAATGCTTTGTGTAGCTGAAAATGTGAAACTCTCTTTCTTATTTGCCTTCCTTGCCCCCTGATCTTTTCTCTGTACAGATCAACTAAAATCCTTACATTCTATTAAGGCAGCTCAGTACCCTTCTATCATCCGTAATTATTGATTTGGTACCAAGTTTTGGTCCCTGCCCACAGAACTGGCAGAAATACTGAGAACAAAGTCTGCTGCTATTTAATAAAATACTCAGTGTAAGTCTGACCATGTGCTCTGTGTCTTAGATTATTTAACTCATTTTGTCCACTTGGACATCAAGTATCAGACTAGATTTTTAACCCTAGCCTGTTTGGATAGACTGGGCTGTTTCTATGGCACAATGCTGCTCTTCTTTAGAATAATAAGAAAATAGAAACAAAAAAATGCTTCGTGGATGTTTAAGTCATGAACAGATGTCTTATTAGTAATATATTATAAAATTGGTTATAAATAACCAAGTTATTATCAAATTAAATTAAAGAATGCAAGGGGGAGGGTATAGGTCAGTGGTACAGCACGTGCTTAGCATGCACAAGGTCCTGGGTTCAATCCCCAGTATCTCCATTAATAAGATAAATAAATAAATAAACCTAATTACTCCCCCAACCAAAAAAAAAAAAAAAAGTAAAAGAATAAATAAACAATTTAAATCCAGTAGTCCACACTCTCCAGGCAATTTCATCTACTCTTGGGACTTCACCCCCCTAGTGGATGAAATGACTTACAATTTTGTATCTCTTGGCTAGACTTGAAGATGCTGGTACTTCTCCGAATCAGATTTCCACTAGTATCACAAATAAAATGCACCCTCTTCAGTGCTATAAATGATGCCACATTTACAGTCTCTCAAGCCAGACACCAAAAAAGGTCACCCTCCCTTCCTCTGCCCCTCCCTCCCCTTACAGTTGGTCACTGTGCCCTGTTGCTCCTCCCGCTTTCAGGCTGGTTGAATCCTCCCCATTTGTCCAACCCCATTCTCTTGCCTTAGTTCAAATCCTCATAATTTCCTACAGGATGACTGAAATCATCTTCTAACTGTTCCTCATGCCTCCAGGCTTCCCTCTTTTCAATCTATTGTCCAATAACATGTTTATTTCTATTAAATGCCTACCTGAGTCTGTCACCACTTTAATTAAAATTGTCACTGAATATTAGGAAAGAAATCTAAGCCATTCGCAGGGCCCATGAAGTCTCCGAACGTGCCTCCCCTGAACGTCATCCCGTGAACTCCACCATTTACTTGCCCATCATGCTGCAGGCATTTTGAAATAGCATGTTGGCATATTACCAATTTACTTACACAGATATTAAGCTCAAAATTCAATACGTTTAGCAACAGTTGATGCACTGTCAAAATCGCCTTTGAAAACCACCATATTCATATTTTATGTATACTGTATTCTTTCTCCACTGAATTTGGTGCAGACAAATTTTTCTCAATAATTGAAACAAATCTTCCCGTCGTTGGCTTTGGCTGCACATTTATTTTGATTCGTGTATGTTAAACGTGCTTATGATGTGGCTCCCCTGTACTTCCTCCCTGAATGCACAAACATTCTTTTCGTTCGTTTTCCTGACAAATGTTTACTTGACTTTCCAAGATGCAACCCTGCAGCCATATTGTTCAGACTTCCCCCAACCACCCCTTCCGTGCACTGTGAGTTACGCTTTCTTCTTCTGCAATACCACAGCATTTAGGAAATCATCATACATCTTATAACTGTTGGCTTAGTTGTCACACTTTTCTTGTGTAACAGTATGTCCGTCTTGTTTTTTCACAAGGGTATGACCTAAACCATTGACAGGGCTCCCATTTTGCGTGTCTTATACTTTGTTCTTTGGATGTTGCCTCGTCAAAGTAAGGAACCTATGAATGTTTATTTTGTAACTGAGTAAATAGGATTGTATTATTATGTCTAAACTTTGCTATGTGGCATGATCATAAAGAATCAATGTTTAGGTGAGAATCTCAGTGGACATATTTTTAATGCCTAACTGTAGAAAGAAAAGGAATAGAAAAATAACCTTGCTGGAAAATAATTGCTTTGAGATAAAAGCCCCTTGAAGTTATACATATTTAAAACCTATGAGTGCTCAGAAATCGTTTTTTGTTTTTCACCAGAGAACAAATATGAAATCTCCTTTCAAATTTCTCAGGATCAGCCATTTGGTTCATTTAATCCATGTAGTTTGACCAGAATACTGTACAACAACCGAGGTGAGAATATTTTTCCTCCCCTCACTATTGGCTGTAAATAATACCCTGTCTCTCCCCTGCTCCACAGCCCTCACAGATAAAAACATGTCCTCACTCCAGGGGCTGTTCCCAAGCTCCTCCTTGCAAGGGTTTTCACGCCTAAATTGACAGAATTTGATGTCAATTCAGCTTGGCTGTAGCCATCTTTTAATCTAGTCCGCCAGTGTCCTCTGTGGCTGTAATTCATCCCTTCTAACCAATACTCTTTCTTCAAATTTCTGTCCTTCTCTCTGCTTTTGTCTCCATCATGCAATCCCAATAATTTAGTGTTCAGTTTAATAATCTTGTAGTAATAAAGTTAACAGCATTTATGACAGTGCCAACTCAGTATTAAAAAGTGTCTGCAACTTTAAATCTAACGCATGGCTTCACAACATAACTATCAGTACACATTTGATCATCAGCTTTTTAAATTTTAATCTCCAATTTTAGGATTGATTATTTTAAACTCTTTATCAGACCTTACAAGGCAACTTTTTTGTTTTACTTCTAGTCGCTTTTTACCCAATCTGCATTTCTATTTTTGTCCCCTTTGACTGGCTGTGACAATCATGTCAAATGTCTTTTATATACATGCCTTCTTCTAAAATGTATAATTCTTTATGTATTAATTTAATAAATGTATTTATTTAACAGCTGTATGTATGTTTTTAATTTACAAACATTTTATTGAATTATATAAATTGAATTATATTTCTTACTTATTAGACACTTTATTTTTTTTAACATTTTTTATTGATTTATAATCATTTTACAATGTTGTGTCAAATTCCAGTGTAGAGCACAATTTTTCAGTTATGCATGAACATATATATATTCACTGTCACATTTTTTTCTCTGTGAGCTACGATAAGATCTTGTGTATATTTCCCTGTGATATACAGTATAATCTTATTTATCTATTCTACAATTTTGAAATCTCGTCTATCCCTTCCCACCCTCCACCCCCTTGGCAACCACAAGTTTGTATTCTATGTCTATGAGTCTAGATACTTTTTAAATTCTGCCTAGGTTGACAAATGTACTTTTGGGGTATTAATTTTTAATATTTTTAATCTATGACATTATAGACTGAATTATGTTTCCCCAAGACTGATATTTTGAATTCCCAACTCCCCAATGGGAGTTTTGATTTTCCATTCTGAGATATGGGTATCTCACAATGTACCCATATTTGGAGAGATGGTCTTTAAAGAGATGATTATGTTAAAATGAGGCCCTCTGGATGATGCCCTAATCCAATGTGACTGATGACCTTATGAGAAGAGGAAGTGATACTAGGGATACATAGGCACAGAGAAGAAGTCACATAAAAAAGCAGCA
Organism: Camelus ferus; assembly: GCF_009834535.1. Taxonomy (NCBI): domain Eukaryota; kingdom Metazoa; phylum Chordata; class Mammalia; order Artiodactyla; family Camelidae; genus Camelus; species Camelus ferus. The sequence goes on from NC_045719.1 coordinate 19,644,847, forward strand.
AGAGGGTGACCATCTGCAATCCAAGGAGAGAAGCCTCAGAAGAAACCAATCGTGCTTAGACCTCCAGCCTCTAGAACAATGAGAAGATAAATTTCTGTTATGTTCGCCATCTGGTCTGTGGCATTTTGTTACAGCAGCTCTAGCATACTGATACATATGGTATTCCATTACAGATAGATCGATCGATAGAGATAGAGAGAGGTCTATAGATCGATTTGGTACCCACATGCACACATACACATATCTAGTGTCAATCACACGTCCTGCTGTAATAAGGGTCACTTCAATTGTGACCATCTCTCAGCAACCACACATAGTACTATAACAGACAAATTCACATGGAGCACCTGTGCAGGGGATCCTTAGGGCATATTTCCATGACTTGAAAAGCAGAATGATAAGGCACGCACAATCTACGTTTCACTAAGTAAGGCTGGTTTGCTCACTTAAATGAAGGCATTATGTTACTCTCTTTCCAGAACACGTGAATTTCCTTTCTCTCCATGAATTGGCCAAGTTAGTCTAATTTGGGAACCCAATTTAGAACAATATGAAGTGTGTCAAAATGGACCTCATTGTTTTAATGTGTATTTCTCTGATTGGTAGTGGGAATGCTTAAATTCTTCAGTACTTTTGACCACTTTTTGTTTGTTTTCTGATTCATTTGCAGCTATTCATTGTATTTTTTAAGATATGACTTCTTTGATGATTTTAGGCACTGGAAAAATCTTTCAGCCTCTCATTTTCTGTTGACTCAAAATCTTATACACTGAATCCATTACAGATAAGCTAGTTAAATACAGTGAACTTTTCCCTCGCAGTTTGATTTGATTTATGTCCTTGTCTACCCCCAAATCATGGAGATACTCTGCGATTTTTTCTATTATAATTTGAACTTTAACTTTTACCTCTAGAACTTAATTAAACTGGATTTCACCTTGACAAATGGAAAAAAAGAAATCTATATTTATTTTTCTACACATGCTAAGACAACTAAATCCAACAACATCAATTAAACAGCTCACTTACACACACACAAACACTCACCACATTCTCCCTTTGATTTCATTGCCTCAGAATCATTTCTGCACTCTTTTTATTGCTAAGTCTCTGTATAATATCTTAATTTTGATAGAGTAGAATGAGGTCTACTTTTTTTTTTCTTTTCTATTTCAAAACTGAGTTAGCTATTCATGGACATTTATTCTTTCACATAAAATTTAGTATAAGTTTCTCAAATTCTTCAAAAAGGCAACTGTAATTTCTTTTGAGAAACATTAAATTTATGCATTAATATCTTTATGATCCTAAGTCATCCTCTCTATGAACATCTTATATACCTGCATTTATTCATGGCTTTTACATCCTTTAAGATATTTTTAATATGTTCTCCATAAAAGTCTATGTATTATTTGTTAAGTTAATTTTCAGCAACTTTATTTTCTATTATATTATCTAGTTGGCGATTCCTTGTGTAGAAATGTCTTATAGACTTGCAAATTGATCTTGTAGCAAACTACCTTAATACAATCTTTTCTTAGTTCTAATAGGTTTCTTGATATATGCACATATATTTTTTTTCACTAGTTCTAAGGGTTTTAAATTTATCAATTTTGCATTCATATGTATCTATATATACATATATTATAGAAAGATATAGATAAATAACTAGATTTATGTCTATTAGAGAGAAGAGAGAGATAGGGAACATATGTGTATGTTTAAAGATAGATCAATATTTATACCTGAACTTGCATATAGATTACATACATGTCTATCATGCATCCATTTATAGGAATAGAGTTAGGTATATCTACTTTGTAATTATTTTATTATACCCAATTTGTTTAGGCTATATATAACCTATTTTATTTTGGTATATTCTTTTTAGTGTAAAATTGAATTATTTTAGGGAATATACTATTTAGGAATTTTGTATCTGTATTCAGGAATAAAACAGGTTTATAATTTGCTTCCTCTGAATTATCCTTATCTAATTTTCTAAAGAAAATGACACTCGCCTCATAAAAAGGTCTGGGCAGCTTTTTGCCTTTTCTGGAGCAAGTTGGACAAGTGAGAATTAGTATTTCTTAATTAGTAGATTTCAACTGTACAGTCATCTGGGGCATGACATGTACGGGAGGCAAATGATTAGATTGCAATTTCAATTTCTTTACAATTTTTGGTATATATAGACTTTTTTTGGTACCTCTTTCTTCAAACTTAACATTTATAGCCTTATAAATTTGTCTGTTTTGTCCCAGGCTGAAAATATACTGAGGTGTCATTATTTCTAGTATTTTTAAAATTATTAGTTACTATGATGAGCATATGAAGTCATCTCCCAATTTTATTTTGAATATTTTTTGTTTACATTATCTCTTTTTTCCCCTCATTATACTTGCCAGAGGTGTCTCTGTATTTTCTAAACATTTTTAAAAATCAATTTAGCTTTTGAAATCTTTAATAATTTGTTATCTCCTTTGTTGATTTCTGCCTTTATCTTTATGACTTCTTTATATATCTTTTCATTGTTTTTTTATTTAGTTTCTCTCTTTCTAGATTTTTTTGTTTAGTTTTTAGTTTCAGGGTTTTTTTTTAACTTTTATTCTTTTAGTCAACTTGAAATTAAGTTTGAATTTCTCTCTATGTGCTACTGTTTAGCTGTATTTTCATAGATTTTTAACTATTAGTAATGTCATGTCATTTAGCTCTAAGATCTTCATAATTTCCCATTTAGATTAAATTCTCTAACTCAAAGATTGTTTAGTCATAAGATTTAACTTAAATTCATATACTTGTTTAATTCTAGATTATACTTACTAATTAATAACAACATTGTATGTCAATCAGACAACATATCTTGATTTTTTCTCTTTTGCAACTTTTGATTTATGATTTATGACTGAGCATGTGATCAGTATTCATGAATGGTATTATTATGGTGAGTAATGAGCAATCTTAGTTGGGCAAAATTTTTATATATGTATAAACATGTCTACATACATACAGTGTAGAGAAAATTATATTACTTTATGCCCAACATGGATGGAGAATGTTTGTGCGTCTCAATTATGTAATTCCAATAATCAATATTTGTACTATCTTTTCTCTATTTAATCTATCAGGTTGTGAAAGTTTTATGATAAAATATCAAACTAGGATTACTGATTTTTCTATTTTCTCTACAGTTCTATCAGTTTTTTCATTTATGATTTTAAGTTACTTAGTCAGATATTTATATATTCCTGATGATTACATATTCTTAGTTATATTTTTCATTTTATCAGTGCATGCTATTCCTTCATATTGGTAATTTTTATCTAAAATTTTGTATTGTTTAATATGAAATTGCTGCATTTTTTGTTGTTTGCTTGTTGTATGTTTTAAAACATTGTTTTCTGGATTTCTGCATCATTTTTATCTGAAGTGTTTCTCATTCATTCACCACCTTTTCGAATTTTCCTTTTTACGCAGATTTAAGTCTCTAGCTTTTGTTTGATGGGTAGAACCGATTTTCGTTTATTAGCAGTATTCATATGCTTATTATTTATTTTTGCCTTCTTATCTCATTGTATAAATTCACTTCTGCTTCTTTCTCTCTTCAACTTTCTTCCACTAAATAAATTAAATTCATTTCTTGACAGTATCCACTCAGTATTCAAAGCTTCTATTAGTTTAGTTGATGGTTTGTGCATTTTTTTAAATTGTATAGATTCCCATTTTCTCCAGTTCATTTTTCTTTATATCTATATTCTTGGCTTAATGCATACTTCTAATGTTTTTCTCAATCATCTTACAGATAATGACTATTCAAAGTTTTTTTTTATCCATCCCATTAATTTTCATTCATATGGTGTCATTTACACAATTTGATGTTTTTACTATCTAACAATTACACCATGTCAATGTCTTATTTTTCCCTGAGAATATCAGCTCCAAGGGCTGGAACTATGTCCTTCAAGTTATAGGATGTGAACTTCACAGCTATATGTTTATCAACCCTCTCAGCCACACAACACACACAGATAACAGCTGCCCTTAAGGGAATTAAGGGTACTCATATTTTAAAAAAATTAATAAAAATGAACAACAAGTTTATTGGAGGGATAGAGTTCTAGAGGCTAGAGTCAGAGCCAGGTGTAAAATAGGGCTTCTCCCATGCTCAGTGGCTTTCACTGATATCACGATGCCACATGTGTGGTTGGGATCTGAGTGGCTGGAGCAGGAGCCCTGAGGGGTTGGATTTTTCCCTGATGTGATGGCAGTCTAGGCCTTGGTCTGGGGCATGGCTGGGGCCTGAGGGCTTGGAGCTATACTTCTGTGGTGGTTTCTCATTTTCCCCAGCGTGCATGGCTTGGTTGGAGGCTGGATCAAGGCCAGAGGGTTTGGTGCCACACTACTGAGTTGGCTTCACTCTCTCCCAACTGTGCACAAGGATGAGCTGTTCAGGTGCTGGCATTCTCCTCCCTGGAGAGAGGTGTGCTCCCTCCTGAGATGTGCGCGCTGGATGCACATGCTTGCAGTGGCTGCCTCCACCCTGCTCAGAGGCAGGGCCAGGGTCAGAGCTGGCTCTGTTCCCTCCAAGTTTGCGTACTGTCTTTAACAACAGATGCATCTGCCATCGTGCAGAGCAGTGCCAGAACAAGAGGGGCTGGAGCAGCAGCTGGGTGCAGGCTGGGGGCAGGCTGGGGCGGCCCTGGCAGGCAGGTCAGAGCCCCAGGCAATTTTCAATCTACTGTCTCCACACTGTGATCAGGAGTAAGCAAGTGCGCGTGTGTGTGCTCTTCAAGAGTGGGGTCTTGGTTTCTTACAGCCCTCTGTTAAGCCTCAAACCAGCTAAGGGAGCTTGTCTTCCTAATGTTGGGCCCCAAGGCTGCAGAGTCTAATAAATGACTTGAACGCCTCACTCCCCTAGACGATCCCCAAGCTTGTGAGCTCCCCCTCCTCTTTGGCATCTCTAACTAGGGGTACATGTCCTGACATATCCCTTCTCCTTCCCTTCTACCAGACTCTGTGAATCTTTCTTTACAACCTCAGTTGTAGAGAACTGTCCTGCTAGTCTCTAGGCCAGTTTCAGCAAGATCATCTCCATATGTCCTTGCAGGTTTGCTGTGTTCTTGAGAGTAGGTGAGCCCAGTGTTCGTCTACTCTGCCATACTGATTTCTGTCAGATTTTTTCTTAACTATGAGTTGTCCTCAATTTTCCAGCATGTGCATATCAAACAAAAGTAAATTAAGATGTAAACATTCATAGTTTTACTCTCTCCAGTAAGAATGGAGAGCTCTTTTACAATCCCTGCCTTCCTACTGGCTCACGGATAAATAAAGTTGCATGTACACACTTGATTCTGTTCTGAGCTACGTGGTCAGAACATTCTACTAATAATATTATCAAAGAAACCTGACCACGTAACGAATACTTTATTGTCAATAGCACAGAGTTACTCCAATAGTGTGAGCCTCCCCTTCCTGTCTGATGGAGTAATAAATTGTACAGATGTTGTAAGGACATATTATTGTCATTTTAATTTTATTTGTTTAATCTTAATGAAACCTCCAAAGTCCTCAAAAAAACTTTGGAGAAAACAAAATCATGAATCTATTTTGTTTCAAGATACAGAAACATTTTGTAAAATTCCACCAAATTTCCATATACTGGGGACTCTGAAAAATTTTGTTGCCAAATAGTCATTATCTCACTTCAGAAAACAAAGCAATGAAGACACTCTAAGTGTTTTTATGAGAGAATTCTCGGCACATCACTTTCATTCTGTATCTGTTGCCAGTGGGTTCAAGTTTAATTGAAAAATAATTTGTGCTAACATAAGATGAGGTACCAACAGAAATTCATCTAGATGACAAAAATCAGAAACAAGCAAACAAAAAGCCAAACACATTTTACTAATTGTGTGTATGTGAAGTAAAAAAAAAAAAAATAAAAACTGAAGACAACTGAATCTGGGCACAAGGCTCCATCTATATAGAGGCAAGGAGGGATGAAAGGAAGAAAAAGGAGTGGATTGGAGTGGATTGGATTGGTGAGAAGCTGAGAGCCAGTAACTACCCCCCCCCCCAAATGTCAGCAGGCCTGTAATGGAACAGAGCATGAACACAAGGAATGGTTGGAATTAAAGGAAATGCAGGGAATCCAAGGGCAGAGAGAAGCAAGGATGAGCTTTGTACTTTGTACAATACAGAGGAAATTTTATATACCAATATCAACAATGCTTTTAAAAAACAAACAACTGTTCTTTGTACATGTGTAACTTTTTATTTCTATCTTACCTAAAGGACTTGCACTCAATGCTGCTTGAATATGAGAATCAACTGGGAAGGTTTTAAAGAACATTAATGCCTGCTTTCCAATGCTACAGAGGTTTGGATTGAGGTAATGCTACATCAGGATGAAATAAAATAAAACAGTCCAGATAAAATAAATCCTTACATTTTAAAATCATCCTTTTTTTTTTTCCTTTTAGAAAAAAAGACTTAGAAAAGTGTCTCAGTTACCTCAGGATAGCATATGTTTTAAAGAATATTAAAAAAAAAAAAAGAGCAATCCAAAAGGGAGAGATTGATAATTTCACTAATACATAAGTATTTTTAAAGCTTTTTATAAATGATAATAAAAATTAATAAAATAGCTCATAATAGAATGCCTGAATAAAGTATGTACTGATTTGCATGTATATATTTGCACACACATATAGATACATATGAAATTTAAAAAGTCGTTAAAAGTATATTATGAAAAGGGCTTATTACTATTTAAAAGTTCAAACATAATACAAGGGAAAATTTTTAAAACATACAAATGTTCTGGGCTATAAACCCAATGTTTAAAACACACACACACACACGCCTGTACATATGATATGAGAAAGCAAAACCAAAATGGCTTCAGTGTTGAGTTTCAGGTCTTGCTCTTGTGGTTTTTTTTTTTTTTTTCTTCCCCTTGACTATTCTATTTATCCTCTGTTTTTTGGACTATTCTCTACTCTCTAGATTGTTATAATGGCTCTGGGTTCAATCTGTTTTTGGAAAACTGTGGACATTTGAACACGTGAGCAGTCCCAGATGAAGTGTAGCTGTTCCATTTTGGCTCCATCCAGCCACAGTTAAGTCACCAGGTGGTTGGGTAAACCCAGATTCTGCCTGGACACAGCAGATTCTCATACCCATGAATTTGAGCCCCTGCTCTGCCAAGTGGGCAGTAAATTTTTATGTAGAAGACAGCCTGAAAGGAAGTGTGTTCCACTAGATGGAATTAAACACCATAATGACAGGAACATGAATTATGTTCATAACGTAGTAACTTACTTTCTGTTCAACTTTGAAAAAGTAATTTAACTTATGTGTTTCAGCTCCCATTAAATTGATGGTAATAATCTTTCTTTGTTAACAAAGTGCTTTGAAATCACTGTGTGACAAGTAATATATTACCAGAAAGTATTCTTATTTCACTCTGCATTGTAACCTCTCAGGAAAAGGATCTATGCATCATTGTGAATATTTCAGTGTACAACGTTGAGGGGAAAAATGAGGAAATGATTGAGAATGATACGGAAAAGACTGCAATGCTCTTCTGTAAGTCAGTGTTATGAACTCACCTTGAATATTGAATTGACTAATAGTACGTTTACATCGACGGGATGACAAATGTAAGGAAGTTTCAGAGAAAGTACCCTGGCGCCCTATTTGTGAAGGAGGCAGGGAAAAATAGAGGATGATGGAACTGAGTACACAGAAATAGGACTATATTTCAAAATAGGCAACAGAACTGGAGGAAGTACAGATGAGTGACGAGAAAGAAGGCTTGTTTCTATTATATGAGGACTTGAGTTTTGATGGAGGGACTTCCGGTATCAATAAATAGGGTATCATTTTACCAAGTTAGTTCCCAGTCTATGGAACACGCTGTTCAACAGGTGGCAGAGAGAGGAAATAAAAATTTTACAGAAAGGTTAAAACATAGGTTGTATACAGATTTGTTTATATACATATTTGAGTTGTTAGTGATACAAACTTCTCCCTTTTGGAGACATCTCTTTGCAATTGTACACTCTTCTCTGTTCATCAGAAGATGAAAATAAAATTATCTCAAAACGAATTCAAAACCAGTCCAAAGAGTTTTGTATGAACACTATACAGACAAAAGTTTTCCAGGATCATCAGACGTTAAGACTGCTCGGGTTATAGGGTAGACAGCTGTCTATCCAATTGGATTTCTGTCATACAAATGGTGTCCCAATAAAAGAATAACTTTAAAAAGTTCATACTATTACTTCTCTGACTGAGTGGCTAAGTCACTATATTACCTAGAAAAGATGAGCACGCACTTAATGTATTTGCAGAAACTAGTTTTTCTGCTTTCAGGCAGTGTGTCTGGTGGAAAAGGATGAAAAGACACAGAAAGGGATTTAGGAAGATGCTGGTAGGTGAGTGAAATTTTGTGGGAGAAAGAGAGAGAGATAACAGACAATTCAGATTGTGTGAAGGCATGGGAGTTGCAAAAAGAAAATTGTCAGCCCATTTCTGGCTTTGAAAGGCAAATGAAAATGATTCAAGTCAATGTGATTGTATTCCATTGCCTTCCGACATAATGGTTATTAAAAAGAAATAGCAGCCTTGCTTCATGACTATTTAATTTATGATCCGTTACTCTTTCTCTCCAAGAACTTAAAAACTTAGCTGAAGTCAAGCAAATGAAGAGTTAAAACTAACGAAAGAGTTCAAGAGAATATAAGAGATTTTCACACGTCAATCCATAATTAATGACAAATGAACAGTGCAAGGTGCATGTGCTCTGACTTCGTTATTTGGTGGCAAAGATCAGGGCAGGCTTCAGGGACGTGACATTCCTTCTGGCTTTTCTAAGAAAGTCAGCAACCACAGCAGCTAAAAATAAAAGAAGAATAAACAGAGGAAATGTATTTTAAATTAATATTCAAAGGATTTTGAAATATTCAAGTCGAGCTACTGTGAGCATCAGTAATTACACCAAAAAATGAGTAAATGTTATAATTATAACTGCAGTAAAAATTATCCAGCAGTTTCAGGGAGAGGCTCTGCGCAGCATTTTGATCAGCAGTTATAGGGCTTTGCTTAAGGATGAACGCAACCTGAAGGGAACATAAATTCAGTCTGTTCACATTGTGGATGTTCCAGTGGCTGAGTCACAAGACCATACAAGTAGTTAGTTTTAGGAATGCCGGCCCCTACTGTTTACATCGAATGTAATCATCTTATACTAATGTATTTCCTGGATGACACCATGGGGAGAAAAACTGCTCTCTACAGTTCTCTAAATTTCTCAGTTCAAACCAGTTAGCTAAGGAAGTTGGGGTTAGAATCACGGGTCTTCATTTATTAGCCCCAATACAATTCTAAGACCATGCTAATTACATTGCGCGTATTTCATTCTAGGGTTTTAATTCAGGTGTAGAATAAATTCAGGTGTGATTGGGCACAAAGAGCACAACTTCCTGCTGCTGTCCCTCTGTGCACTTCCGCTGCCTGCAGCTTGACCCCGCCCAAATCTGGAGACCCACCCCAAGCTCTAGACCCAATCCCGATCTCAAGCACACCTAGGCTGACTACCTGTAGTATCTGCTTATTCTCCGCCACCCCCCCACCCCCCACCCCCCCAATCCTGTGTCTTACGGCTTTTTTAGAAAGATGGTATGGGACGTGGTTTCCTATCATGGTTTCCTACCAAGTTAAGTCAAACTCTTCAGCACTGTATTCTAGGTTCCCCCCAATTTGACCTGCAAATACCTATTGATATACATGCAGAGGGCCTCAAATCTTACTAATGGCCTTGATTTACTACTTCCACATCCTCACTCCCTCCAACCAATACAGTCAACTCTCAACGGCCTCCTCACACTCTCCGCCTCAGTGACCACTTCCCTGGTAACTGCACACCTGACCCATCCGTGCAGTCTTCTGAAAGGCTGCTGGCATCTGTAAATGCAACATCATTTTCTAATTTATACCTGTGTCTCAACTAATTTGTTGAATTTCATCTCGTCCACCCAGCTCAGATTTTATGTTCTTTGGAAAAAGCTGTTTCTTAAGTATATGCGCAGTCCCTTCACTACCTACCAGCCTGCAATGTGTATGAAGTCGAATACATATTTATTGAGTGAATAAATGGGGAAATGAGCAATTGAAATATTGAGTCTCAGGACAGCAAAGGACTCCGAGACTCTTGGAAATTTAAATGTCTTATAATCAACATTGATGGATTGAGAAAATTTGCTTTTTTATATTTTACAATTGTTAGGCTGATTTAATGCAGCGTAACTGTAAAATTCACTTATTTTTGCCAGGATTTTAATGGAGCTTATAATCTAATCTAAGGAGAGGGAAAATAAACAAGTAAACACTCAAATAAACAAGATGATTTATCCTTAATTTTTGCTACATATATATCATACATGCTATGTATCACCAGTTTATTGATGATTCTAAATTATGCAGTAGGATATAAATATGAGTCTTTCCCCCAACCACTGGTTTCCACGCTGCTCTGCTAAATCTCCCTTTTCTGTCCTTTAGTGACACATTGGGCAGAAACCATAACTTTCCAGTTGATCTCGCTATAAAAACTCAGGCCATTTTAAAACTTTAATCTGAAATTCAATTTACATTTTGCTTCCTTTCCTCTCTCTCCAGGTCAATCTTGAGCTGGGGATCTGGTTTCAAAGAGTAGAGGAGATGAACGTAAGGGATGGCTCTGAGAGCCCTCAGTCTGTTCTGCAGGTGAGGTCTTTCCAACAAGGAGGCAGTGCCTTTAGATGGGGTTGAATCCTGAATACCTTTCCAAGTATGTGCTTGCCTTGGTGGAAACGTCGCATTCTTGCACAGTAAAGAAGCCCACTCCTTCACTGGGCCCTTCCATTTCTTTCCAGCTCTTCCTTCTACTCAGTTAGGTACAGGGTCAGGGCTCAAGTCCATTGCCTAGGCAACCGAGTCACAGAGTAAACGGAATGGCCATCACCTTGTAGGCAGAGTGGCTTGGAGTCTCGTTGGATTCCGGGAGAGAAAGGGGTAAATCAGGTGAGTCTCTTCCGCTTTGAACATGGCACTCTTCTTAACACCAAACAGCTTCATGACCTCCTCTCATTCAGACCTGCCCTCTCTCTACTGTATTACCTCTTCTCTCAGTCTCAGCCTCATCCAGTCATTGCATGCAGGGAAAAACAAACAAAACCTTGCCATGCAAGCATGTGCATAATATTTCCATCTTGCACGCTACAGTCTTTTCAAGCTGGAATGCCCCTGATCTGCTTGACAATCCTTTTTTTTTTTCTTTCTTCTGAGCTTTGAGCTCTAGTTCTCAATGCGTAAGCACCAGGAATTGTCCAAGTTGTGACATCTGTTTTTCTTTCTCCATCTTCTTTCCCTGTAAAGTTAGCAAAGTTTAAATTCCTTTTCAGTGTTTTTATTTGCGTGACTATCACCTTGATAACAATAATCCGAGACAAAAACGATGCCAATAGATGCAGACAAGGGGTAGAGACTGATTCAAGACCATGACAGCATGAAGATACCTGTAGAAGAATCTTCAGACGTACCCCCCAGCATCTCCCTAGCCCCCTGGAGACATGGCTCTGCAAAAGGCAGCCTGAGTGGGAGTAAGAAGACTGTTGGGTCTTTAGAGAAATGTTCCATTTTCTTGGACACTTGTAGCTTTGGAGTTGGAAACTGTTCAACATCCTACCCGGTGTCATATCCAAGTAACATGAGATGAGTCATCACAGTGAAGCTGAGTGTGTTGAAATTCTGTCCTAGCCACATTCCCTGGCTTTCATCCAACCACTGTTTGTGGGCTGCCTCAGGTAATCTCCTGTACCTGGACCAGTTGCTTGCAGTCAGACTCATGATTGGTTGAGCAAATACATTGTTCCTGGCACATGAGAAAAACAACGATGCACTTTTCAGTCGTGGCAATAGCCAACGTTAAAAGGCAATTTCAGGGCTCAGCTAACGCTTCAGCCCAAGAAGGGATGACTTCTTTTTCTGTTGGTTAAAGGTAAAACCAAGCAATAATGCTGGTTTGTTTCCCTGACGCTTCCTATTTTTCCTCTGGATCTTGTTTTTACAAGACCATTTTTGAGAAAAGGGACATAGTTTCTACGAACGAAGGAGTAAAATGAAATGTGAGCTGCATGTATGTTAGTTGCATGTCAGAATTATCCAAAGTGTAAAAGTTGTTTCCCCTCAACTGGCTGAGCAATGAAAGTAAAAGCACGTGTGTTTGCCTAACTTACAAATGAATAGCAATTTTCTAGACCAGCACTGAGTATTTTGCATTTGGGGAAGCTATTAAATAATTTAAGCAACTGAAGTTAAAGGTGACATCAAAAAAAAAAAACAATGAAAGGAGACAGTCAAATGAACAATTAATTTCCCATGTTCATTTGAAAATAAGATATCTGAATGAATGAATGAAGTACATCAAAATAATATTTACACGGGGCGGGATGGGGAGGAGGTTTTCAATACTCAGCACACATTGAAAAGTGTTCTTTATTTAACAAACACCCATATCATTCTATCCATCTACTATGCTGGCTTTGAGATAAGGATTTATTAACGTTAACTCATCCGATCTTTGTATCAGTCACATGAGTTAGGTTTTTTTTATTATTATTATCTCTATTTTACAAAATAGTAAACTGAGGCAATGAGCAGTAAATAGTTGCTAAGGTTTACACAATGAGGGCAGTATGGAGGCTGGACTTGAACACAGATGGGCTAGCCGAGAGGTGCAGGCTCCGAGTTGCTACACTAGGTTACCCGGAGAGAAGCCCCTGAGCCGGTCTGACACTGCTTCCTGCCAGAGTGTGTGGTGAGCTTGTGGGCTTTGATGCCAGTTTCAGTCCTGCTTCTGTGCCAATCGCCACCACCAGTTCAGTCCACACATTGACATCTCTTGCCTAGACTACTGCTCTCGACTTTGAATCTGACTCCCCACCTCCAACCTTACCTCTGACCCAAGGAGCATCCTTTTTAACCTGAAAATTTGATTCTTAAATTTCTCTTTCTCTGATAAGACTTTTATGATCAACTCTCTCTTGCTTTAATTTGACAAGACATCCAGTTTGACCGGTCTCACCCAACTTTTTAATTCTTTCCTAGCAGGGCTTGTAATGATAAGACTTTAAATATTAATTTGGTTATTTAATTTTCTCTCCGGGACTCAAGGTATCAGGAAGTTCCACTGGACCCAACATACCAAGAAGACAGACTGTGCGAATTTGTTCAAAACTATGTCAGCAATGTTAAAACACAGAGTGCTTGGCACAGAGGATTAACGCATGATAAATATTCATTTAATAAATAAATAAGCATAGAGGAATCAGTGATTTGGTTATATATTGGGAAAAAAATGGATTCGCCATTAAGATAACTGTGACTCACAGAATCAGGTCAAGTTCTATCTCGATTGTACATATGAATCCAAGTATGTTGGATAACTTAGAAGACCATAAGTAAATAAATAAATAATGCATATTTACCTAAAACAAGAGCTACTAGGAAATAGCCAAGATGGCTTAGTGAAGGGCACATTGCACCAGAAAAATTTAATTTCTGCAGTTAGAGATTTGAAGTACGACATTGGAGACTGTACACTCATATTGTAAAATGTAACAGTCCAATGTCGAACAACTTACGTCTTGAGCAAACAGCTTAAAATTCCCCACTGTTCCACTAGAACGTGATCATCTTAGTATGCATTAATAATTACAATAACGAATACAATTCAAATAGCAATTATTAGCATACGTGTAACATGTTTCAGTTTACACAGTATTTTCATTCCCACTATGTCCTTTCCAAGCAGAGTATTTTTTCTAATTAAACTTTTTGTGGAGAATAATGTGTTCTCATTCCAGCACTTCAAAACACACCTTCTTGTATAGATACGTTTGCATGTAAAACAACACACACGCACACACACTCACTCACAAACACATACACAGCCTTAGATAAAGTGTGTATCACCTATCAGTAGCCAGCAGAGTGGCAGGGTGGCATTTTAGCCTACATTAAATCCTTTTCATTTATTGACGATTCTTGTCCTCATTAAAAGCTCTTGGAACCCCCTCTTCCATTTCTCTGATACAAACACCAGTACAATTTTTTTCTTTATCTCTGGCCAACTGTTTAAACAATGCTTGCACTTACATTTTTGTTGATCAAACTGTTTTGATTGTTGCCATATACCTATTTTAATTAAATAAGTGAGTGGACTATTCTCACACAAATATTTAAGCACATAAGCAAACTGCTATTTACATAAAATGGAATTAATTGGAAAATAGAAGTTCACGGTTTGTGCCAGGGGTACCCTGATGGGTTATCAGCCAGTTAATGCACATCAGCCAGGAAGCACTAAATTACAGTTTCCTCTGACATTGGACTGAAGAACGTCTTCTCCCAGTGCCTCACCGTCACCATCACCGTCACCATCACCGTCACCATCACCAACACCGTCACCGTCACCATCATCACAGGCCAATCTGGAAGGCTTCAAAGTTTCTACATTGAGTGGAAGGAGCAATGGATTATCCCACTTTCTTAGTAAAGGGGGCGGAGCTATTCTCAGAGGGCAGCCTGTGGCTCCTGGGTAAGGCAGTGATGATGACTGAGACCCCAGGTGTCTTCCTGTAAGGTGGGCAGGGACCCCCCACCGAGGCCAGTGGACTGTTGGGTTACAGTGCAATGTGCATCTCTGGACATGAAGTCCTACGAGAAGGAACGGTTTGCTTCAAGTTTGATAATTGGGAGTCAGGTCCTTTTCCAGTGTCTGGGGAGAACGTTGAAATTCCAAATCTTCGCTCTTTTCTCTCCTTTGCCATTCTACGTGGATGAGTGGGGGACAGTGAACAATACATTGCACTACTTAGAGATGTGGGCTAAGCCATTTTTTTGTCAGCTGTGTCAATAATGTACACACATACCATCAGTTTCCCATTGCACACAACATTCAGAGCCATATGTTACTCAGTAAAAGAGAAAGAAGGGAGACCGGGATCTAAAATGAAAAGAGGAATGGGAGCACGACCAGAGCAAGGAGCAGCAGAGCTGACAGCAGCCAGCACAGTGCAACCTGCAGTCTATCCTCCTGGAAAACAAGAGCTGCCGGCATTCATGACCCTCGATGTCACGTCCCAGAAAGCCAGCGGCCAGCTGGGGTGCAAGAATATTGGAAGCAAATTTTTCTTGCTATTCTCAGGTAATTGGAAATAAATAGATGGCTGCCCTGACACATCGCCCTGCAGATTGTGATTTAGTTCGAGAGTTTTGAAGGTGAATGTTTCTGTCTGTTTGCATTGACTTTGATGTGGATTTTTCAAAGTGAGTGTGATAGGACAGTCACCACGTGGGTTTGTTACTGGGGCAAAAATGAGTGGTTTTTTTGTGGCTCAGAACGGGGAGGGGTTGCATATTCATCCTTCCACTTCCCTCCACACCCAAGCCTAATTACACTTCTGCCCAGTTGTTGGCAGAGGTGCCAAACTGGCTACGCAATCAGCCCCAGAACTGGCACCTGACGCCCACACATGGTGATGTCCACATAGTCACAATGACCTGTTTACTTTCTAACTATAAACAGAATCGAATTTTTATTGCCCTGAGAAGGCTGGCTAAGGAAAGCATCTTTCTTCAGAAAAGGATATATGTTTAATACACACACACAAAATACGGACACAACGAACTCATTTTAGGGGCTTCTCTAAAATTTAAATTTACAAAGGGCTTTGTGAGATGTGATACTGGTCAGAGAATATTTTGCCAGCTCCGTCATATAAATTTGGAAAGAGCTCACCTATTATTTGTGAAAACTTAGATTTCTACAATTAGATGAAGAAGGTGGCTCCCAATAAATCGAATTCTCATCTTCTTTTCTAAAGGAATCCCACGGACTTTTTATTTAAAATTTAAAATCGTATTATACTGTCAGTTTCAGTGTTTCTTAATACATAAATGTCAGTATGTCAAATATGTTTTCTCCTGTTCGTTTGTATAGTTTTGGTTTTATTCTTTTCCACTTATAACTGAAACATCTCTTTTCCCCAAGGAGTGTTTATTAACATTGCAACACGAATGACAATGAATTACTAAACTTCCACTAATTCCCACACTCTCCCTTCCACCCTACAGATTTAGTATTTTCATAAATTGTATGAAATTTAATGAATTTACATGAAAATGATTTTAAAAAATTTTAAATATGCCTTCAGAAAATATTCTTATGCTTCTGTCTTGCTTTTTCAATGTTTTATCAATAACTTTTGCAACCCAATATCATGAAACAGAAAAGTATTAACTGTCTTTTTAATCCTTAAAACTCTTTATTTAAATTTTTAATCTAATATTGTGGTTATATATTTTTTCTTAGATATTTTAGTTATTATATTTATACAATATACCCATTACTTGAGTATTATTGTGGTTTAAAAACATCTATTACCCTCACTTACCAAAAATGACAAAAATAACATCCTACTTACACAGAGTCTGACCATCTCATGTCTTTTTCTTTTTTCAATAATTATATTTTTTATTTCTACAGTGTCACAATTTATATTATGTAAGATTTTGGTTTTGTCTAACTCAAGGGTGGATCTGGGTTTGGTGGGTCCCAAAGCATGAATAATTTGGCCCTCTTTAATTAAAATAATCCAAAACTATACTTGAAATTGTAGGTTAAAAAAACTATTATCCATTTTGACTGAGAAATGACAACAAATTAGAAATGTCAAAAAGCAAATAAATACAAGCGTCCCAAAACGTAGGGAAATTGCATGTTTTTATTAACAGTCAGACATGCCTTTATAATTTGTTCATTTCTCTCTTTGGCTGCATGCTCTCATATGACCAATGTTTTTATAACATTTCTACAATATAAACAAAAAATCAGTCTGTTTCACAGAAGGGTCAATTGACTTTTTTATAGATGGGAAAATCTCTTATAGCGTCATAATTTTTTTTTTTTGGTAATGGTATTCCAATTTATATTACACTTACCACATTTAGGGTAATCTTTAACAGGATAACGTTCATAAAAACCTATGCAATTTCAGATCAGTTAAATTTTCTCGCACAGTGATTAAACACTCTTTTACATAATAAAAGTAGTTATTAATTTGCTTTTTAATTTATGTTTTACTTGCTCACCAGAGGCTGTTTTCCATTCAGTTTCATCTGGAGCCCTCAGACACCAGGGCGTGTACAGGAAGACACAATTCAGGGCACGCCTTCCCACACAAGTGGGTTTACTGATCTTAGCATTGATACAGATTGATGCTCTGTAAGCACATCGCTTCTATTCCATACCATTCCTATCAAAGATGTTAAAAAGGAAAACAGCATTTATAATTGTATATGCTGTATGAATATGAGAAAATACGCACTTTGACTGGGTAATGACGACAAAATGTTGATAACTGGGAAGATTTTCCAGGAACTAGGTCTGCTCCATCCTATTTAAACTTTGTTCTCTTTTGCTACCTGCACATTTCCGGTGCTTATGTACTTATGATGACAAAAGACCTCTGCGTTTACAACACGGTAACTCAACAGTGGCTGCACTGGGTGGTGGGAGTCCATGGAAATGATACATTAATAAAAAAGGAAACAGAAGTAGAGACAGAAGTCCTAACCCGTCGTAGTTAAAACCTCTTTTGTATGTAAAGTTTAAATCTATGACCACATGTGAACACAATCTTGGGAACCCTGACCCCGAAATACACACATCTGACCTTGGAAAGCATGTGTGCAAGTGAGGAGCTCTGCATCTGAGGCTCATGGGCTTCAGTTTTCAACAATATCACACTGGTGCACTGTGTCTTTTTTGCTCAGATATTCCATAATGCCAAGCAAGTCCCCAAAAAGCTTCAGCAGTCAGCCTATGGATTCCAAAAGCCTCTTAGTTCAGATACAGAACTTTTCTCCCAGTCACTGCATTGTGAAGTTTCTTCAGAGAATGTCCCCGCTTTTCAGCTCTCTCTGTGTTGCAGTCAGTCATATACACCCTTCCACAGCACCTTCCTCCACCCCCATCCAGGCATCACTAAACTTATGGGAGCCATTCCTCCTACGCTGATTTAGATTTACAGATCATTCCTAGATTCGTTACAAACATTTTGTATTTATTCTCTGTGGTTTTCATTTGGTTTGGGGAGGCGGAAAGGGAGGGAGCAGATACGTTCTCACTCTGCCAAAATAAAGTCAAAATTCTAAATCAAATACTTTTGGAAACAGCCAGAAAACTCTGCTCTGGATTGACATTCGTTAAGTAAACTTATGTTCTCCTTCATATCTGAGGACAGAGAGACCTTACTGGTTTTTCCCATTCATTCTTGCAGTGGTTAATGAGAAAATAAAAGAGAGTTTGGGAGGATTTTTTTTTTTGCCTTTTGCCTTTGAAAAACACCCTGTGTCTCAAGCCACTTAGAATGTCTGTTTCTCTCATGCTCTTTTATTTTTGTTCACAGATTCTTATTTTTATCATTAAGATCTTTTTAAAGAAACACACAAAAAAGTGCCACTTAAGGTGAGTTCCAGTGTAGTCAAGTGTGAAAAAGGAATTTTTTTTCTCAGTTTAAACTTAACAGTCAGAAGTTAAGAGAACCTCACATCTGTTAACACTGTATTCAGATTTAATATCTTCTGAACAAGAATCATGGAATACTTCAAGCATTTGTGAGAACATTCCAACACTCAACGTAAAAATAAATGTTTAGATGTGTGGTTTAAGAAATTGAGGTTACATTTATTAAGCTATTATATATTAAAAATACCTAGAATCGTGTCTAGTTTATCATACTTGACCAAAACAAGTTAGTTCTTTTCCCTGCTCAGTGAAGTTTGGGTGATCTGTGCCCTTGGGGTGGGGAGATGGAAAATGCCTGAACTGGGGATACTGTCTTAGAATATGTGATTAGACGTCAATGTGATTAAGAATTTTGCAACACCAGCGAAAAACGGAGAGCACAGAAGTACTTTTCCTTTGTCTTATTCTTTGTATTTCAGAAATCCGTCATCTGGGCACCTCTGAGCTCTCACTCCTGTGTGCGATTGCCAATTCACAGGCGCCGTGAGGGCTGACGCTAAAAAGACCTGACAGCACGGAGCAGAAAGGCTCCGGAATAATTCCGTGCCCCTGAGTGGCCCTGTGGACATAGACACTATCAGACGTAGAAATGAGGCCACAGAGCAAGAAGGCAGCCTGTGAGTGTCCCTGGGGCCCGGAGGAGTCAAAATAAAGCAACTCTCAGAACCAAAGGTCCTTCTCCACCTGGCTTACATGTGATGGCTCGGCGATTTGGGTTGGGATTTTATGCCTATCCAAAGTCTGTACTGCAAAGAAAAAAATGTTTGACTCCCTGCTCGTAGTTCTCTGATCTATTTTTTATCGAATACCCTCTCTTTCTTCCACTACAACCCTACCCTCTTTTTAGAAGATTCCTTCTGAGTTACAGTTATGTTTGTGGATTTGTTTTACCCAGGCTGAGTCTGGGTGAGCAGAACCAGTAGACAGATGGGAGAAGAAGAGATCCAGCTCCCCTCTGATGCCGGGTGATGCCAAATGGGTTTAAGGCTGATGTCTGAAAACATCTTTAAAGTAGGGTTTTTCACTAAGGAAATGTATATGATAATCAGCAAACATTCTAACACATATTCTGTCCTTGTTAAGTATATGGAATAGCTTTTATGATAAAAAGACAAAAAAAAAATAAAACTTAAAGAAATTTAAAGTCATAACTCTTCTCATCAATGAGTTTTCAACCCATCAAGGGAATCTAGATTAAAAGACGCAAAAATGACTATCAACAATATTAGGTAACTGAGTAAGAATTATTTGGTTCTTTATCATACAGATATAAGCGAGACTACTATTGGCGTGAGCTTGACATTAACATACACGTTGCATAATGACCACTGTTCCATAATCCGAGAACCCAGTGTTTCTAAGTGGTCCAGGGATGTGGACCCAAAGGCCACAATTACCCAAAATTATGAGGAAATTCTTTGAAGAGCAACGAGTTATTTACACATCACAAAGTTCTGCTTACTTGAGTCTAACAACTTGGATGAAAAGTTAAAACAATGACCTGTCGTAGTAATAGATTTCAGTTCTGTCAGTGCAGTCCATCCACTGTCTATTTTTACTTAAATAAGGTCTTAAGGTTCTCACGTTTTATTCAGAAAATTTGGCCCAGTTTAGGAATCCTTGGAGTTGCTATGTGATGTGTGCTCGTAAGCAAATGGCAAGGATTTAAGCCTAAAATGTGTCTTCAGCGACACCACTGTAGGGTACCCAGCATTGGCTGCATGACTTGTGAAGCGAGCCATTGTCTTTTTATTTAAGCATCTATTCACTGACACGACATGATACATGCAGGTGTGAATGCCCTTGCCGGTTTCAGAGACTTCTACCCAGTGAGTTGAGTTGGTCAGAGACATAAGCCATGCGTGCTGTCTTTGTGCTGTGTTTCTTGAGGGGTGGACGAGGGGAGGGGAGGGAGGGGGAGTTCAAATCGAGCTCTATTTCCAAATTAATTGTAATACAAATGGGGCTGCCTCACCCTTGATTTTATAAATACTTTGGAATAAAGTGCAGTGATTGCATAATAGTCCATCAAATGGCTGGTTGATTAGTTCAGTCAGTTTTATATGCAGTTGAGCGAATATTTTCTACTAGAGTGGAAGAAACTGAGCAAAACTGGCACCATCCTAGTGATGCCTGGAGATGAGAACAGAGAATCAGTGACTCTTACTACTATCCCAGTAACACATTCCAGACAGAATTAATTCTTCCATCTGATGCCCTACTTTTTTTTAAAACATTTTTTCATTAAGTTATAGCCATTTTACAATGTTGTGTCAAATTGTAGAGCACAATTTTTCAGTTATACATGAACATACATATATTCATTGTCACATTCTTTTTCGCTGTGAGCCACCACAAGATCTTGTGTATATTTCCCTGTGCTACACAGTACGATCTTGTTGATCTATTCTGCATATGCCTGTCAGTATCTACAAATTTTGATTCCCTACTTTTAAGTAAATGTCATTTCAAAACCATGTTTCCTTAAGTCTGACTTGTTACAAGTCTGAATCATGAGGACCTTTGGTGAGCTGACCGGTC
The DNA here is from genome assembly GCF_009834535.1 of Camelus ferus. Classification (NCBI taxonomy): domain Eukaryota; kingdom Metazoa; phylum Chordata; class Mammalia; order Artiodactyla; family Camelidae; genus Camelus; species Camelus ferus. The sequence continues at coordinate 19,666,025 of NC_045719.1, forward strand.
GCTCCCAACTTGATTCACTGTGTCGTGCACGTTACTTCCTCTTTGATCACGTGGGCTACTTCGAATGTTGTGTCATACCTTGGCATTTTGTTCTGGAAGTTTTCTTTCAAAGGCAATGTATTATGTTCCTTGAATTTTCCTGTTTCTAGAACACGGTCCTCTCTCATTCCAACATATACACACGATTCTCTTCCTCAGTAAAAAGCCTTTAAGGTTCATGTTGTTAGTGTCTGTTGCTTGCTTCTGGTGGACAAGGGACAGAGAAAGTAGTGACTAATATCGGAATCATGAGTGAAGAGATGTTTTATTCATAAACTTTGCACCTCCAGTGAAATTAAAAGCAAAGTAAAGGGTCGAAGCTGTGAACCCTTTTTCCTAGAGCCTGTAAACCAATAAAGCCTTTATATTACCTATCGATATCTATCTCTGAGTTGCCTTAATAACATCTTATTCCCTGTTTTCACCAGCCATCAATAATATTTCTGCCTGCCCGCTCAGGCCCCTATCTCTGCGTGCAATTGCATTATAAGGGTCTATAAGCCCAATTTGCTTCACATTCTTATTTTTGGAAAAGGCTGGCTGGCTTTTATAATGAGAGCAGCCGCCAAGAAGGCTTGACAGAATTTGTGGCCCATCTGGCTTATAATCTTCACTCAATATCACAGAAGCCTAAACTCTGAGACCTGCTGATAAGCCCAGGCGCTCAGGCAAGCGGTGGCAGCCTTCTCTGTGATTTCTCATTAAGGGCAGGGACATCGCTCTGGGAACCTCTCATATCCTGGATATCACATAATTCCTTTTTTCATTTTCTAATAAGTACAAGGGAGTTGTATTTCTTTTTTCTTTTTTTTTTTTACAACGTAGTGTCTTCATGTACCCAGATATGAGTGAGCAGCCATTTGGAAAATTTCGACTTTTGAGTGTTTAGGTTTCCTCAAATTTTTGTTGTTATTCCAAAAGGTGGGGAGAGGAGGGCAGAGAAAAAACAAAAGAAAGGGCCATTCTACAGGTCAGAATATATCAAATAACCCTGCATGCATTTTAGTTTTTTTTAGAGATGGTCCTTTTTTTTTCCACTGTGTGTTTTTATACAGCTTCCATCATGGTGCACCCGTGGGGCACCAGTGGTTTATGGCAAACAGGATCAACAGAATCAACAGCCGAGCCACTGACTTACCCAGCTTCTGATTGGCCTGTTTTCCCGGTGACTGAACAAAACGAAAGATGAAGAGGAGGCTGTTGAGGGTGAGGGAATGCATGGGAGTGGCATTGAACACATCTTCCTCCCCTAACTTGCCTATTGGAGACGGATTTCAGAAATCATGTATGAGAAGTTATTACATAATAATAAGCCTCTCCAACTTGCATTTTTTTTCCTGGTCTTTTATGTTGTGTTTAGCATCCTTTGTATTGCACTCCCAAACATGACAGAAGAAAAATGTGATATAACCTCCTGCCCCTAGATGTTTACAACTAGTGGGTCTGAATTTATTAACTTATAAACTACATTTGGGAAAATTGTTATCTCCTCTAGTAGGGCTGCAGAGACGGATTCTGCCCTCTGCCAGGTCTGCACCTGCCAGCGCAATTTAGTTTGGAAGACTGGCGAGGCTTTATTTACTATGCTATTTATCGCCTCTCCCTGGTAGAAATTGCTTTTGCTATATTTCCTATATTTTACATGTATTTTTGATAAACTTGAAATGGTAGTGACACTATTCTGAATAAAAAAGCTCCCATGGGAAGAATCTGAATAATAACTCCCCAAAACAAAATTTAAGCAAGGAGCAGGACGGGTTCCTTGTAGGACAGCCGACCGGATCATTCTTGGAGTCAAGACACATCAGTCAATTTTTTCCTTATTAATTATTCAACAAAAATTGATTAAGAACAGCCTCTGCATGAGGTGCTATAAATGCCCTTAAGAACGCAATTTGCATGAGTTAGAAAAACAACCACTTATTTTGCCAAAAGGAGAGAAAAAGGCAAAAATGGAGGCTCAGAAGCTCTGGTGAAGAGGGTGACCACCCTGAACAACATGCTGATGGCGACACATGAAACAAAACAAACCAGTCCCTGAAGAGCTTACCCGAGACATTCAGGTTGCCAGTGACAAAGAGGCCAGCCAACAAATTGTGTCCTGAGGCCAGATGTGGACCAGTGTATGTCGGAAAGAATCTGAGGACACCCAATGTGGAAAGAATGAGCCACACCCTGAGCCAGAGCCCAGACAGCTTCCAGGAAGAGTGAGGGATTCTGGCGTCCTGGCAATGGAACCAACTCACATGGACCCGGCTCGGTACCTTAGTACCAATGGCACAGGCCGAGTGGCAGAGCTCGCCTGGGGCTTCTGTAAGGTATTAGTGGAGCCTAAAGCCAAGAGTCTCTGCCACTGACAACCATTGTTTAGACTTTTGTGTTACTTTCATTTTACTCTAGCCTTTAAATGACTTAGTAAAAATAACTTCTAAAAACATTGTGAACTTGATTTAGCAGAACTAAAACCAAACAACATCCCAAGGCTGAGGAAAACTAATCAGAGCTGTCACGGTTGCCGACACCCTTCTTGGACCCATCTCTCACATTTCTCTCCAGCATCCACATTCTCAAAAGCCTGGTTCATATGTCATTAATTCCTTTTGATGTTTAAACCACAAAGTGCCCCTCTATTTCTCTGTATGGTGCAGCTTATGGTGTTGGAATTATTCATCTTCCTGTCACTTGAAAATATGACATTAATTAAAATTTTTTGTCATTTGAAAAATACATGGTTGAATTTTTTTTCCTCCATGTACCCTCTTTATAGTTCCAATCAGACAGTCTCTTATTGTTACTAACTTAGTATTTTGTACTTAGTAGGTACTCTGGAAGTGACAATCAAGCCATTGGTTAATTCATTGATTGTTTAATGAATGAAGACTATTCCACTTTTAGATCTTTAGATTATTAATTGAAGTGTTCAACCCCAAAGAACCATGCCTCCTCTACTCTGAAAGAACAGTTTTCTAATAATACACCACCTGCAACATTAGAATGAGTCTGAACAGATTGTGTAAATAGTATGTGGAGACATCTTTCTGCACACGGTCTGATTTTGACCATACTCATGGTATGTTTCACCCTGATTTCTGACATAAACATGGATGGCTGGGAAACGTTTGAACAGAAGTGGAATATGAGAGTCCCAGATGATGGAGTGCGTGAGAGAATGTCTCTTCTCCCGAGTATGTGAGTAAAATCCAGCGGCAGTCGGTGGCTCAACCTCATGCTCAAGCATTAATTTCACACTTTATTTCCCTGAAATTGAAGACAGTTAATTGACTTTTTACAACTGGTATTGAAACTTTTTTTCTACTTCATGCCTCATAGGATGGGAAAGCTGTGCTGTTAGTGGGGCTCGATGGCTTGTCTGAGGTGACAAGTCAGTAAATAGAAGACTCTCTGCTCTATAATGTCATGTTTTCATTTCTACAGAGAATCATTGCAGTAGAAAGGACTTCAATAAAGATCATAGTTTAGCCTACTCTGTATAAAATAGATAAACAGCAAAGTCCTACAGTGCAGGACAGGGAACTATATTCAACACCTTGTAATAACCTACAATGAAAACAAGTATAAAAATGAATGTACATATATGTGTAACTGAACCACTATGCTGTACACCAGACATGAACACAACGTTGCAAATGGACTATACTTCAATAAAAAAAAATCACGATTTATCTATTTTCCTTAGCGATGCAAATTTTCTTAAATTTGTAAAAATCTTAGAGCAAGACAGGACTTTAGAAAGTGAAGTCCAGAGAAGATAAACTGTTTATATAGTAGAAATCATCAAATCAGAGTTCAAGAAAAATCCTCACATTCTTTAACTCTGTTTGAGATGTCACATAGAGAGGAAAGCAAAAAGGTGAAGAGTGGAAGCAGAGATATATTTTGATGTCCACAGCCATGCCTACTGGGTGCCAGGCCCCACATTAGCCAGTTGTGTATTTCAAGGGAGACTTTATTCTCATCTTCTAGCTGAGTTAGTTCCTAGGGTTACCATTATTCAAATGAGGAAATTGTCAGGGCTGTGTGTGTTACAGGTAGGACCTGACACCAACCAACATGGAAACCGACATCCAACCTCCACTCTTCTAATGAATCCAAAAGAGTTCCTGAATGGAATAAACTTTAGGAACTTCTGGAATAAAATAAGAATTTTTAGGCAACCATTGTGAGAGTTTCAGAAATAAGTTCTATTTTGATGAAACACTTAAGGAAAATAGGGTGTGTATTACTAGAGGGTTTTTTAAGAAATGTTCCAGCTCTCCTCTGTCTCCATATG